>NC_062282.1:149030605-149333635 GCF_902655055.1 Lutra lutra
TGAACCTTCCATTAAGCCCTGGTTACTTCCCATCCACTGGGATCAAACTTACAAAATCAGATGTTTAGAAAGGCTAAGGGGAAATAAAATGGGGGAAGGAGGCAGATGTGATGACTGTTGGCACCACAATTTAGTGTTGAGCAGAGGTTTTGCCCCCTCCTACGAGAAGCCCATCTGATTTCTCCCAGGGTGCCATTGGAACCAGCATTACACAAGCTTTTGATGATTCAGAGAATTTGTAAATCTATACATTTTTCTGTGAAATCACTCTCTCTTTAGATAATGGTGCTGGTATGGCTTACCCCTCAAACCACATCGACCTTCTGTGCACCATTTGGCCTGGGTATGTCCTTAAAACCTTAAAGCCTGACTAACCGCTTCCTTCCTCCACTCAGGGAGTCACAGTCTCCTCACCACAGCGAGTGGGCAACAAGTGGTCTCTGGACAGCTGCCAAGAAGGATTCAGCTCCTTTCAATTAGCACAAGACTGAGACTCGTAGTAGGAATGACTTGGTCACACCAACGTGGCTCTCCATGTGGCCCAAAATAGACCACGGCACCACTCACTCTGAACCTGCTTGTGCATTTCACAGACTCTTGCCTGCATTCCTTTGGGGCCCTTGGACTTCATTATTTCATTTAGAGGGTCCAGGTACCATCAGTTACCAGTCTGATGCCATTTTCATCAGACTCCCTGAGATGTGCCCTGTGAGCTCTACTTTTTCATGGCATCAGCTGGCATTTCCATCCAAGTGCTGAAACTGTCGCTAATTTTGTTCCCACGCATCAAAGCAGATAGAGCGGCCTTTCATTTCTAAATCTCTGGTCTTAGAAAATCTTTGAAAATGAGCTCTAGGGGCGCCTGAGTGGCTCAGTGGGTTAAGCCGCTGCCTTCGGCTCAGGTCATGATCTCAGGGTCCTGGGATCGAGTCCCGCATCGGGCTCTCTGCTCGGCAGGGAGCCTGCTTCCCTCTCTCTCTCTCTCTCTGCCTGCCTCTCTGTCTACTTGTGATCTCTCTCTGTCAAATAAATAAACAAACAAACAAATAAACAAACAAACAAATAAATAAATAAATAGAAAATGAGCTCTAGGTGAGGATCCTCTCTGCTCCTCAGGAAAAGAGATACTTCCAGGTCTCCCGAGACCCTACGTGGGTGAGCTCAGAAACCCAGCATCCCAGGTATGAAGAAACATCTCCGCCAAGTTCCCAATTCTAAATCCAAAAGTGCGAAGATAACACACAGCCTTGTTGTCTCTGGGGAGAGGCATCAATTAAAACAATGGTGAAGCTGGGTTAGAATATAATTTTCATCTTACTAAAGGTTTACCCAAATGGTCTCCTTACTGGTCCAGAGAGAAAAAAGATACAGAATCACATGGTCATGAAAAGAATTCTCCCAATTTACCTAGAGCCTAATTTGACCTGCAAATCTTCTCATGGTTTGACCCTTTGCATTTTTTTTATTAATTTTTTATTTTTCAGCATAACAGTATTCATTATTTTTGCACCACACCCAGTGCTCCATGCAATCCGTGCCCTCTACAATACCCACCACCTGGTGCCCCCAACCTCCCACCCCCCACCCCTTCAAAATTCTCAGATCCTTTTTCAGAGTCCATAGTCTCTCATGGTTCACCTCCCCTTCCAATTTCCCTCAACTCCCTTCTCCTCTCCATCTCCCCTTGTCCTCCATGCTATTTGTTATGCTCCACAAATAAGTGAAACCATATGATAATTAACTCTCTCTGCTTGACTTATTTCACTCAGCATAATCTCTTCCAGTCCCGTCCATGTTGCTACAAAACTTGGGGATTCATCCTTTCTTTTTTCTTTTTTTTTTTTTACAGCTTTATAAACATATATTTTTGTCCCCAGGGGTACAGGTCTGCGAATCGCCAGGTTTACACACTTCACAGCACTCACCATAGCACATACCCTCCCCAGTATCCATAACCCCACCCCCCTCTCCCAACCCCCTCCCCCCATCAACACTCAGTTTGTTTTGTGAGATTAAGAGTCACTTATGGTTTGTCTCCCTCCCAATCCCATCTTGTTTCATTTACTCTTCTCCTACCCCCTCAACCCCCCATGTTGCATCTCCTCTCCCTCATATCAGGGAGATCATATGATAGTTGTCTTTCTCCGATTGACTTATTTCGCTAAGCATGATACCCTCTAGCATTTTTTTTTTTTTTGCAGGGAATCAACTTCTCATAACTCTTGCTGAAAGGCAAAATAAACGCTTCCCATTCATTTTTTTTCCTTTTGTTCTTTCTCTATCTTTGGGAAATTTTTTTTTTTAATTCTTAACTGTTGAGGCTTTTACCCATTCAGCCAAACCCCAACATATGCCTATTTTAATAGGTGGATTGATATTTTGTAAATGTGAATGTATTATATTATAGTCAGGGAAAAATTCTTTCTGGAAATTAACAAAGAACTTTTAGGGTACATGGTTCTATCCTCTACAAATTTAGTTCATGGCACTTTCAATTCATGAACTTAAAAAAAATGTTTAGTCTTCATCGCTAAACAGCTACAGGGAACAATGTCAATGAATTTGTTAATAATATATATATTCATGATCGTGGAAACAAGCTGGTAAAATTATCTGGAAATGCTTGCTTTAGATAATGTACAGTCTTTTTCCAAGACCAGAAATCTATGTTATAAACAGTTGAGTTTAATTTCAAAGACCCTGTGCTTTCTTCTCTGAATACAGTCGATATCATTCTCTCCCTGGTAAATGAGACTACAAAACCACATGCACACTTACTTTTTGCTTTAGCTGCCAGAAAATAAAGCCTGACTTACTGCAGAAGTAACACAATCCTCCATAAAAGTGCCTAGAAACGTCTACACCCTCTGTTTCCTTCAGACAGATGTCAAGCTCTTTGACCTGTAAGTACCTTACTTTTTGTGATCACCCACCTCATGGTTTTTTTGGAAGTGGATCAAGCATACACTTTATATTAGGTATAATTTTCCAAAAATAACTAAATTTCTCATTGGCCTTGCCAGTTTGAACAGAGATAAATTATAATACATATTATAGGTACCATTTAATGGTGCAACTACTTCTGGTCAGCATTCTACTGAGGATGTTGGGGAGTTTTCTTATCACTATGTGGATAATACTTACTCTGAGACTGATCCTGTGTATGTATCTGAATTACCTTGAACCCCTATATTCATTTTCCCCTTTCTTGTCCATGTAAGAATCTGGATGAAGTAAGGAGTGTTATTATACAAGAAGGTCTAGGACTAGGAGCCTCAAGTGAAACACCGATGACCCAGTCCTAATAATGAAGGAAGCCTGGGGAACCTTCCATAGCAGTCATCCTACTGGTGGAAAGCCTAATGTCATGCTTTAAGTCATGATGGAAAGCCAAAGAAAAGGTCAGAGTCTCTGTTGCAAAACATAAAGACAATTAGTACTGAATTCTGAAAACAGTTGTGCTCAGAGATGCACGAGAAGGGATTCCAATTAAACTTGAAAGAGGTAGGGACACCTGGGTGGCTCAATTGGTTAAGCATCTGCTTTCAGTTCAGGTCATGATCCCAGGGTCCTGGGATCCAGCCCCCTATCCGGTTCCTTGCTCGGCAAGAAGCCTGCTTCTCCCTCTGCCTGCCACTCCCCCCCTGCTTATACTCTCAAATGCTCTCTCTCTGTCAAATAAGTAAATAAAATCTTTACAAAACAAAACAAAGGACAACTTGGAAGAGGTTAACATCAAATCCAGAGATCCACCTGAAACATAACCCCTCGTCTGGAAACACACACACACACAACTAAATCCGTAATAGCTACTTTCCTGAATGCTTGCTAGTGAGTCAGGTCCTGTTGTTAGCAATTTCCATAGATTAAATAATTTACCATCTTTGATTAAATCTAGGTGTGTGTGTTGATTATAAGAAGCATCGTTACATTGTGTACCACCAGAAAAGAAAAGAAATGCCACGTATGAGAATGCAGCATTGATTGTAGAGTGTTATTCTCATTGAAGAGCTCGTAAAATATTTTTTAAACGTGTTTTTGAGAAGCAAGTTGGGGGAAATTGGAGGGGGAGACAGACCATGAGAGACTGTGGACTCTGAGAAACAAACTGAGGGCTTTTTTGGGGGGGTGAGCCCGGTGGTGGGTATTAAGGAGGGCACATATTACATGGAGCACTGGGTGTGGTGCATAAACAGTGAATTTTGGAACACTGAAAAAAATTAAATTTAAAAAAATAACACAATTTTCAAAATTATTTTAAATGTATTTTTAGGGGCGCCTGGGTGGCTCAGTGGGTTAGGCCCCTGCCTTCAGCTCAGGTCATGATCTCAGGGTCCTGGGATCGAGCCCCGCATTAGGCTCTCTGCTCAGTGGGGAGCCTGCTTCCCCCCGCCCCCCTGCCTGCCTCTCTGCCTAATTGTGATCTTGCTTTCTGTCAAAAAAAAAAATAGTTTTTCTAAACAGAGAAATGAGTTGATCGATAATATATTTCTGGCTGTTATTTCAAAGACAGATTTTGGGGGGATGAAATTGGAGCCCAGGATATTAATTTGGAGGCTATTACAGTATTTTTGATAGACTAGTCTTTGTATGGGTGTGTTTGTAAATTTTTCTTTACTGAAATTGTATTTTATACAAGCCAAGTAAAATACATGGAGAGCAGAAGACATCATGTAATTAAATAATTTATTTATTTTTAAAAATTTTTAAGTTTGAGATAGTCATTTTACAAGTCTGTTATAGGAGGAAGCATTCTGTCTTACCTCTGACTTTCAGATAAGGGAACTGAGTCAGGGTCACTCACCCAAGGTTAAAGCATTAGTTAAGTGGAAAAGGTAGTATTCGAACCAAGGGAGTCTGGCTCCAGAGGCCACACTTTCAACCATCAGGCTGTAGACCCAGCCATATCCCATTTTCAGTGATACCAGTACCTTCCAAGACAGGCCATACTTTGGGATAATTCCTAGAGTTGTCATTAATAGCAACAGTAACCACAGCAGAACCACTGATAGCTACCTTTCATATATCTGGTAGGACACCAGCTGCTTTACAACAAAAAGCTGGCCAGCTGACCCATGCTGAGCCTAATGCATACAAGTCTCACCCATCACCTGTGAAAAACAAAGTCTCCAAGGCCCTTCCTATGAGCTCCTGATTCTGCAGGGCCAGGGAGGGACTCAGAAGTCAGATACTCTTAGAGGGGCTTATAAAAAACATCGCTCTATCATTTCAATACCCTACAAAGTAAGTATGCTCACATTCACTTTGTAGTCACATCTCCCCACTGGATCATGGAATCCCCACTTGGCTGGGATTGCCAAACACTATCTGTGTTTTTGAAAATATGCAAATTAGCATTGTGTGGCTGGTGGGATGCTGACAGCCGTCCCAGCACCAGACCTGAGAAAAAGATCACCCTTCTAGGCTCTTGGCCCGAGCCTTTGACTGACATGGGGATGGGTGGGGGACAGGGAGCCTGGCCCCCCGGAGCAGCCCCATGGTTATGTTCACACTGGAAGGATGAACCTCAAGGAAGAAGTTCAGAACATGTCTCCCCAGAATATATTGCATTGGCATGTTGATTATTCTGGGCTGAAAGCACCTGAGAAAGAGTGGATGTAGTCAGGGTCTCTGACCTCCCATTCTACATCATTATAGGTCCTACAATTTCCTGAGAGAAGGGTTCCTCCCTGAACCAGGAAGAAAAGAACACCCTTATCACTAGAGACCAAGACTCAATGGTGAAATCAGACCTGTATAAGCAAACCTACTAAATTAACCCTTAGCCTCTATTAGTTTCCTCATATATTTCCTAATCACTGCCCCATGATGAGTAAATTGCCCCCACCATTTATCATATAAGATTATAGACCTAATAGCTTCTTCAAATCTCCAACTGCCTCTGAAGATACCCATGTACGAGTACAAATATGAAATAAAATTTGTATGTTTTTCTCCTGTTTGTGCGTCTTAAACCAGCTTAATGCTGACATCCAATTGCAGAATCGAAGAGGATACAAGGAATTTCCTCCTTCCCTGCTGAACTGCAGCTTGGCCCAGGAGGGTGAAGTGGTGAGATACATTGCCATAGAGAATCTGAGTGCACGTTTGTGCTGGAATTTTCCACTCCTGAGGTGAGTGACTGCCCTTAGGTAATGATGCAATGGACCTCTCCGTCCCAAGACTTCCTCGGCATGGCTTTCCCAAGAGCACTGAACAAAGCCATTCTAGCTCCTGGCACTGGCACCCTGTTCCCTTTTGCACCCTGGCGTACTAAACCTGATACAGTAGTCTGCCTAACTCACCTGTCACCATTACGTTGGCCCCATCTGGGAACCATTCCCAGGCTCTCCCAGCCGCTACTGATCTGGCCTTTTCCAGCACAACATGGCGGCAATCCAACACACCCAGTGCCTGTTCTCAGCTGAGGGAAGAAATCCATCTGGGACAGGCATTTCTAAAGGTTTTCTCTGGTACAGAAGGCTGAGTAAGTGTAGCTCAGAACCCCTGAAAGTTTGCGAGAGTGGCACGAGGTAATGTGGTAAGAAATATATCATTGCAAAGTATAGTACCAGCTCCCCACTCCCAAGTCTTAGATAACAGCAAACCTTCTATTCACTTCTTGTGATCCAATTCAGAAACTGAAACTGCCCTAATAGTGGGATAATAATAATGTGGCAATTGCTGCATATCAGGCCTTGATTTTACACAAAACTGTCATTATTTGTGAATATCGTAGATGATTAATACTTAATCTACTGGGTGAAGATTCAAAGGGCTTCCGTGTTTCCACATTCTAAATCCCTCTGTGAGGGTAATGAATAGACACATGGCTCTCTAGAGGCTAGCCAAGAGGTGGTTTTCCAATACATTTTTCCAGAGAGTTCCCAACACATCCTTGCTACTTTTTCTAGGATTGTTTAGAGGGGCACTGGATACCCCAACGGTCACTCAAATGTTTCCTTTACTATTGAAAAATATCATTCAGGAGGAAAAAGGCCCTTGGGGTACTCCAAAGACACCCTCCAAGATGCTTCGGGCACATTCTTTGGAGATGAGACTTTATCTGTGGCTCTTCATTAAGCACTCCTGGAGCAAGAGATTAGGCACCCGCAGAGATGCTCATCTGGCTCATGATATGGTTTTCTCTGACTTCATCTCCAGCTGCCACTGAAGGACCTTCTTCTAGACCAACCTTCACAAGAGACCTCCACACACTTATTATTCTAGGATGTTTTCAAGGATCACCTGCCCTCCCAGGTAACACCTGGAGTCTGCTCCTTTCTCCGTGTCCTCTCTGACTTCCTTTGGTGATATCTATGCTGGGACAACTACCAACTGGCGTCCAATGATGAAAGTGATGTCCCCCTCAGTTTCTTCTGCAGGACAGATGGGAGCGGGTCTGTCTGTGACTCAGTGATTTCTCTAAGGGACTCCCATGTGTCCTGGTGAACTCTCTGCCATGAGTATTATTCTGTGCTATCCTGGGTCAGTCTCCATCCCAGTAGCTTTTATAAATAAAGTTTGATGCAAACAGTCTTGGCTTGGCACAGTTCAGACATGTGTGAATTTCAGTTGTCATGGCTTAGTTAGGGAACACCAGCAGTTGAAGTTTCAATTATCACAGTGTATCACCACGACAAAGTGTCCAATGGACAAACTTTGCTGCAACCTCTACCCCTACTGTTCACAAAGAGACTTCTCCTAATACCTATGGTTGGTTGGTCTCAGTGCCTCTGGGATTTAGTTCACACCAAGACTGTGAGGCACATACTCAACCCCCTAGCAATAAACCCACATGACATTTTATAAAAATGGTAATGGACAGAGGGAAATGACACCAAGATGACAGGAAAGAAACACCAAAAAATGATACCACTGGGAGTAAAACTGGAATCGAAGATAACTGAGCTTATAGAAGAAAGAGCTGATCATGGGAAAGCTGAAAATGCCAACATTTAAGAGACTCTGATATGTAGCCAGAGAGATCTGGTGAAGGTGGATTTATGGATTAAAGGGTGAAGATGTTCTAGGGGGCACTTGACTGGGTGGCTCAGTTGGTTGAGTGGCAGACTCTTGATTTTGGCTCAGGTCATGATCTCAGGGTTTGTGGGACTGAGCCCCACATCGGGCACAGAGTCTGCTGGAGATTCTCTCCCTCTGCCCCTCCCCCTGCTCACTCGCTCTCCTCAATCTCCCTCTAAAAATAAAGTAAAAAGAGGCAAATGTTCTAGAAGAAGTGATGTGAGAAAAAAATCGTCCAACAAAGGAACACTTGAAGCCATTTCATGACATGGGAAGCACAAACAATAAAACAGTGAAAGCTGATCCATGCTTAGAAAGCCGTGTGACAATTCACCGAGGAAAGGAAAAGACACCCACTCCATCTAGCAACGGCCACGACGAGAAGGACAAAGCAAGTACTGTTCAAACTATTGTTACTAGATTGTTGACAAAGAAATAAAACACTCTAGTTCCCAGTATTCCTAATGTTTTAAATGATAATGTACTAAATACGAGCTTTACTACTTTCCCATTTTTCTATCCAACAGTGACAGAGTTTCTGACGTTTTGAAAAACATCTTGAAGGCTCGTAGGACAATCTTAATTTTTTCCCATGGATTCTTAAGGCCGCCATGAACATTTTCAGTTTGCACACTCAATGCTATGGTCCTGCACTACTGTGTGGAATGGATACTGCTTACACACCTTGCTGTTTTAGTTACAGCTTCCTTTGTCTTAGATTAAGGGATATTTGTGGGATAAATACTACATCGTTCCTCTTTTTCCTTTTCTTTCTTTTGCTTCTTCTTCTTCTTCTTTTTTTTATTTCTTAAGATTTTATTTATTCATTTGACCGAAGAGAGAGAGAGAGAGAGAGGGGACAGGGGCAGGGGGAGTGAAAGAGGGAGAAGCAGGCTCCCTGCCCAGCAAGGAGCCTCACGCAGAACTTGATCCGAAGACCCCGGGATCATGACCTGAGCCGAAGGCAGACACTTAACCAACTGAGCCACCCAGGAGCCTCTCTTTTGCTTCTGCTTACAAACCAGATGAGATGTTCTACATCTCTTGCTGTACCCACCCCAACTCACCGTGTTCCCTATCCATGCACCTCATCTGCCCACAGCTGTAGGCACCACAGTCAGACGCTCCTGCTGCAGCAGAGTGGCAAAGAACTACACCTGAATTTACACAAGGACTCAGGATGTCCACTAAACTCCACAGTGGAAAGGATGGTGCAGGCATGCCCTCAGCAAGTTCAGGCTGCCAAAAACAGATGAGGCAATTTAACTAGTTTTTGCAGTGGATCAAACGACAGGACAGAGAACTTGGAAGTGGATCCTCTATAGGTCCTCACTCCTGGTCCTTCCATTAAAAATGTTTTCAGAAGTTATGCAAGATTGCAGAAGGCATGCACTTTGGGCTACATTTCCAGCACGTTGCTAGCTAGCTTTTTGGTGCTCGCCAATAACAGAACCCTAGAGCAAAATCTAAAAATCAAATTTTATCGTGCCCTTTTTGTCATGCAATAATGGACCTTAAATAAATGGACCATCAGTCAATCAATCAACCAACCAACCAACCTACCTACCTGCCTTTGAGAGTGTTTATTGGCAAAGAAGAACTGAGATTCATTCCTAGGTGAGTAACATAGGGATGCAAGCAGGTGTAGGAAGTTGTCTGTTACTATTTGTTACCATGGGGTCCGCCCAGATACTTTCTTAATCATTTGGTCCATATCTCTCTTTGATTCTATTCTTTAGCCATGGCTACAATCTTACCATTTCCGGGTAACATAACATTTTGCCAGAAGGATTTAGCAAATTGGAGGAAATATATTCCAACAAAACTGTTAATTTTATTCTTTATCAATTAAGAACATTCATTAGCAGAAGGAAAGGAAAAGTGAATTGGGAGAAATTGGAGGGGGAGATGAACCATGAGAGACTGTGGACTCCAAGAAACAAACTGAGGGTTTTAGAGGGGAGGGGAGGAGGTGGGGGGCTGGGTGAGCCTGGTGGTGGGTATTAAGGAGAGCACGTATTACATGGAGCACTGGGTGTGATGCATAATCAATGAATCTTGGAGCACTGCATCAAAAACTAATGATGTATTTTATGGTGATTAACATAACACAATAAAAAAAATAAAGTGTAGACAACAAAAACAACAACAGAACATTGCAGTAATTCATTCATTCAGATGCGAGAAATTACTATTAACTTCTGTGAGATGATAAAAAGCATCACTTATTGAGGCTTCTAAATGGAGTCGAAGTAATTCATTTGAAAGTTAAAAACCAAGTGGCTTTAGAAATCTCTTTGGGATTGTGATGATCATAAATGTTTTCCTGTTTAATCAACCTTAAAATAATGTACAATCAGACTCAGGCGTATGATACAAAATATTAGATTTTTCAGTTTCACCTAATGATCATGTTGATTTTACTTGGCATAATCATTGATTATTGTATAGCCTTTCTGGGTTCTCAGTGCTTTATTTTACTCTAGAAACGATTCAGTTCAGAGGCCAAAATACATCATTATCATAGGCAGAAATTCACAGACATGAAAAATGACCTTGACATTATGTTTCTTCCCTAAATTTCAAAAACACAATTTACCTCTACCTAAAACTTTAGACTTCTCCCACTGCCTAAGGGAATCACAAAATAATTTTGCCAAATAGGATATATAATCACCCTAAATCACATTTCTTAGGTATTTTTATGCATATAAATAAACAGGATGACACTATATGGTGGCCTGGTTGACATTAGATACATTTTTGTCTCCAAGAAGTACCTGAGTCCTTACCGAGGAAGTTTCACAGAGAGACCTACTTTTGGGAGAAGTGTAGAGAGAGCTTTCTAGACAGAATGAGAGAGACAGCCTGACATTCACAAAGGTAGGAATTAAAATCAGGGACAATTCAGTCAGCAGATCAGTGAACACCAGAAATCAAAATCACGAACAGAAAGAACACTCGCTGGCTGGGTGTGTACCCGATGTCAACTCATTCCAGAATATTCTCCAATTTGCTAAATGCCCCTTGACAGAGTTGTTTCTCCGTCCTGGCCCTCACTTTCCCCATCCGTGGAATGAATGACCTGAATTGAATCATCTCAGGTAGCTCTATGTGTGTTTGTTTGTTTCCTGTTTTTTTATTTTGCTTTGTTTTGTTTTCAGAAAGAATACTGAAATTTATCAAGAAAATTATTTTACCGTCAGATAAATTGTTCTAGAATAAAAACAACTCATTAGAGCTGCTTTAAACAAATACATAGCCATCCTGGGGCTAAAAACTGGCTGGGGGTAGAGGGGGATTAGAAAATCTACTTTTGATACAGTTTCCATGTGAACTTGGGCAATTCATCTTCCCTCTCTGAACCTCTTGTTAGTAACAACAGTCTTGAGAAGATTAAGCGTAATAATATATGTGAACTGCTTTGGCGAAGTAGAAAACGCTACACAATTGCAAGGTGTTTTATTACTTGCCTGGAGAGAGATCACATCCATCAATAACCCTGCAAACATTCAGCCATTTTAAGTCTGACCAGACACCCAAATTCCTCTCTGCCTCCATCCCCTGCATACCTAATGCCCCTACAGTGACAGCAGGACCAGAGTTTTTGATTGAGGAGGAAACTTACCCTGTTTTTACCATGGGATATTTATTTTCATCCACTTTAACACCTTAATCTTCCTTTATTATTTTAAGGGCTTAAATATTTTATCAGCACCTGCTTTTGTCTGATGAATGTTTGCAACTGGCTGAGCCCTTTAATTGACAATTCTTTTTAAACAGCTAATGCATTGTAAACCCATTATTTCTTGGCTTTTATGCCAAGTAATTTGGCAGCCATTAACTTTTTTTTTTTTTTGCTTTATTTTATTTAAGGATTTCACTTGCAGAGTTATGATTGAGTTATGGAATAAGCCAGCAGTTCCAGGAGCTGCAAAATGAAGGGACCATTTTAAATGAGTGAACACACTAAGAAAATGAATTGAAATTTATGACTTTAGAGACCCATAACCTGCCATATTAAACTCAGTAAGTACAGCGTCAGGTAGCACAGTGAGTGGAAAGCATAAATGTAACACCAGGAATGGTTACAGTCATCTCAAACTTCAGCAAGGAAACATGTGTGGGCTACAGTCTGAAGAAGTCCACACACTTCCTTTTCTTTCTTTTTTTTGGGGGGGGGAGAGGATTTTATTTATTTACTTATTTATTTGTCTATCTATCTATTTATTTGAGAGAGCAGGGGGGAGGAGGAGGAGCAGACAGAGAAGGAGAAGCAAGATTCCCCCACCACCCAACCCTGCTGAGCAGGGGGCCCGATGTGGGACTCAATCTCAGGACCCCAGATCATGACCTGAGCCAAAGGCAGACGTTTATCTGATTGAGCAACATAGGCACCCACCCCCCACCTCACTTTTTAAAGAAACCAGGAAAAAGTCTTTCTAGCTATTAGGTCCAAAAATTCTACTGATGGTCCCATCTGGAGTCTGTTTACTACCTACTCCAACAGGAAAATGGTTCAGTACCTTTATCCCTTCCTGTTCTTGGGAAATTGTGCCATCTGGGCACAGCCCTCACTAGATGCATACGAAGCTCCTTTAAAGCTGTCTTTTCACTCTGCATTTGCAGGATCACATCCGTCAGGAGCATTAGCAAGTGCATCTGTATCTCAGTTGACCAGCTTGTAGAGGTGTGGTCCACGGGTGTCCCTGAGAGTCAACATTCACCAGACTCATCTTGCAGTCACCTTTGGTGAGTCCTTCCTTTTGGGAGCTGATACTTGAACAAGACAGGAGTTTACAAGTGTTTTTATACCAAGAAGGGACTCTGGATGGAAGCTTGCTCCTCTCCTGCTTTCTGCCGCCAGAAGGAAAACTTGCTTTGATTGTCTGCAACATAAGCAGGCATCCCTGTAAATTGTTACATGGTTGCACTGACATCAAAAGTCTGCTTAAGTTTTTGTTCTTTTCCTTTCCCTTTAACTGTGAGAATTTACAATACCTTTCTTCTATGCCACGATCCAAGCAAGCCAGATAAAGGTTTTTCGGTCTTTCTAAGATTTACTTGTTTGTTTAAGAGAAAGAGAGCACAAGTGGGAGGGGTACAGAGAGAAGGAGAGAGAATCTGAAGCAGACTCCATGCTGAGCCCAGAGCTCGATCTCACAACCCAGAGATCATGACCTGAGCTGAAAGTTGGCTTGCTTAACCAGCTGCACCAACCAGGCGCCCCAAAGATTTTTCTTTTTCTGTGTGAAATATATTATACACCAAAGATTTTGTATGAATGCATATTACATGTTTATTTTCTGACATCCCCACTATTATTCTATTTCCATGGCATGAGAGAATTTGGGTTCATTACTATATTCCCCAGCCCCTGAGCAGCATTTGATACATAGAAAATACTCAGTAACATTGTTGAATTAACAAATGAATGAATGAGTCTGGGACGCCTGGGTGGCTCAGTTGGTTAAGCCGCTGCCTTCGGCTCAGGTCATGATCCCAGAGTCCTGGGATCGAGTCCCATATCGGGCTCCTTGTTCTGTGGGGAGCCTGCTTCTCCCTCTGCCTCTGCCTGCCGCTCTGTCTGCCTGTGCTCGCTCTCTCTCTCTCTCTGACAAATAAATAAATAAAATCTTAAAAAAAAAAAAAAACAAAAACAAATGAATGAATGAGTCTAGAACACAGCATGTTGAGAATCATACGCTGCCAAAATAATGGCTAATTTGATTTCGTTCTTCCTTTCTTTTTTTAGTAAATAGTTTATAATAGGAGAGGGGCACCTGGGTGGCTCAACCAGTTAAGCATCAGCTCTTGGTTTCAGTTCAGGTCATGATCTCAGGCTCCTCAGACGGAGCCTCGAAACAGGCTCTGTGCTCAGCAGGGAGTCTGAGATTCTCCCTCTCCCTCCTACTCTCTCTCTTAAATAAAAAAATAAGTCTTTAAAAAAATAATAATTTGTAATAGGAGAAAAACACAAAGAGGGGTAGGATTTTTTTTAAGTTAATAATCTACCCTTTCTATATTACACCCCCCCAAGGAATTCAATGTAATGCATTTTTCTATCCCTTTCACATGTCCACAATGATGTATCAAATATATACAGATTTCCTTTCTTCTTTCCTCTCTTCCCCAATCTTCTGCTTTCCCTCCTTCTCTTTCTCTAACATTTACTCTGAAGTACATTTTTTCTACTTACTATAACACAGATCTCCCTCCAGTTCAAAAGAAACAGATCTAACTTTGGTCTTTCTTTCTTTTTTTTTTTTAAGATTTTATTTATTTATTTGACAGACAGAGATCACAAGTAGGCAGAGAGGCAGGCAGAGAGAGGGGGGGAAGCAGGCTCCCTGCTGAGCAGAGAGCCCGATGCGGGGCTCGATCCCAGGACCCCGGGATCATGACCTGAGCCGAAGGCAGAGGCTTAACCCACTGAGCCACCCAGGTGCCCCGTAACTTTGGTCTTTCTAAGGACCACATAGAAACATATTTAATGTGCCCATTCTTCTTTTGGTAGATAATCAGTTTAAATATCCTTGTAGACAGATATTTACAGAGAACCAGATTTCCATCTGTCAGAGAAATTACCAGAATGGAATTTCTGGGTCAAAATTATGCATGTTGAAAATATATATACATATATATACATATATACACATATATGTATATATATACATATATGTATATATGTTAAATATAAATATATGCTACATATATATGTATATATACACATATGTATGTGGTATATATATATATAAAAACACACACACATATATATATACATACACACACATGCATACATATACATGCACATACAATCCACAAACTCATTGTCTATAATATGTGGTGTAAATATTTTTAGGCAGTTGAATGTTTTACTTCTAACTTGGTCCATGCCATTTTGGAAGACAACTCTCCACATGTCTCTTGACTTTCTGTCTGTCTCCTGAGCAGAGGCCTTGACTGCCTATGTCCTGCACTATCCTTCTTAAGGATGTTTGTGCAGAGAACACCATGACACGGGCACCCGGGTGGCTCAGTCAGTTGAACATCTGCCTCCTGCTCAGGTCATGAACCTGGGGTCCTGGGATCAAGTCCGGCATCAGCTCCCTGCTGAGGGGGGACCCTGCTTTTCCCTCTGCCTTGCCTGTGTGCTCTCTCTTTCTCTAATAAATAAATAAATAAAATTTTAAAAAAAGAAGAAGGATAGTATGACAGATAAAGATAGTGCTTCACTCTGGAAAAAATGGTACATATGCTTATTGACCATTATAAAAAAATGCAGGGTCTCCAAGTTCAGGGTGCCTCTCCTATAACCTATGGTACCTGCGGGTGTCACCTGATATTCTCCACTTCACCAAGTGGGAATCAGGGCTCTGGAAACAGGTATAAGGAAAAGCTCTTGCTGTTGATGGCTGTAATACTCTGACTACTGCTCCTCCTGTGAGTAATAAAGTCCTTTGTCTCTGGACCAGGAAACGTACCTTCTGGAGCATCTGTAAAATGATGGCAGGCTACTATGTCAGCCCACAAGTTGGTCAAGTCTCAGATACTTCATGGTTTTAAATAGCTACAAACAGGTTAAAAAAAAAACCAATAGCACAATATGTATCTATTTAAGCTTTCTGGGTATCCCGTCTCATTCTGATGGTCTGCGCTCAGATTACGTAAATACTCTCATAAACTTTCTTCTCCTAGTTTTTACATTTGAATAGTCCAAACAGATTACATTTTTTGTTGTTGTGGAAGAGCCTTAGCTTTCTTCTTCCACAGCACAGGAAACTTTATTAAATAAATCACCCGCTACCCACTAAATGAAAAGTTTATTCTTATTGTACTCTAACTCCTCATACATACTTGAATCTACTGGGGAATATTTTAGGTCCCACTAACCCACTTATTTATATTCTTGTGAAAATACTGTTTTGATTATAACAGCTCTATATACATTTTAACTTTTATTAAGGCATGACTATTTTTATTTAAGACGTTTTTGTACTCAAACATTTATCCTACTGTATCGATTATTTAAAATAACTTTTACCTATTTTTATAATAGATCTATTGAATTGCAGAGTGGAACTGTATTAATTTATGTAATATGTTTGGATTGACTGCTATTTTGTGATATTAGATCTTTTCATCTAGGTATTTACTATTTGTTTGGGTGTTATTAAGTACTTTTATATTTCATACTCTCCTTATATAATTATCTTCTTTTCTTGGTGTTTTACGCTTTTCGTTTTCCTTTGGATCAAGGTACAAACAGACACGTACACAAATTATTCTCTCCCCAAAATAATCTTCACTAACTAGATATTGTTGTTTGTAGGAAAGCTATATATATACACATATATATATATTTCCCCAATTGAGTATCAGTATTCTTTTTTTATAAGATTTTATTTATTTATTTGACAGAGATCACAAGTAGGCAGGCAGAGAGACAGGCAGAGAGAGAGGGGGAAGCAGGGTCCCTGCTGAGCAGAGAGCCTGATGTGGGGCTTGATCCCTAGGACCCTAGGATCATGACCTGAGCCAAAGGCAGAGGCTTAACCCACTGAGCCACCCAGGTGCCCCTCAGCCTCAGTATTCTTAATAAAGCCTTTTGAGAGTTCAAGTTTAATTACGTTATCAGTAAATTTTTTATTCTTTTCAAATATTTACATAGAGTTCCAAGAATTTAAAAATTATTTGCCTGATTACATTAGATATAATTATAAAAACAGTATTGTATAATAGTAGTTATAAGTATATGTTTCTTTATTATTCCTGATTTTACTGAAAATGGTTTTCTTTTTAAAATACAGTAAGAGGGGGGAGGAGTCAAGATGGCGGAGAAGTAGCAGCCTGAGACTACTTCGGGTAGCGGGAGATCAGCTAAATAGCTTATCTAGCTTATCTAAAGATTGCAAACACCTACAAATCCAACGGGAGATTGAAGAGAAGAAGAACAACAACTCTAGAAACAGAAAATAAACCACTTTCTGAAAGGTAGGACTGGCGGAAAAGTGAATCCAAAGCACGGGAAGATAGACCGCGGGGGGAGGGGCCGGCGAGCAGCGAGCGGCGGAGCAACGGAGCAAAATCAGGACTTTTAAAAGTCTGTTCCGCTGAGAGACATCGCTCCAGAGGCTTAACTGGGGTGAAGCCCAGGCGGGGTCAGCGCGGCCTCAGGTCCCGCAGGGTCGCAGAAGGATCGGGGGTGTCTGAGTGTCGCAGAGCTTACCGGTATTAGAACGGGGAAGCCGGCTACAGAGACAGAGCCGAGGAGTGACTCTCAGCTCGGGGTTGCCTTGAACCGGTCGCAGGCTCGGTCAGCTCGGAGCGCGGCCGGAGGCCAGGGTGACGGGAGTCATTGGGCGCTGTTCTCTGAGGGCACACTGAGGAGTGGGGCCCCGGGCTCTCGGCTCCTCTAGGCCGGAGACTGGGGTGGCCGCCATCTTCATTCCTGTCCTCCGGACTCTACGGAAAGCGCTCAGGGAACAAAAGCTCCTGAAAGCAAACCCAAGCTGATGACTCAGCGCGGCCCCGGGTAAGGGCAGTGCAACTCCGACTGGGGCAAAGACGCTTGAGAATCACTACAACAGGCCCCTCCCCCAGAAGATCAATGGGAAACCCAGCCAGGACCAAGGAGAGCGGCGGAATTCCAGAGGAGAAGAAAGCAAAGCACGGAACTCATGGCTTTCTCCCCATGATTTTTTAGCCTTGCAGTTAATTTAATTTTTTTTTCTTTTTCAATTTTTTTTTCTTTTTCTCTTCTTCTGCTAAATTTTTTTAACTTTTACCGTTTCCTTTTTTAACGTTTTTTTAAATAGTTTATCTAATATATATATTTTTTTTCCTCTTTTTATATTTTTTCTTTATCGGCTTTCTTTTTTTAAATAGTTTCTTTTTTTTTTTTTTTGAACCCCTTTTTATCCCCTTTCTCCCCCTCACAATTCGGGATCTCTTCTGATTTGGCTAAAGCATATTTTCCTGGGGTTGTTGCCACCCTTTTAGTATTTTACTTGCTCCTTCATAAACTCTTATATGGACAAAATGACAAGGCGGAAAAATTCACAACAAAAAAAAGAACAAGAGGTAGTACCAAAGGCTAGGGACCTAATCAATACAGACATTGGTAATATGTCAGATATAGAGTTCAGAATGACGATTCTCAAGGTTCTAGCCAGGCTTGAGAAAGGCATGGAAGATATTAAAGCAACCCTCTCGGGAGATATAAAAGCCCTTTCTGGAAAAATAAAAGAACTAAAATCTAACCAAGTTGAAATCAAAAAAGCTATTAATGAGGTGCAATCAAAAATGGAGGCTCTCACTGCTAGGATAAATGAGGCAGAAGAAAGAATTAGCGATATAGAAGACCAAATGACAGAGAATAAAGAAGCTGAGCAAAAGAGGGACAAACAGCTACTGGACCACGAGGGGAGAATTCGAGAGATAAGTGACACCATAAGACGAAACAACATTAGAATAATTGGGATTCCAGAAGAAGAGGAAACAGAGAGGGGAGCAGAAGGTATATTGGAGAGAATTATTGGAGAGAATTTCCCCAATATGGCAAAGGGAACAAGCATCAAAATTCAGGAGGTTCAGAGAACCCCCCTCAAAATCAATAAGAATAGGTCCACACCCCGTCACCTAATAGTAAAATTGACAAGTCTTAGTGACAAAGAAAAGATCCTGAAAGCAGCCCGGGAAAAGAAGTCTGTAACGTACAATGGTAAAAATATTAGATTGGCAGCAGACTTATCCACAGAGACCTGGCAGGCCAGAAAGAGCTGGCATGATATATTCAGAGTACTAAATGAGAAACACATGCAGCCAAGAATACTATATCCAGCTAGGCTATCATTGAAAATAGAAGGAGAGATTAAAAGCTTCCAGGACAAACAAAAACTGAAAGAATTTGCAAACACCAAACCAGCTCTACAGGAAATATTGAAAGGGGTCCTCTAAGCAAAGAGAGACCCTAAAAGTAGTAGATCAGAAAGAAACAGAGACAATAAACAATAACAGTCACCTTACAGGCAAAACAATGGCACTAAATTCATATCTCTCAATACTTACCCTGAATGTTAATGGGCTAAATGCCCCAATCAAAAGACACAGGGTATCGAAAGGATAAAAAAACAAAACCCATCTATATGTTGCCTACAAGAAACTCATCTTAAACCCGAAGACACCTCCAGGTTTAAAGTGAGGGGGTGGAAAAGAATTTACCATGCTAATGGACATCAGAAGAAAGCAGGAGTGGCAATCCTTATATCAGATCAATTAGATTTTAAGCCAAAGACTATAATAAGAGATGGGGAAGGACACTATATCATACTCAAAGGAACTGTCCAACAAGAAGATCTAACAATTTTAAATATCTATGCCCCTAACGTGGGAGCAGCCAACTATATAAACCAATTAATAACAAAATCAAAGAAACACATTGACAAGAATACAATAATAGTAGGGGATTTTAACACTCCCCTCACTGAAATGGACAGATCATCCAAAAAAAAGATCAACAAGGAAATCAAGGCCTTAAATGACATACTGGACCAGATGGACATCACAGATATATTCAGAACATTTCATCCCAAAGCAACAGAATACACATTCTTCTCTAGTGCACATGGAACATTCTCCAGAATAGATCACATTCTTGGTCCTAAATCAAGTCTCAACCGGTATCAAAAGATTGGGATCGTTCCCTGCATATTTTCAGACCACAATCCTCTAAAGCTAGAACTCAATCACAAGAGGAAATTTGGAAAGAACCCAAATACATGGAGACTAAACAGCATCCTTCTAAAGAATGAATGGGTCAACCAGGAAATTAAAGAAGAATTGAAAAAAATTATGGAAACAAATGATAATGAAAACACAACGGTTCAGAATCTGTGGGACACAACAAAGGCAGTCATGAGAGGAAAATATATAGCAGTACAAGCCTTTCTCAAGAAACAAGAAAGGTCTCAGGTACACAACCTAACCCTACACCTAAAGGAGCTGGAGAAAGAACAAGAAAGAAACCCTAAACCCAGCAGGAGAAGAGAAATCATAAAGATCAGAGCAGAAATCAATGAAATAGAAACCAAAAAAACAATAGAACAAATCAATGAAACTAGGAGCTGGTTCTTTGAAAGAATAAATAAGATTGATAAACCCCTGGCCAGACTTATCAAAAAGAAAAGAGAGAGGACCCAAATCAATAAAATCATGAATGAAAGAGGAGAGATCACAACGAACACCAAAGAAATACAGACAATTATAAGAACATACTATGAGCAACTCTACGCCAACAAATTTGACAATCTGGAAGAAATGGATGCATTCCTAGAGACATATAAACTACCACAACTAAACCAGGAAGAAATAGAAAGCCTGAACAGACCCATAACCAGTAAGGAGATTGAAACAGTCATCAAAAATCTCCAAACAAACAAAAGCCCAGGGCCAGACGGCTTCCCGGGGGAATTCTACCAAACATTTAAAGAAGAACTAATTCCTATTCTCCTGAAACTGTTCCAAAAAATAGAAATGGAAGGAAAACTTCCAAACTCATTTTATGAGGCCAGCATCACCTTGATCCCAAAACCAGACAAGGATCCCAACAAAAAAGAGAACTACAGACCAATATCCTTGATGAACACAGATGCAAAAATTCTCGCCAAATACTAGCCAATAGGATTCAACAGTACATTAAAAGGATTATTCACCACGACCAAGTGGGATTTATTCCAGGGCTGCAAGGTTGGTTCAACATCCACAAATCAATCAATGTGATACAACACATTAATAAAAGAAAGAACAAGAACCATATGATACTCTCCATAGATGCTGAAAAGGCATTTGACAAAGTACAGCATCCCTTCCTGATCAAAACTCTTCAAAGTGTAGGGATAGAGGGCACATACCTCAATATTATCAAAGCCATCTATGAAAAACCCACCGCAAATATCATTCTCAATGGAGAAAAACTGAAAGCTTTTCTGCTAATGTCAGGAACACGGCAGGGATGTCCATTATCACCACTGCTATTCAACATAGTACTAGAAGTCCTAGCCTCAGCAATCAGACAACAAAAGCAAATTAAAGGCATCCAAATCAGCCAAGAAGAAGTCAAACTATCACTCTTTGCAGATGATATGATACTATATGTGGAAAACCCAAAAGACTCCACTCCAAAACTGCTAGAACTTGTACAGGAATTCAGTAAAGTGTCAGGATATAAGATCAATGCACAGAAATCAGTTGCATTTCTCTACACCAACAACAAGACAGAAGAAAGAGAAATTAAGGAGTCCATCCCATTTACAATTGCACCCAAAACTATAAGATACCTAGGAATAAACCTAACCAAAGAGACTAAGAATCTATACTCAGAAAACTATAAAGTACTCATGAAAGAAATTGAGGAAGACACAAAGAAATGGAAAAATGTTCCATGCTCCTGGATTGGAAGAATAAATATTGTGAAAATGTCTATGCTACCTAAAGCAATCTACACATTTAATGCAATTCCTATCAAAGTACCATCCATTTTTTCAAAGAAATGGAACAAATAATCCTAAAATTTATATGGAACCAGAAAAGACCTCGAATAGCCAAAGGAATATTGAAAAAGAAAGCCAAAGTTGGTGGCATCACAATTCCGGACTTCAAGCTCTATTACAAAGCTGTCATCATCAAGACAGCATGGTACTGGCACAAAAACAGACACATAGATCAATGGAACAGAATAGAGAGCCCAGAAATGGACCCTCAACTCTATGGTCAACTCATCTTCGACAAAGCAGGAAAGAATGTCCAATGGAACAAAGACAGCCTCTTCAATAAATGGTGTTGGGAAAATTGGACAGCTACATGCAGAAAAATGAAATTGGATCATTTCCTTACACCACACACGAAAATAGACTCAAAATGGATGAAGGATCTCAATGTGAGAAAGGAATCCATCAAAATCCCCGAGGAGAACACAGGCAGCAACCTCTTCGACCTCAGCCGCAGCAACATCTTCCTAGGAACATCACCAAAGGCAAGGGAAGCAAGGGCAAAAATGAACTTTTGGGATTTTATCAAGATCAAAACTTTTGCACAGCAAAGGAAACAGTGAACAAAACCAAAAGACAACTGACAGAATGGGAGAAGATATTTGCAAATGACATATCAGATAAAGGGCTAGTGTCCAAAATCTATAAAGAACTTAGCAAACTCAACACCCAAAGAACAAAGAATCCAATCAAGAAATGGGCAGAGGACATGAACAGACATTTCTGCAAAGAAGACATCCAGATGGCCAACAGACACATGAAAAAGTGCTCCATATCACTCGGCATCAGGGAAATACAAATCAAAACCACCATGAGATATCACCTCACACCAGTCAGAATGGCTAAAATTAACAAGTCAGGAAATGACAGATGCTGGCGAGGATGCGGAGAAAGGGGAACCCTCCTACACTGTTGGTGGGAATGCAAGCTGGTGCAACCACTCTGGAAAACAGCATGGAGGTTCCTCAAAATGTTGAAAATAGAACTACCCTATGACCCTGCAATTGCACTGCTGGGTATTTACCCTAAAGATACAAACGTAGTGATCCGAAGGGGCACGTGCCCCCGAATGTTTATAGCAGCAATGTCTACAATAGCCAAACTATGGAAAGAACCTAGATGTCCATCAACAGACGAATGGATAAAGAAGATGTGGTAGATATACACAATGGAATACTATGCAGCCATCAAAAGAAATGAAATCTTGCCATTTGCGACGACATGGATGGAACTAGAGGGTATCATGCTTAGCGAAATAAGTCAATTGGAGAAAGACAACTATCATATGATCTCCCTGATATGAGGGAGAGGAGATGCAACATGGGGGGTTGAGGGGGTAGGAGAAGAGTAAATGAAACAAGATGGGATTGGGAGGGAGACAAACCATAAGTGACTCTTAATCTCACAAAACAAACTGAGGGTTAATGGGGGGAGGGGGTTGGGAGGGGGGTGGGGTTATGGATATTGGGGAGGGTATGTACTATGGTGAGTAGTGTAGTAGTAGTAGTAGTAGTAGTATGCTGTGAAGTGTGTAAACCTGGCGATTCGCAGACCTGTACCCCTGGGGACAAAAATATATGTTTATAAAGCTTTAAAAAAAAAAAAAAGAAAAAAGAAAGGATGAATACCCAAGTTTTGTAGCAACATGGATGGGACTGGAAGAGATTATGCTGAGTGAAATAAGTCAAGCAGAGAGAGTCAATTATCATATGGTTTCACTTATTTGTGTTGCATAACAAATAGCATGGAGGACAAGGGGAGATGGAGAGGAGAAGGGAGTTGAGGGAAATTGGAAGGGGAGGTGAACCATGAGAGACTATGGACTCTGAAAAACGATCTGAGAATTTTGAAGGGGTGGGGGGTGGGAGGTTGGGGTCACCAGGTGGTGGGTATTGTAAAGGGCACAGATTGCATGGAGCACTGGGTGTGGTGCAAAAATAATGAATACTGTTATGCTGAAAAAAAATAATGAATACTGTTATGCTGAAAAAATAAAAAATTAAAATAAAAAAATAAAAAAAAATAAAATACAGTAAGAGTAGCTATTTATATAAATAATTTTACCATGTTTAAGTAATTTCCTTCTATTAGTTTTTATGAGGAATGACTAAATTTTATCAGTTCCTAAATGTTATAAACTAAATACAATATTTATCAGCAGCATCTTATGATGTAATTATATAACTGTAACTTAAAAATTTTTGACATAATATATTTTGTATTTGACTTACTAATGTTGAAATACGTTTGCATTCCTAAAGTAAATTTCACTTACAGATTATTATTCTGTTAACACATGGCTGGATTATTTAAATTTTATTTTATTTTTTAATTTAAATTTTCACATCAATATTCATAAGTGAAAATGATCTTTAGTTTTCTTGGGGGGGTGCTATTTCTACAGAGTTTTGGTACTGAGGTTCTGCTGATCTCTTAAAATGAATTAAGAAGCTTCCTTTTTTGCTTTAATATTCCCTGGATTCTTTAAGTATCAGAGGAATGACACTTTAAAAAAGTGTCTAAAACAATTTCAGCCTACTGCTTCAAAAAGTCTGGATTTCTAA
Organism: Lutra lutra; assembly: GCF_902655055.1. NCBI lineage: Eukaryota > Metazoa > Chordata > Mammalia > Carnivora > Mustelidae > Lutra > Lutra lutra. Next base: position 149,054,742 of record NC_062282.1, read on the forward strand.
TTTCCCATCTAATATCTCCTATGGCTCCTGTTTGTTTGGTGTTTGCAGCTGATAATTCAAAGGCTCCAACACCTGTAGCATAAAATGAGGATCTCAGAAGATTTCTTTGAGAAAACTGATAAGTGGCTGGGAAAGGCAAAATCCCACCGGAAACACAGTGGAGGGTCACTTCACTAACACTGCAAAGAACCGTCTTTCCCACCTGGACATGAGTAACCACTGGAAGTAGCAGGACAAACAACCAAATGACCCATTTGGTTGAACACAGATGTGTCCCTTCTCAAGAACACCAAGGGAGAGAGACGGGAGGAATCACGTGGCCCCATCCCATTTGCTTTGCCCCCGTATGGGTTTTGTTCCAGAGGAGCCTTCATTTTAAAGTCAGGTCAGGAAACAAATTTGTCATTTCTTTCCCAGAATTCATGTTTTAAGTTCCTAAATAGATTTCTCTCCGTGCTTCCATAAGCACCTCCTTCCTCATCTTTATTGTTCAGACCAGGCAACTTTCCCTCCCTTCATTCTCTAAGTCTCTCCAGTGGCTGTCCCTGAGGCCAGTCATTTTCTACATCACTAGGCTTGTAATTCTGTCTTTGCTTCTCTAGCTGAACTACTATTCCAATTCTCCTTTCAAAGCTATACACCCACGCCAGGCATGGGCTTCTTTCCATGCTTCTCTTACTGCTGCTTTGAGTCACCAGAAATCGCCCTCTGAAGAGCACACTCTCCCAGCAGTGGTCCCTTCCTGAAATGATTCAATTGCTTCTGAGGCAAGCTTTGAACCTTTCCCCATCATCAACGACGTCAAAATTGAATCTGTTGTTTCGGAAAATGAACCGTATACAGCAAGCTATACTGCCAGGAGACAAGACGCAGATCTAATGAGAAAGACCAGACCATCAAGCTCAAAAAACACAATTAAGTCACATCAAAGATGGCCAGAAAGACTGTTTGTACTCTGTTCTACTTCGTCGGGGCCCAACACAGAAGCAAACAGGGATACACTTCAGGAGAAAAGAGCCTTGTTGTTTTGATCTGTGTTAAAGGAAATAGCTCAGGCTGGAAAGATGGGGGTTCGTGGAAATATGTTCCAAATTCATGGAAATCACTGTATCCAGTCTTCATGGTAGAACCCAAGAAAATTTTTTTTAATTGGATTTTAGTTCAAGAGAAACCGATAACCTAATTTTTTTTTTAATCTTTCCACTCTAAAAGCAAGAAAAACATGAGTCCTTATGGGAACATTGCCTATTTCCCAGGAAATGAAACAAAATGAAGGACCACACTGTAAATCTTCTTAAAAAGAATAACTTGCATGAGGATAACACAGTACCTTTCAGAGGAAATTTCTGCTATTTAACTGTACATCACCTTGACTCTGACTATTCTGCCCTTTTGCCTCTGAATCATGCTTCTTGCACTTGGCACATATACTAGCGTTACCATATGCCAAATATTCATTGTGTTCCCCAACATGTCCCAGCCTCCTTCGTGGTGACACTGGGGCCATGGGACTTGGTTTCGTCAATGGGCTGTGAGCTCAAGGATCACTTCTGGACCAAGTCACTTAAAGGTAAATGGGCTTTGTCCATTCTTCTCCTCCTCCCTACGCTGCTACAACCTTGAATGCCATAGGGTGGGAACACAGCAGGACAGGATTGTGCGCTGTGTCTCCTCCTGGAGGAGAGCCTCAACCAACCCACAGCAGGCCATGGTAAGGTGAAAAATAAACCTGTACAGGCTAAACCACTGAGATCTGGGGCTCTATCTGTTGTAACAGCTGGCATTAATTACCCTAAATCATACAACGCTTAATCACAGGACGTTAGGGCAAAAGAGACTTGTGAGATTACCTGTTCCAGTGTGTTTCCCACTTTTGATTGTGCTTATCCCCATGAAATATAAAATACTTGGCGATAAAAATGAAACTGCTTTGTTAACAGTGTTGATGGATCTCCTGGGGTCCCAGTCTTGTCTCTTCCCTTCCCTTCCCTTCCCTTCACCTTCATCTGCCAAATAATCTCTGACTTCCACACCTCCACAGACACACAGAGTGAGGTCGCCATAGGACACAGTTTGAATCTGGTCCAGCTCCTTCCCTTTGCAGAAGCTCTAGGAACTTCTGTGCCCTGCCCAGGCTCTTTCTCACAGAGGAAGAACCAGGGCTATTTTTCTATGTATGTGGGTGAATTTTTTCAATGCACATCATGAAATGAAGGTTTGAGTCTGCCAGTTGGTGATGTTTTTGAGGAGGGGGTTATGATGTTGGTTTATTGCTTTGCCTCTAGGGCAAAACCCAGCATACTGCCTATCTGTTGATGCTCAATGAACAGTCACTGGCTGGATATTTATTAGAGGATATATCAATGTCTGCATATACCCAAGTTACCAATAAGCAATTCAAAATATAAATGAGAAGTGCTCCAGTCATACTGGAAATCAGTTTGGCATTACCTCCTACAGCGAAACAACCACATAACTCCTGGGACCCAGAAATTCCAATCTTACAAATATATTCCCAAGATAAACATATGCACATGTACAATGGAACTCCCATCCAAGAATATTTGTGGCAGCATTGTTTATTGAAAAAAGAACCTACTGTGAAAAGTGATCTCCCACTGCAGAGCTGATGACTACGATTTCAACTTCTGTGAAATGAACTAACAAGGATAACACGAAAAATATGGATGAATCTTGGCAATGGAATATTATAAAGGAATTCATCCCCGAGAGATTACATATAGCATGATATTTTTACAAAGTTAAGTGATAATAAATACGTGTATATATACGCATTTATATAATAAAATACGTGTATACATAGGCATTTCAATGTGTGTAACAGATGTGAATTTCACATACACAGAGGAAGGCAGGCTAATGATAAACACATGATTCAATATAATAATTAGCTTGGATTAAGGGGGAAAGGGAAGGAGGACATATGGTTAGATGCCAGTCCCTGTTTTTGAGGTCTTAGCTTTTGCTTTAGGTTCTGGGTTCACAAGTGCTTGCTGCTTTTAAATAGTTAGACAGACAGATATGGACCCAATATGGGCATATGATTTGAACCTTCCTACTGTGATTAATCCAATTCTGGGCCTTAGGTCAAAAGAGAAGAATGTTAAAGAAAGTTAATGGATTTTCAGATCAAAAAAATGGAGGCAAAACTTTTTTCTCTATTCCTCTATAAGCACACCAAATATATACTTGAGTACTCCATTGAAGGGAAAATTAGCAATTATCTGTTAATATCAGTAGCTTTTATTTTTTTAAGATTTTATTTATTTATTTGAGAGAGAGAGTGTGGAAGAGAGCACGAGAGGGGAGAAGGTCAGAGGGAGAAGAAGACTCCCCAAGGAGCTGGGACCCCAATGCGAGAGTCAATCCCAGGACTACAGGATCATCACCTGAGCCAAAGACAGTTGCTCAACCAACTAAGCCACCCAGGCGCCCATGTATCAGTAGCTTTTAGAAAGATGAAGTATATTCTAGGTGACCTGAAGAGTACAAAGAGTAAATGATACCCAATTGGAACGTAATAATGGATTCCCACACCCCAAAGAGGAGAAAAATACCTATGATCCATTCAATAATGGATATTCACATCCGTATAAACACATACCCCTCACCTAAGAAGGCTAAGTTTGAATCTGAATAGTTTAAATCACGCAGACTCTGAAAGCACCCCCACTTCTCATTTCACATCCTCAACACTAGCACGGGGACCTTTTACTCTGATTAGTTTTCTTCTCTGACCAGGTGTGTTCCTGAGCTTACCACCCCCCAAGTTTTCACAACCTAGTTTCTCCATCAACTTCTGTGAGCATTAGGAAATAAATGAAAATACCAGGGCAGTGTCTGATACTTCATAGTTTCCCAAGAAATGCTGATGGAATTTAATCTAAAGGCGGACAAAAAGGACACAAATATTGACCACATCACATTCTGCCATGTTTCAAGCAAGCCGCAAGGTGATGACACAGAAGTGAGTCCTTTACAAATGAACAGCGAAGCCTCGTGCCTCTACCCGTCCCTAAATCTGTGCATCCAAAACCATAGAAAAAGAAGTATGTATACACATTGGTAATCCGTAGGAAGAATTTAGAGGCTTCCTATTAAATAACCAATGTTCATTTATACAATATCTTGAGTTTCTGAGTAATGATTTTGTTCTATTTTGCACTGTTATAATGAAGGTAATGAATTTCATCTTCAATTTTGTGCTAGAGTTCCATTAAAATATTTACTAAAATTAGGGAATTTTTAAACCATGGAAATTTAATTGCATTAATTATCCTTTCTCACCCTCAAATGTTTTATAATGAAACTAAATAATGGATGCGATAATGAAGCAAAGGACAAGTTAGATTTGCATATTTTATAAACATGCTCAGGAGAGTATGTGCTGTTTTGTTAGGAATGGTAGTTAGGTTAATCATGTGTTGATGAAAGAAGGAGCCAATTTACTTGGGGCGGGGAGGGGCACAGAGGGGTGACTTTGAAATGATGTCCTAGGTGTCCTCCTTTGCTCTTAAGAGATAGAAGACGAGAAAACAAAGCTTTCGACATCATCTTCACATCTGCGGAGAAGTTAATTGAGAAACTTAAAGCAGTTTTTCCATTTCTCCCCCATGGGGGCCATAGCTATGTTTAATTCACAGAGTATAAATCTAAACAGACTGAGAAAACTCCTTTCCAAGCTTTAGCATCTGAAATATCCTGAGCTTGCTTCATGAAGTAAAGACTATCTTTAAAAAGTGTGGAAGAGGTGAATGCACCTGACCAGTATTTGTTCCTCAGTCCATTCTGAGAACGCCCACTTCCCACGGGGTTGACATTCTGCTACAATGCCCGTATCCTGCCACTCAGGATGTAGTCCTCGCCACGGTTCCCACTCCCCTCTCCTCCACAACCCACTCAACACTGAGACAGCAGATCCCCGATCACTGTGAAGTAAGCAGAACAGTGCATTTTTGGATTACTCCTCCTCCAAACAACATCTCATTGGGTGAAGAATCTATGAATAAAGAAATACCCTAATTCTTCCTGAATTTTTTTGTTTGGTATATATTCTATTAGTTCAATATAATAGATATAACAAAGTCCTGGGGAAGAAAGAAAATGACATTTGAGCAAAACAGAATATACTACATGGAATTCTGACTGAATCTTACAATTTAAGGAGAAACTACATAGCTGCTCTTCAGCCCAAAAAACATTTCATCACACATGTGGACCAACGACAAGACCAAGGTCGGTCTTCTCTGTTCATTGAAAATTCTAACTGTGCTTAGTTGAGGATGAGAGAAAAAAACTGCATGTGACCAATGGAAAATATTGCCAAAGAAAGTAAAGATTCAGAAGATAAAAGATACTTCTCAAAATAATTTAGGGTAAGACTCAGAAAAAACTTCCAGGAGCTCCTGACATCTTCAATGAAGTTCAAACTACATGGTCACTATGGAGTAAAAGGAGACTGTTATAAACAACTAGTTGAGGCAAGAAGGCAAAATAAATGAGATCAAGACAGATTGCTTAAAAACAAGAAAAAAAAAATGCCATAGTCAAGTTAAAATTCGTGTTGGAGACTGTAACAAGAAGCAGATGTTCTAAGAAGATATACATCAAGGAAGTGTATGAAAAACTCAAGAGCCTTCTCAGAACTCAGAAGAATTAGACACAATTAAAATAACACAAGAGGAAATGGCTGATACAGAGAATGGAAGACAGAGAAGAAAATATGCAAACAAGAAATTTTCTTAAAGGCGAGAACAGAAGCACAGAGCCAAAGCAATAGGAGATAAAGCACACCCAATCCTTCTAAGGACACTGAAAAGTCTCATTGTGTTCTGAGTTATGACTGAATAAAATGCAGTAAAATGGTAAAATGTTTGAATGACAAAAATAAAGGAAATTCTGATTTTTTAAAAAACTGTACAAATAATGAAAAAATTGTGCATACATTAGTTTTAAAAAATTTCCCACAAAGGACCTAAACCAAGCTGGTTCCAGACCTTCCCACCATATAATAGAATACAAGGAGTCAAGGAAGAAATATATAAACCGTGATGAGAGAAGACTGTGACCCAATTTAAAAAAAAAAATCTGTGGAAGCTTCTTTTTCATGAACTAAGGCAGAAACATGTTCTCAGACATGTGAGTGATCAGAATATATAGTACTTCACATTAAAGTAAATAAAGAGGTACTCACCCAGAAATAGAGCATAATCAAGGACTTAAAATTGCTTACCACCTTAGAAAAGGATGATTGTAAGCAGTAAAATCAGTTTTAAAAGGGAAGAGACTCAATTATTTCAGTATCTTGTAAGAATACTAAATATAATGCAAAAAAATCCTCTGATAATCAGTAATAAACATTTTCCCCATCAAAATCGTCCTCCTGCGCCCATGAGCAGCACTGAGAATCAATCACATGCAGAGGTCTTACAAAGATTCAGTAACCTTCCTTCTCAACACCGTGTTCTGAGCTTTCAATATCAATTTCTTGGAATTGACCTTTACAATAAAACTATGTGACATCACAGGCTTAAAGAACACATCTTTTTTTTTTTTTCAGATTTTATTTATTTATTTTGAGAGTGAGAGAGAACATGAGCAGGGGAAGGGGCAGAGGGAGAGAGAGAATCTCAGGCAGATTCCCCTCTGAGCAGAGAGAAGGGGCTTGATCTCCACCCTGAGACCATGACCTGAGCCGAAATCAAGTCTGACACTTCACCGAGAGAGCCACCCAGGCAACCCAAGAACAGGTCTTCTTAAGTTAGAAGAGGTAATTTGATGGGAATTCCTTATTAAAAACTCCAACAAACCAAGATCATCTCAAGACGATAAAAGAAGATGTGACAAAACTTTTGGTTAAGCCTGATTTATTGTGATGTACTCCTTACTGAGAATATAGTTTTGCATGTTCATGAACACATAAAAAAGCATACTGTGAATAGGATGATACAAGGCTGGAGGAGAATTATGTGGACAGAACGGAAAACAACGTGCTAATTTGAAAAGATTCCTGATGGTAACCATCAGGATAACTATTTAGTTTTTTTTTTTTAAGATTTTATTTATTTATTTGACAGACAGAGATCACAAGTAGGCAGAGAGGCAGGCAGAGAGAGAGGGAAGCAGGCTCCCTGCTAAGCAGAGAGCCCGACGCGGGGCTCAATCCCAGGACCCCGAGATCATGACCTGAGCCGAAGGCAGAGGCTTTAACCCACTGAGTCACCCAGGCACCCCTAGTTATGTTTTTAAATGAAATTTTGTAATTTGCAAAGGAAGAGAAGGATATACTGCATGATTTAAGGCAGGCCATTAATTTTTATTTATTTTATAATGCTAATTTAGAATTAAATTTAATGTAATAACTTGGAGGATAAATAGGATTGATGATGTGTTCTGATGCTATTTCCAATTCAGTCTAGACTGTTAATTCTCTATTCAATAGAGCCTCTCAACTTAATGGTTTACTCCTATGTGCATTGTTCTACTTCAACTCAAAACAATAAAAATAAGTTCTTTATAGATTTTGGACACTAGCCCTTTATCTGATATGTCGTTTGCAAATATCTTCTCCCATTCTGTCAGTTGTCTTTTGGTTTTGTTCACTGTTTCCTTTGCTGTGCAAAAGCTTTTGATCTTGATAAAATCCCAAAAGTTCATTTTTGCCCTTGCTTCCCTTGCCTTTGGTGATGTTCCTAGGAAGATGTTGCTGCGGCAGAGGTCGAAGAGGTTGCTGCCTGTGTTCTCCTCAAGGATTTTGATGGATTCCTTTCTCACATTGAGATCCTTCATCCATTTTGAGTCTATTTTCGTGTGTGGTGTAAGGAAATGATCCAATTTCATTTTTCTGCATGTGGCTGTCCAATTTTCCCAACACCATTTATTGAAGAGGCTGTCTTTTTTCCATTGGACATTCTTTCCTGCTTTGTCGAAGATGAGTTGACCATAGAGTTGAGGGTCTATTTCTGGGCTCTCTATTCTGTTCCATTGATCTATGTGTCTGTTTTTGTGCCAGTACCATGCTGTCTTGATGATGACAGCTTTGTAATAGAGCTTGAAGTCCAGAATTGTGATGGCACCAACTTTGGCTTTCTTTTTCAATATTCCTTTGGCTATTCGAGGTCTTTTCTGGTTCCATATAAATTTTAGGATTATTTGTTCCATTTCTTTGAAAAAATGGATGGTACTTTGATAGGAATTGCATTAAATGTGTAGATTGCTTTAGGTAGCATAGACATCTTCACAATATTTATTCTTCCAATCCAGGAGCATGGAACATTTTTCCATTTCTTTGTGTCTTCCTCAATTTCTTTCATGAGTACTTTATAGTTTTCTGAGTATAGATTCTTAGTCTCTTTGGTTAGGTTTATTCCTAGGTATGTTATAGTTTTGGGTGCAATTGTAAATGGGATGGACTCCTTAATTTCTCTTTCTTCTGTCTTGTTGTTGGTGTAGAGAAATGCAACTGATTTCTGTGCATTGATTTTATATCCTGACACTTTACTGAATTCCTGTACAAGTTCTAGCAGTTTTGGAGTGGAGTCTTTTGGGTTTTCCACATAGAGTATCATATCATCTGCAAAGGGTGATAGTTTGACTTCTTCTTTGCCGACCCAAAGAACAAATAATCCGATCAAGAAATGGGCAGAGGACATGAACAGACATTTCTGCAAAGAAGACATCCAGATGGCCAACAGACACATGAAAAAGTGCTCCATATCACTCGGCATCAGGGAAATACAAATCAAAACCACCATGAGATATCACCTCACACCAGTCAGAATGGCTAAAATTAACAAGTCAGGAAATGACAGATGCTGGCGAGGATGCGGAGAAAGGGGAACCCTCCTACACTGTTGGTGGGAATGCAAGCTGGTGCAACCACTCTGGAAAACAGCATGGAGGTTCCTCAAAATGTTGAAAATAGAACTACCCTATGACCCTGCAATTGCACTGCTGGGTATTTACCCTAAAGATACAAACGTAGTGATCCGAAGGGGCACGTGCCCCCGAATGTTTATAGCAGCAATGTCTACAATAGCCAAACTATGGAAAGAACCTAGATGTCCATCAACAGACGAATGGATAAAGAAGATGTGGTAGATATACACAATGGAATACTATGCAGCCATCAAAAGAAATGAAATCTTGCCATTTGCGACGACGTGGATGGAACTAGAGCATATCATGCTTAGCGAAATAAGTCAATCGGAGAAAGACAACTATCATATGATCTCCCTGATATGAGGGAGAGGAGATGCAACATGGGGGGTTGAGGGGGTAGGAGAAGAGTTAATGAAACAAGATGGGATTGGGAGGGAGACGAACCATAAGTGACTCTTAATCTCACAAAACAAACTGAGGGTTGATGGGGGGAAGGGGTTGGGAGAGGGGGTGGGGTTATGGATATTGGGGAGAGTATGTGCTATGGTGAGTGTTGTGAGGTGTGTAAACCTGGCGATTCGCAGACCTGTACCCCTGGGGATAAAAATATATGTTTATAAAGCTGTAAAAAAAAAAAAAAAAAAGAAGAAGAAGAAAAAAGAAAAAAGAAAGGGTGAATACCCAAGTTTTGTAGCAACATGGACGGGACTGGAAGAGATTATGCTGAGTGAAATAAGTCAAGCAGAGAGAGTCAATTATCATATGGTTTCACTTATTTGTGTTGCATAACAAATAGCATGGAGGACAAGGGGAGATGGAGAGGAGAAGGGAGTTGAGGGAAATTGGAAGGGGAGGTGAACCATGAGAGACTATGGACTCTGAAAAACGATCTGAGAATTTTGAAGGGGTGGGGGGTGGGAGGTTGGGGGCACCAGGTGGTGGATATTGTAGAGGGCACGGATTGCATGGAGCACTGGGTGTGGTGCAAAAATAATGAATACTGTTATGCTGAAAAAATAAAAAATTAAAAAAAAAAATAAAAATAGTAAATCAATTCAAAACAATCTGTGGCCAAATCACAGATTCTCTGTGGAATTAAAGATACTGAGATTTCCACACATTTTATAATATTCTTTATCTTGGGGATACCAGTACAAGATTATAAGTATAAAAAATGTTGAAATCAGTGGACTAAAATCGCGTTTTTAACTGAATTCAGTACTTTGAACTCAATTCACTTGAATATATTTTTGCCAACTCAGATGCTAATGACCTCAAATCCAATTATCCTACAGATCTACCTGTAAGAGCCTAATGCCAAGTACATGGTATTAAGAGAAAAACAAGGCATTTCATGGGCCGGTTGAAAGTGGAAAAGAGGATTATGAAGGGATTAAGTCATCCAGTTATGGGCACAGCCCTGGGGTATTTACTTTCCCTAATTGCACAAAATTCAGCCAACCAACCCATTCTGAATTTTCTCTTAATTGGCTGTCATAGTTTTCAAACTGTAACTGGCAAACTTAATTCACACTGGGCTTAGAAAAATATTAGAAGCAAAAGACTAATAAATGTGACCGTTTTGGTCATTATCAGAGTAACTGATCACAATGTCATCTACCATCAGCTGAACACATGGAAAAATCAAAAAACAGACCAATTTCCTCAGGTAACTTTAAAGACGTAGGGGCACCTGGGTGGCTCAGTCAGTTTAGCATCTAACTTGGGTTTAGGTCATGATCTTGGGGTCCTGGGCTCAAGCCCTGCACTGGGCACCCCAATGCTTCTCCCTCTCCAACTGCTTCTCCCTCTCCCCCTGCCTTTTCCCCTGCCCCTCCCCCACTCATGTTCTCTCCCTCTCTTGCTCTAATAAATAAATAAAATCTTTAAAAAAAATAAAATTTGGGGCGCCTGGGTGGCTCAGTGGGTTAAGCCGCTGCCTTCAGCTCAGGTCATGATCTCAGGGTCCTGGGATCGAGTCCCGTATTGGGCTCTCTGCTCAGCGGGGAGCCTGCTTCCCTCTCTCTCTCTCTCTCTGCCTGCCTCTCTGTCTACTTGTGATCTCTCTCTGTCAAATAAACAAATAAAATCTTTAAAAATAAATAAGTAAATAAATAAATAAAATTTAAAAAAATAAGAAAGACATCACTACTCCTTGGGTCTATTACTGTCAATATCTCTCAGAAATGAAGAATCCTACTGTAGCTCTAAATTTACCCTTCAAATTTCTGTTTCAGAACTACATTGAAAGGAGAAAATTGCCAATCCAGATCAAAAGAAATTCAACCTCTTAGTTTTAAGGCAAATTCTTTAATTTCTCCTGTGTCTGGGTGCCACTGTCTGCTTTTTAAGTCTGTTGTAACAGGTTGGTATGTCTTTCTAAAATACCTGGCATTCAGGGCACCTGGGTGGCCCAGTAGGTTAAGCATCTGCTTTCAGCTCATTTGGGAGTCTGCTTCTCCCTCTGCCCCTCACTCCGCTGGTGCTCTCTCTCTCTCTCAAATAAATAAATAAAATCTTTAAAAAAAATAAATAAAACACTTGGCATTCAATACAAGCAAAAAGAGAAAAGACTGTGAGGTGTCTTCCAGCTGTCAGGGTGTATCTAGTTCAAGTTCAACTCCAGGACTGTCCTTTCTCAACCTCCGTCCTTGTTCCTGGCTCAAAATTGGAACTTTGTGGTACCATCAGAGTAACTGAACTTGCTCCAATAGTTAAGTCTGAACAAAAGAGGTTATTTTGCTTTGCTTAAAAAAAGTTTATGGATTTAACTGTTGCTTCCACATCGTCATTTCCTAAATCAAATAATGACCAACAGAATTTTCTTTAAAAAGCTTTTTATAAATTTAAAATACTAGAAAGAACTTTGAAAACTTGCAAGTGAAACATGGGAATACACAAGGTGGTTAAGATAAAAATAACAAGCAGGGGTGTTTTATGGAAAAGTAGGGGATAATTAAGCCAGTGGGAGTGGACTTGCTGTGTCTGAATACTAAGTTAAATCAAGAGCTCCTACTAACAAAATAAAAAAAAAAAGAAAATGCAAAAGATGGTTACAGAAATATTAGATGATAAAAAACAAGCTAGTGGTTCACATTTTCCAGGAATCAAAGTTCTAGAAAGAAACTGTCACCATCATTTGAATCCTATGAAAATGAGCAGAGTCACACAATGGAAAATATCTTCATTTGAAGTTCCGAAAAAGGGTCAGTAAGTTTGTATTCATTTCTAGGGAAGTCATCTATTTTTGAAGCTTGACTTTTTCTATTATTTAATTAACTAATTCAATAATCCATGTAATTATTTAAATAATTATGAAAATCAAATTAAATTCTCTTTGAACTATGTTCTTTTATTGATATATTCAGAAAAATTAATTCTGATTTTTAAAAAATATTTAAATATTGGGTAATATGCCACTAGACATAAATTATTGCCATTATTGTCTTTCATGTTTGACAATAAAAAAATCCTAACATTTGCAAAGAGAAAACAGAAGTGACAGATTTCAGTGTAGAAAGAAGACAGCCATAATATGAACGTTACATCATATAAGCCCAAAAGTCACTTCTTTTCCTTGTATATGACTGACAGCATTCTGCACTTTCTGAACCCCAAATAAAATTATGAAGAAAGCACAGGGTGAAAAATCATGAATGGATACTTTCCAAGTGAAGAGTTGAGTAAAAAAGCTCCATTTATATACCAGAATTAGAGCAACATGAAAGAAATTATCAAAATATAAATTCCAGGCAATATTCTATTTGTTCTATGTTTTGATTTTAAAAAACCATTTCTGGGGCATCTGGGTGGCTCAGTGGGTTACAGCCTCTGCCTTTAGCTCGGGTCATGATCTCAGGGTTCTGGGATCTAGCCCTGCATTGAGCTCTCTGCTAGGCGGGGAGCCTGCTTCCTCCTCTCTCTCTGCCTGCCTTTCTGCCTACTTGTGATCTCTGTGTGTCAAATGAATAAATGAAAATCTTTAAAGAAAAATAAAATAAAATAAATAAAATAAAAAACCATTTCTAGGGGCGCCTGGGTGGCTCAGTGGGTTAAGCTGCTGCCTTCGGTTCAGGTCATGATCCCAGGTCCTGGGTTCGAGCCCCACATCGGGCTTTCTGCTCAGCAGGGAGCCTGCTTCCTCCTCTCTCTCTGCCTGCCTCTCTGCTTACTTGTGATTTCTTTCTGTCAAATAAATAAAATCTTTAAAAAAAAAAAACCATTTCTAATTATTAATATTTACTGTAATTCCTGCCAGAAATAGAATACAACATCAGGATTTCTTTTCAAAGAAGAAGACAAGTGGTTACATGGTACACATTTTAAGCTGACTGCCTTTTAAATTTCTGTGCTTGAGAACATTTAAAAAATTGGAAATGCTGTCCTTAATGATTTTTTTATGATTTTTATGATTTTTAATAAACATAACACTCAAGATTTTGTCTTATAGTCCACATTAATTAACTTTATATAAGTATATTTTGTTTACATCATCTAACAGAACCTCAAAAGTAACTCTCATGTCCTTCATTTTATTTTGAGAATTCTATTGAGAAGGGGCTGTGTGGTTACTCATTTTTCAGTAAAACAGAATTTGATTTTAAAGAAGTTGAAAGGCTCAGTGGGTTAAGCCTCTGCCTTCAGCTCAGGTCATGATCTCAGAGTCCTGGGATGGAGCCCCGCATCGGGCTCTCTGCTCAGCTGGGAGCCTGCTTCCCCTCTCTCTCTGCCTGCCTCACTGCCTACTTGTGACCCCTCTCTCTCTGTCAAATAAATAAATAAAATCTTAAAAAAAAAGAAATTGAAAGAACATATCAAGACTGAAATTCTGTTATTCTAACAGTGTCTATCTGGATTTCAAACATCTTCATCACTTAAATAAAAATGTATTTCCTTGTTTTTTATCCTCCCCCAAATTACAAGCATATATCAATGGGAATTCTACTGAAGGCTTGGGACTTTTCCATCACCATCATCATCATAAGTATCTGGCGCACAGTATGCACTTAAATGTTTACCGAATGAATGAATCAATGAATCACCAAATACCCATCTACTATGTTTCAAGAACCATTTGATTCAGGGGCACTGGGGTGGCTCAGTCCTTAAGTGTCTGCCTTGGGCAGAGCTCATGATCCCAGGGTCCTGAGATTGAACCCCCCATGAAGCCCCCCATTGAGTCCTCCCACAAAGCCTCCCCCATAGAGCCCCATATGGAGCCCCACATCAGGCTCCCTGCTCCACGGGAAGCCCGCCTCTGCCTCTCCCACTCCCCCTGCTTGTGTTCCCTCTCTCACTGTGTTTCTTTCTGTCAAATAATAAAATCTTTAAAAAAATAAGAATAAGAAGAACTATATGCTTCACAATACTTTTCACATGTTATCTCACATGTCTGTGTTTTAGGTTTAATATCCACGGCAACCTTGCAAGTTAGGAATTCTAATCATCACTAACACAAGAGGAAAGAGGTATGTGGAGGTTAACTGAAAATCAGTATCACGGTGCTAAGAGGAAAAGAACGGGATTTCATAGGGTTTTTGTTGGTTTGTTTGTTTCTGGTTCTGACGCAAGGATTCTGAGGGGCCTGCCTAGAAAAGCAGATCTTGGCACAAGGTTGCCCTGGGTCCTACCTAATCTTGTTAAAATTTCAGTCGCTTTCAAAATAAAAACTCCTTGAGTATCTGCCTGCCTGTTTAATGTTTTCTTAGGCATTTCTGTTACAGGACAGACCTAGCAGAACCCCCCTGCCCCCTCATGTCACCTGTTTCTCTAGCTCACCTCCAGGTCCGCTTGCAACCTGGGAGCCAAAAGCCACAAGCTGGAAACAACTTCCAGAGCCCCATTTACAATGGGCTTGTTCCTGCAAAGACCAGACCACACCAGACCAGTCTCTGTCCCAAGACATCCAACCTCTGACCTTTCACTGACTTCCGGCTTCATTATAATACTAAAAGCTATGCCCAGGGGTGGAGACTTAACCTGCAAATGAAACAAGACCCAGGGAGCACAGTGAGCGGGTTCTGTCAACTGCCCCTGCATGTCCCCGTTCCTGGGCTTCCCCGCCCCCACATGCTTACCTGTCACTCCTTTTCAGCCTCAGCCCCTTTGAAATACTCCCTGGCCACTGTCTGGGGAGCAGCCATGTATCCCTCTTCCTAAGGCTGTCTCCCTCAAGCCCAGGGGACTGAGCTTGCAACAAACACACCCCGCCTTGCCTCTTTCTACAGGGATAGTCCAAGAATCCCAAGGTGATCAACAGTTCCAAATGTCGCTCTTTATCTACGAAGCCTGCTGCTAGAAGTATTAAGGTACTTTATGGTAGTTTTTCAATTCAATTAAAAATTCCATCAAGTGCAAGGTACAGTGATGGGTACCCTCGAGGGCAAGAAAAAGAATGAACAGTTTGCAATCTGCTGGGAAGACAACTGGGTGGACAGCTCATGATGTTCTTATGGTAGAAGCCTGAGGGAGGTACCAGCCCCAGAGGCCAGGACGGGAGGACAACGTTGCCTGATAGGAAGACAATGCAAGGATGCTTCGTGAATTAAGAGGAAATGGAACTAGGTCTTGAAGATTAAGTACAGTCTGACAGGGGACAACGTTTTTAGCAGAGGGAACAGTAGGAGCTTACTGACCGCTGTAAATGTTGGGCATCTAGCAAGTTGGACAAAGGCTCTTGCATTCTAGAGTGAGCTGAGCAAAATGCCAAGAAAACAAACAAACTAACGGAAACGCAAAGAGCAAGAAGTTTGTCTTGGGTTGAGGGATCAGGGCAATGAAGAGGTTAAAGGGAAAGAAATTCAGCAGTGTCCACTACTGTTAGGTACTCCCGTGTGATTTACTTGGTGGTCTTCCTTTATGCCAGAGCAGGTGTTCAAGAACGTTCATTATTAACAGTCACAACGACAGAACAGGTATCATCTTCGTAAGTAACAGCTACTCTGAAACATTGTGTAGCTGTTGAAAAGAATGAGTTAGATCGCTTTTTTGGATTATGAGTCCCCACATTCATCAGCCTGCCCTAAGGGATTACATATTTGAGTTCAAATATAGATTCCTTGTGGCGGCTCACTCTCAACAAGTAGCACCATCACCAGTGTTAATAATCAAAAACTCCATAAAAAAGTACAATAAAATATGTTAACTAACTGAACATAATAAGAACTATATAAATAAAATAAAATAATGTTGGCTAACAGAACATAACAAAAAATAATGAAATGAAATGAGATGAAATGAAATGAAATAAAATAAAATAAAATAAAATAAAATAAAATAAAAAATAATTCAAGACTCCAGATGAAGCAGTAACACAACACACATAAGACCAGGACTTCTTCCTAACAGACTTGCCAGGGAGGATCAAGTAAACACATGTTCTGAGACCAGAACCATCTGCTTCACAAAAAGTCTGGCTTTTTAAATTGCCTCAGCAGCCATGAGACTATGAACATAAAGTCAAGCCTCTCTAAGGTACAGTAACTCCCCTAATGCATGGTTTTACTTTCGGTGGTTTCTGTGACCTAGAGTCAACCACGACCTGAAAATATTAAAAGAAAATTTCCAGCAATAAACGATTTGTAAGTTTTACGTTAAGAGTCATTCTGAGCCAGCCTGCTCTGTCCCGCCTGAGAGGTGAATTGTCCCTTTGTCCCTCTGTATACACTGCCTGTCCCTTAGTCACTTAGTAAATATCTCGGTTATCAGATCGACTGTCGTGGTATTACAGGCCTGTGTTTCATTAATCATCATTTTGCTTAATAATGGGCACAAAGTGCAAGAGGAGAAATGTTGGCAATTTGGATATGCCAAAGAAAAGCCATAAAGTGCTTCCTTTAAGGGAAAAGGGAACAGTTCTCGATAAGAAAAAAGTACCCTATGCTGCAGTAAGGATGAATCTGCTATCCAAGAAATGGCAAAGGAAAAGGACATTTGTGCTAGTTTCCTTGTTAATATCTTGCTATGCCTAATTTATAAATAAACTTTATTGTAGGTATGTTTATATGGGGAAAAGCATAGTATATTTAGGGTTGGGTGCTGTCCACTGTTTCTGGCACCCACTGGGGGTCTTGTAACATATCCCCTGCAGATAAGGGAGGACAACTGTAATCAGAAAATTAAGCAAAGGACCTTGATATTAATGCCAGTACACTAGCTGTATCCAACTGTGGACTGGCGAGCAAGGCAGGGAGCGAAAGTGTAAGAGAATTACCCTTAGTCTGCCAAGATGGGGATTTTACTACCAGGATGGAGATGCCAGGCCATATTTGAGATTGCCTTAAATAAATAATAGGACAGCAAAGCAGTCTGGACTCAGAAATTGCTTCTAGACTGAGCAAGGGAAGGTGAGAAGCTTGTATCTGTCTGCTACATATAAAAATAACTGGATGACATATCCTGAAAGAGTATCTCATTAAGAAATTTATCTTCAAAAAATATGTTTCTACTTGCCAATCAAAAACCAGTTTTTGTCATCCAAATAGAACCAGAAAGTATTTTTTAACTTAATATTAATTTATGCAAGGATCTAAAAGAGAACAGAAGATTGTCTCCCCAAAAAGTATTCACTGAAGCTTGCCATAAGTACTTAAAAATGTCAACAGTATAATATGTTTTTAATTATAGGCTCATTTTTATCATAGTGTTCTGATAAAAACAAATCAAGGATATAATTCTCTGCCCCAATACTTAATCCCACAAAAGTGCTGTCTGTCATAGGAAACTATCCTTAAAGTTTAAATTAGAATATATTTATCCACTTCAGAAATATTTTTTAGTACTTTATATGTAATAAGCACATTTCTAAGCACTGAATGAGCCTTCCCAGGGGTTACAAAGACAAATGAAAAGTTACTTTCTGGTTTTTTTCCCCCTCAAACTATCAATATTCCAACAATTTTATCTTTTCTTAGCATAGGGGTGGTCACTTAGTAAGAGGAGTAAGTAGCTAATGGTTGAAAAAGAGTCACTATATTGCAAATAGTTGAAGCCACAGGCACAGAGGAGAGTCCAATTGAAGTAAATTTGGCTGACCTAACATTTTGTTCAATAAATCACCATGCTTTACATTCAAATTAAATGAACATATTTTACAATTTTTACTCACCGCTATTGCTTATCTCCCACTCCATTCCTTGGATTCACTTTTCCTCTTGCTGGAGCCCATTCTTTTGTAGTTCTCTCAGAAAGAATCTGTAAGAAGTAAATTCTATTAGAGTTTGTCCAAAACTTTATTTAATCTCTACTCTGGATTGATAATTTTGTCCTGTATAGGAAGAACCTGAGGTCGTGAGTCCACATACAGTCCTGGAATTCTTGGTCTGTACAAAGGATTAGGACTAAAGGAGGAAGAGGGGGTTGAAAACTAGGCCCCAGGCCCCTCAACCAAGTCATGAAATTGGAAGACAGCAACCCCCAGAGAGCCCCATGTTCAATGTGACATAGAAGTGTCCTACAGGGTAGTGGTGTCCCTGTACCTTAGAAAGGACTGGATTTTTATTTCTCATATTCCCCACTTGGGTCACGGTCTCTCAGAGGATCTATGTCTTTCTTCAATTTGGAAGATACTTTCTCACTGTTCTAATTTTTCAAATACATAAGACATATGTTGGACAAACTCCTCGACTCATCTTCTGATCTGGCTCTGTAACTTTACTATCACTTTTTAAAAAATATTTATTATTTACTTGAGAGAGAGATCGTGTGTGCACAAGATGAGGGAGGGGGAGAGGGAGAGAGAGAATCTCAGGCAGACTCCCCACTGAGCATGGAGCCCAATACAGGGCTCGATCTTATGACCCTGAGATCACGACCTGAGCCAAAATCAAGAGTCGGACACTTAACCGACTGAGCCACCCAGATGCCCCTTATTGTCACTTAAAACAAATAAAAACAAAACAAAACAAGAAAGAAAAAAGAAAAAGAAAACACCTCTCAGTGTTTTGTTCTGGGTATTCTGATATGTTAATTATCTCTTCAGTTATATTCATGTGTTAATTTAAAAATGACCAGAATTTTCAGTTCCAGGATTCCTAATTGGTTCTTTTATGTTTTCCCTGTTCTTGTTTCACAACCTATCTTTGAATCTCAGGATTCCTTTTTCTTCTGTTATGAATATTATTTATTCTTCCATCTTTTTAGAATTTCAAAAGTACTTATTTTAAAAACCCATTTTAGAAGACTGCCTCAGTATTTGTATTTCTTTAAATGATAATTCACTCACTCACTGTGACTACTGGCCACCTTTTATGAACTTTTGTGTCCCTCTTCTTGAGTAAGATTGTTCTTCTCTTTTGCTTACTTCCATAAGTGATGTAAGCATCGAGATAATTTAAAGATATATTTTGAAAGATTTTGTCAAAGAGGTGTTGTGGGAGGAAGTCAATGCATCAATTAACTACAGGATTTTAATCAGATTCAAATACACATTTCTAATGCCTTATTTGCTAAACCAGGCGGTGTGCAAAATTACTTTATAGCTTTGGTTTCCCAGGTTAACATTCAGAACTTTTTTTTTTTGCAAGATCAGTGTTTCTAATTACACAGTCCAGAGATCAGCAAACTATAACTCATGGGCCTAATCTGACTTACTACCTGTTTTTTTAAGGCCCATCAGCTAGAAATTATTTTCACATTTTTAAAGAAACCATAGAAACCATATGTGGCCTATAAAACCTAAAATATTTATGATGTAGCCCTTTACAGAAATTCCTGACACAGTCTATCATCAGATGCCATCCAGTAAATTTTTCCCCCTGATTTTCAAAACTAGATTTTATTTGTAAGAGCAGTTTTATGTTCACAGCAAAACTGAGTAGAAGATAGAGATGTCCCATGTACCGCTTCACTTGCCCTCCCCCCATTCTCAACATCCCCCAGAAGGGAGGTGCTTTTACTACGTGTGATGCATCTACACTGACCATCATTATTACCCAAAGACCATAGTTCACATTAGAGTTCCTTCCTGATGTTGTACATTCTACAGGTGTAGACAAATGTATAATGACACATCCACCATCATAGAATCACTGCCCTAAAAATCCCCTGGGCTCTGCATATTTATCCTGCACTCCCCGCTAGTCCCTGGCAACCACTAACGTTTTGACTATCACCACAGTTCAGCCTTTTTTTTTTTTTAACAATGTCATATTGTTGGAATCAAATAGCATGTAGCCTTGATCAACTGGCTTCTTTCACTTAGCGATATGCATCTAAGGTTCCTCCAGGCCCTGCACGGCTTGCCAGCTCACATTTTTTTTTCAGCACTGAATAATATTCCATTGTATATATCACAGTTTATTCCCTTGGATTGCTTTCTTCAGTCTTGTCACTTTCTTCCCATTTCTAATACCTATTTTGTTTAGTTTGTGCCTAAGTATTTCAGCTGGAGGTGTGCTAATGGACATAGGGTTTTGTTTTAAATTTAGTTCTTTCAGGTTTTCTACTTACTCATGTCATCTGTGAACAAAGATGGTTTTATTTCTTCCTCACCAACCTGTACACTTTCATTTCCTTTTCTTACTGCATTAGCTTAGACTTTAAGTGTGATGTTGAAAAACTAGTGAGAGAGGACGTCCTTGCCTTGTTCCTGATCTTAATAGGAAAGCCTCAAACTCCTCACTATTAGGTATGATGCTAGCTCTCCAGTTTTGTAGATATTGTGTATCAAGTTGACCAAGTTTCTCTCTATTCCTAGTTTACTAAAAGCTTTCTTACGAATGTTACATTTTGTCAGATGCTACTTCTACATCTTGAAACCATACCAAATTTTTTTTAAATTTTATTTCTTTTTTTAAGAAAACTCTACACCCAAGATGGGGCTCAAATTCATGACCCCAGGGTCAGGGGTGGCATGCTCTACCAACTGAGCCAGCCAGGTGCCCCTACCCAGTGATTTTATTTTTTAAAAATATGGAGTGAATCTCAGAAATTCATCTTTTACGTAAAAACATCAGATGATTCTGATTCCTATGGTCCTAAGACTACCGTTCAGAAATACTCTGTCCTAGGGGACCCATATACACTGACTTCAGGGATGCTGAGATCCACCAACCAACGTTTTCCCAACATATTTATAATGGAATCAAATCATTCAAATACTTTTAATTGTCATTGATTCCAGAGCCCTGTGCTAATAGTGATCAATTAATTTCTATGTGGGCCCAACCCAAATACTGTATATGTAAGTATAATCTCCGTCCTCAGACCAAGCCTGAGAAAATCAGTTACTTTCTGCCTTTCGGTTTTTTTCTCACATTGTTGAAATTACAAACCATTTTTCTTTTTTTACTCCACTAATATCAGACTGAAGAGAGAAATCAGAAGTTAACGGCTGAAAAAAAAAAGTGAGTCATTGAATCAAGAATCTTTGAAATCCACAGATAGGAAAATCCTAGTTGAAGTAAATTCTTCAAACCCAACTATGTTCTTTTAGATAAAATAACTGTGCTCTACATTAGAATTCATTATGTTGTACACATGAAACTAATGTGCCAATTACACCCTGATGAAAATGAATGAAATGCTGCATTTGTCTCCAGATATAGTTTGGGTAGTGGGTTAATTAATAAAAATTAATAAAAATAATACAAATTAATACAAATCCTCCCAGTTCTAGATGGTGGAGCCCCAAAACCTTTTTGTTTTTTCTACTCATTCTGGGTAATAACAACTGCTAGAAGCTTGTGGCTCAAACAGAAATATTCCAAGGCAAAGTTGTATCTGCGTCTTCAAATTAGAGTGTAAAAAGAGCTGCTAAAATTGTCTGCAGGGCTAGCTTCCCAACAAGTGAAATCTGCAGATGACTTTTAGTTGGTGATGACAAACCAATGCATTACTGCCATCCTGTCTCCTCCCAGAGACAGAGAGTCCAGGAACTAATCGATATAGAAACGTGTGGTGAAATTTTTGACATGCAGAGAAAACAGTTCAAGTACTGAATGCAAAGGGAGGTCTGACTCTTAACAGTTTTGTGTCTTAGATTCTAATCTGATTTACTGATTTAACTGCAGTGACTCTACCTGACTCTTTTTCAAATCCTGGAGACAGCTTGGTCCGTTCCTGCCTCCAGAGTCTTAGTTCCTAATCATGCTGAAAGGGTTTTGTGTAACTGAGCATAAACGCCATTTCCCAGGGAAGAAAAGTAACTCTCCTTTGCTACTCTTCATTTAGCTACACATTTCTTTCTCCCTGCTGAATATAAAGTACATTTTTCCACTTTAAAAGAACACTTTAGAAATTTTGTTCTTATTCACTGTGGCAGAGAGGATAAAAGGTGATTAAGAGTTTCCATCCTGGGGCACCTGGGTGGCTTAGTGGGTTAAGCCTCTGCCTTCAGCTCAGGTCATGTTCTCAGGGTCCTGGCATCGAGTCCTGCATTAGGCTCTCTGCTCAGCAGGGAGCCTGCTTCCCCCTCTCTCTCTGCCTGTCTCTCTGCCTACTTGTGATCTCTCTCTGTCAAATAAATAAATAAAACCTAAAAAAAAAAAAGGGTCCATCCCAAACCTTGAATCCTGGTTATAGCTGACAAGTCTATACTTTAGTAGGAATAAAATCTTAAGTGATTGCTATCATGCTGGCTTCCTACACAAAACAAAGACAAACTGTGAACCAAATCCTTTTGAAGAATGGATATATTTCACTAAGTCTCCCCAAGTTATGCTCTTGGCAAAGAAAATCTTTCTGTCACCAAACCAGTACATTTCTACTCCTTTCTAAGCCCATGGCTATGTGGCATTGATAAGTAAACCTTTTTTTGGATCTTGGTTCCAAATGAATAATATGAGAGATAACATCTCATTATTTGCTTGGAACTGATGAGAGCATCTGTGTGTCTTGTTACCAAAACCATAAAACAGAAAAGTCAGGCACTGATGACTTCACTGATTTACCCTTTTTGATTGACATTGAGGATGCTTCTAAAAATTTTCCCCAGAGAAAGCTTTTTTTTTTTGTTTGGTTTTTTGTTTGTTTGTTTGTTTGTTTTTAAGGTGTTGGAAGATTGAAAGCTCTCAAGTCGTGGTTTACAACCATGTTCATTCTTTTTTTTTTTAAGATTTTTTATTTATTTGACAGAGAGAGAGATCACAAGTAGAGAGAGAGAGAGAGAGAGAGAAGAGGAGGCAGGCTCCCTGCCTAGCAGAGAGCCTGATGTGGGACTTGATCCCAGAACCCTGAGATCAGGACCTGAGCTGAAGGCAGAGGCTTAACTCACTGAGCCACCCAGGCAGCCCAACCATGTTCATTCTTGACACAGTGTCCACGGTTGTTTCATGGTAAAATGGCAAAGCTGAATAATTGCAAGAGATAAGACATACAAAGCTTACAACCTTTACTAACTACCCCTTTCCAAGAAAAGTCTGCTGGCCCCTGAATTAGGGTCCTGACTCTATTTGTTTAGGATGTCCTCTTGTATTCTGTGTGAACTTTCTATGGCTCCACTTTCTCATCTGTAAATTGGGGAGAGAAATAGTAACTCTCTCATGGTGGTTCTTGAGAGAGTGAAATCAGATAATGTATTTGAAGCACTTAGCACAGGGTCTGGGGAATCAATCAGTAAATGTCTGTACTGTTGGGGCCAGAAGTCTTGTTTGAAGCTATCAGTTTGAACTATTTCTTGTAAAGCAGTTTGTACAAAGGATGAGAGAATCAAACCCAGGCTCAATTTTTTTTTTAAGATTTTATTTATTTGACACACACAGATCACAAGTAGACAGAGAGACAGGCAGAGAGAGAAGAAGGGAAGCAGGATCCCTACTGAGCAGAGAGCCTGATGTGGGGCTTGATCCCAGGACTCTGGGATCAGGACCTGAGCCAAAGGCAGAGGCTTTAACCCACTGAGCCACCCAGGCGCCCCTCACCCCACCCCAGGCTCAATCTTTATGGCATAGGTTCTTACCTGTGCTGCCTTCAGCAACTAATTGCACCTTTATTTCTTATCTATACAATGGGAATAGAGAAATCTACCTTGGAGGGTACCTCTACCAGTGAGCTACCAAGGAAGAAGGAAAACCAAATCTAAGTCTCCATTCAAGGTCTCCCAATATCCAACTAAAAAAAGATAGTAATGAAGTAAAAAGCCCAAACTCTGCAAAATCTAAGGGTGCTGATGAAGAGATGAAGCAGATAAGAAATGTTAACATCTATTTACAAGGCAGGAAGCAGACCATGAGGTGTAAATGATTAGAGGAGGCTGAAAGCTACATGTGTGTGTTGGGAGAGGGATAAAAACAAGTCAAGCCCCAATTCAATACAATGAAAAGGCTGAAAAATGAGAGGCAGAAAGACTCTTGGGAAATAGATGAGAATTTGTGTAAGAAGCTATTAGGGAGATCCTGATCAAGATGGCATACATAGCAGGAAGGTCCTGAGCTACTTCCTCCCAAGGACACACCAGGGTTACAACAACATACACAACAACTCTGACAGTGACGTAAAGACTCGCATGACTGCTCTTCCACAGCTAAAGGGTAGCAGTAGCAGAGATGTGGTCTGACTGGGACCCATACCCCTGGGCTGGTGATCCACAAGTAGGAGGGGTATCACAGGCATGGAGGTCCTCCCTGAGGAGCAAGGGGTTTAAGCTCCACATCAGGCAAACCACCCCTCCTCCCCACCACCACCACCAGCACTACAGAGACCTGCACAGGCCAGATAAGACTTCCTAGATCTGGCTTTGAAAATCAGCAAGACTAATTCCAGGGACTCTGAAAATCAGTGAGGCTTAAGTCTGGGAGAGCCAGAGTCCTATAGGAAGCCTAGACTCTGCTCTTAAAGGTGTGTATACAAACTCACTGACTCCCAGACCCAGCAGAGAAGCAGCCATTTGAAAAGTACCTGAGCCATATGTGAAGGAAATTTATTGACTAAATTTAGTGCCAGAGGAGGAGGGATCTGTGGGAAATTTCTCCAGGAAAGAAGTGCTGGTGGTCTCTAGTTCTGATACTCTATCTACCTTCTTAGCCCCATCATACTACCCTGGCTTCCTCGTGGACCCACCAGAACAAGTATCTCTCCAAAGTGGCTCCTTCCCCACCAAAACCAGCAAGCAACCTCAGGCAAGACTGGCATCCTCACCCAAAGTGGTTTCCACCACACTACACCCAGTAGTGGCCTCCACGGGGACAACACACCCCCAGCTCCCACCAGCAGCAGTCGCAGCCAAAACAAGCATTTGCTACCCCCCATGACACTCCACCAAAGTGGCTCCCACTGACCACCCCCCCGCCATGGGTGACCTCAGCTGGGACTAGAAACTCCTCCCCTCACAAAGTGGCTCCTGTCCTGGGGGTAAGCTGTATCACCAGCATACCTACAGCTGTCATAGCAAGGCCTTGCAGCTAGTAACACCAGGGGTGAGCCCTGCCCACCAATCAGCTGGCAAGAGTAACAGCCACCCATTAAGACCAGCCAAGCTGGGTGCTAGCCACACCTATCAGTATACCTTCAGCAGTCATGGCCCAGCTATAACAGTAGGATGCATGCAACCCACATAGGGACACCCCTGAAGAATCTAGTTCTGGTGACCAAGCGGAGATGTTCTTCTGGGTTCCCCAGGATAACTTCTACTTAAGTCCACTCCTTTAAGACCAGGAAACATAGCTGACCTACCTAATACATAGAAAACAAACAGAGTTAGGCAAAATGAGATGGAAAAGTATGCTCCAAGTGGAAGAACAAAACCAAAACAAAACCAAGATAAACAATCTATCTGATAAAGAGTCCAAAGTAATAAAAATGGTCCCTGAATTCAGGAGAATGAGTGGACACATTGACAATTTCAACAAAGAATTTGGAAATTAAAAAAAAAAAAATAACTCATCAGAGATGAAGAATATGATAATGGAAAAAAAAACCACACTAGAAATAATCAACAGCAGGTTAGAGGATGCAGAAGAAAAGGTGAGTAATCTGGAAGACAGGATAGTGGAAATCACCCACAATGAACAAGAACAACAACAACAAAAAGAATTTTAAAAAATGAGGATAGTTTAAGTGATCTCTGGAACAATGACTGTACTAATATTCATATTACAGGGCTCCCAGAAGAAAAGGAAAGAGAAAAAAGCAAAAACTTGTTTGAGGAAACAATAACTAAAAACTTCCCCACCCTGAAGAGGGAAACAGACATTCAGGTCCAGCAAGTACAGAGAGCCCCAAACAAGATGAACAGAAGGAGGTCCAGACCAAGATACATAATAATTAAGGTGACAAAACTAAATTATAAAGAGAATTTTTAAAGCAGCAAAAGAAAAGAAAACAGTTACAGACAAGGGAAACCCCTTAAGGTTACCAGCTGCTTTTTCAGCAGAAACTTAGCTGGCCAAAGGGAGTGACGTGATCTATTCAAAGTGGAGAAAGGAAAAAAAAAAATTTCCCAAGAACACTCTACTGGGCATGATTATCATTCAAAACCAAAGAGATGAAGAGTTTTCCAGACAAACAAAAGTTAAAGGAGCTCATCACCACCAGCCTTACAAGAAACGTTAAAGGGACTTCTTTAACTTCTTTAAGCAAGGAAGAAAAAAAAAAGGCCATAACTAGAAGAAAATTATGTGGGAAAAAAAAGGATCTCCCTGGTAAAAGCAAACAGAGAGTAAAGGTAGTGGATCAACCACTTTAAAGCTAGTATGAAGTTTAAAAGACAAGAGTAATACAATCAGTTTTATCTATAAGTAGTTAAGGAATATGCAAAATAAAAAGATGCAAAATTTGATGTCAAAACATAAAACTCTGGAGGAGGAGTTAAAATGTAGTGCTTTTTAGAATGTGCTCAAACTTAAGGGACCATTGACTTAAAATTGACTGCTATCTACATAGGGTGTTATTTATACATGAATATCACTGGCAACTTCAAACTGAAAACCTACATAAAATACACAAAAAAATGAAAAGAAAGAAATCCAAACATAACACTAAAAAAAAGGCATCAATCTCAAGAGAAGAGAGGAAGAAAAGAACTATGAAAACAACCAGGAAATAATTAACAAAATGGTAATAAGTATATACCTACCAATAATTACTTTTAAATGCAAAATGAGGGGCCCCTGGGTGGCTCAGTCAGTTAAGCATCTGCCCTGGGGTCAGGTCATGATCTCACGGTCCTGGGATCGAGCCCCTCTTTGGGCTCCCTGCTCAGTGGGGAGCCTGCTTCTATCTCTCCTCCCCATTCATACTCTCTCTATCTCCCTCTCTCTCTCTCAAATAAATAAAGAAAATCTTCAAAATAAAATAAAATAATATGCAAATTGACTAAATGCTCTAATCAAAAAGAGAAAGGGTGACTGAACATGTAAAACAAGAACCAAAATTGTCACATTTGCAGATGACATGATATTATATACAAAAACCCTAAGATTCCATTACAAATCTATTAGAATAAATTCAGTAAAATTGCAGAGTACAAAATTAACATACAGAAATCTTTTGTGTTTCTGTATACTGATAACCAACTACCAGAAAGAGAAATTGAGAAAATAATCTCATTTATAATTGCATCAAAAACAATATAATACTTAGAAATACATTTAACCAAGGGGATAAAACACCTGAGCTTTGAAAACTTTAACATGATGAAAACAATTAAAGATGACTCAAATAAATGAAATATATACCATGTTCATGAATTAAAAGAATATCCTTGAAGTATCTGTACTACCCAAAGCAATCTAAAGGGCCAATGCAATCCTTATCAAAAATATCAATAGCATTTTCCTTTTTTTAAGATTTATTTATTTGAGAGAGGAAGAAACAGAGAGAGAGAGAAAGCATGAGTTGGTAGAGGGCTAGAGGGAGAGAGAAAGGAAGAGAGAATCTCCAGCAGATGCCCTGAGCACAGAGCCTGATGTGGGACTCAATCTCACAACACTAAGACCATGACCTGAGCTGAAACCAAGAGTTAGACACCTAACCACCTGAGCCACCCAAGCAGCCTGGAAAAATACCAATAATATTTTTCACAGGACTAGGACAAAATAAACCTAAAATTCGTATGGAACAACAAAAAAGTCCTGAATAGCCAAAGGAATATTAAGAAAGAAGAACAAAGCTGGAGGTATCAGGCTTCCAGATTTCAAGCTATAGACACATGAAAACAGACATATAGATCATGAAATAAACGCATGCTTATATGGCAAATTAATCTATAGCAAAGGAGATAAGGATATACAATGGGTGAAAGACAATCTGGCCCACAAATGCTGTTGAGAAAATTGGACAGCTACATGCAACAGAATGAACCTGATCTTCTTTCTTACACTGTACACAAAACCTCAAAATGGATTAAAGACCTAAATTTTAGAATTGAAACCATAAACCTCCTAAACAAAAACATTGGTAGCTAATTCTTGGACATCAGTCTTTGGATGTATCTCCTCAGGCAAAGACAACAAAAGCTAAAATAAATACACCAAACTAAAAAGCTTTTGCACAATGAAGCAAACCATCAACATAATGAAAAGGAAACCTAGTGGATGGGAAAAGATATTTGCAAACAACATATCCAATAAAGGATTAATGTCCAGACTTTATAAAGAACTACTGTAACTGAACACCAAAAAACAATCAATCTAATCAAAAAATGGGGAGAAGGCATGACTAAACATTTTTCCAAAGAAGACCTAAAGATGGCCCACATACACCTGAAAAGATGTTCCCCATCCTTGATCATCAAGGCAATGCAAATCAAAACCACAATGAGCTATCCACTTCACACCTGTCAGGATGGCTAAATCAAAACTAGAAGAATCAATAAGTGTTGGTGAGGATGAGGAGAAAAAGGCATTCTCATGTACTATCGGTGGGAATGCAAACTGCTGCAGTCACTGTGGAAAACAGTCTGGAGGTTCCTCAAAAAATCAAAAATATGATCCACTAATTCCCCTACTGGGTAGGGGACTAATCTGAAAACACTAATCTGAAAAGATATACGCACCGCTCTGTTTATGTAGCATTGCTTACAACAGCCAAATTTTGGAAGCAGCCCAAGGGTCCATCTATAGATGAGTTGATAAAGATATTAACACCCATACACACAATGGAATATACTCAGCCACTAAAAAGAATGAAATCTTTCCATTTGCAATGATGTGGATGGAGCTAGAGGGTAGAGTGCTAAGCGAAACAAATCAGTCAAAGAAAGACGATACCATATGATTTTACTCATATCTGGAATTGAAGAACTGAAACAAATGAAGGAAATGGACTTTTAACCAGAATGTTCTCCCTAGCCAAACTATCAACTAAAGATCTGTGTCAAATAAAGGTCTTTCAGGAATGCAAATTATAAACCAAATCCTCACATAAACTCTTAAGCTCTTTCTTAGTTACTTGCTGTAAGATGTGCTGAATAAAAACTAAAGAAATTAACCGAGAAACAGGGAGACATGGTTTCTGGAGGCAATCCAGGAGGAAGATGAAGGGTTGGCAGTGTGGATTTTAAATCACCCTGAATTACCCCTAAAGAAAGATTAAACAGGATAAATTAAGCAAAACTAATGGAAAATACCTATGACAAAACTCAGTGACAGTGCATCCCCTTACATCATCAAGTATGACAGTGGGGAGAAAAAAACTACTGGAACAACAAGACTCAAATTTTATCAACAATGTGGGATGACGCATTTGGAGTAGGGCAGCAGAGACAAAGGACTTCTGATGGTCTTCTGGCTATAAAACCTAAACGTATAAATTTTCGGTTGGATTCCTGGTCTCAATTTAGTTAACAATATCCTCTCTCTGCCCCTTTCCCCTAGAGTCTAATTTCAAGGAATATCCTTTTATTCCCAGGAACACATTAAAGGCAATTATTAGGCTCACCCTACTTTTTGTAAATTCACCTAGTGTTCCCGCCCATTGTTAACAAGTTATATATCTGCCTTATTAGAGCGTATTGCCTTTATGTATGCTACTACCTCCCATAACTCAAGGGCATTTGTATAATTTACTAAGTCATAAAAGTTTTCAGAGTTAAAGGACTATTAATCAGGCCAGGGCAAGACATATAAACTGGGCTTTATTGGCAAATTAGCATATGGGATCGCCCTATTTAAGGCCATTAAGTCTTGCTGCTTTAAGTGCATGTCTATTTCGTGCTTGTCCCCTGTTCTGACACTGGTATGTCTAGTCATTATCATCTTCTAAAACCTACTGTCTACTCAATTCTGCAGGAAGAGCTCATGATGGCAATATATCTGAGTCTCTGTGCATTCGTGGACATTCTATCCAGCCTTTACACTTGAGGTTCAGGTAGAATGAAGATACAATGTGTTTTATATTTTCTTTCATTAGTAAAATTCCTATAGCAGCTTTATTGAGATAATTCACACACGGCACAATTCACCAAAGCTTATAGTTCGCTGCTTTTTTTTTTTAAGATTTTATTTATTTATTTATTTGACAGATCACAAGTAGGCAGAGAGGCAGGCAGAGAGAGAAGGGAAAGCAGGCTCCCCGCTGAGCAGAAAGCCCGATGTGGGGCTCGATCCCAGGATCCTGAGATCATGACCTGAGCCGAAGGCAGAGTCTTAAACCACTGAGCCACCCAGGTGCCCCTAGTTCGCTGCTTTTGAGTATATTCACAAGGTTGTTCAACGATCACCCCAATTTTAGAACATTTTCATCACTACAACAGAAGCCTTGTCCCCAATATCCATCACTGTCCCTTTCCCCTCAACAGTTCCAGCCCTATGCAACCACTCTTTTCTGTCTCTATAGATTTACCTGTGATGGGCATGCCATAGAAATGGAATCATGTACTATACGGTCTTTGGAGGCTGGTTTCTTTTACTTAGCACACTTTTTTCAAGATTTAACAATGTTACAGCATGTATCAGCACTTCATTCCTTTCTATGGCTAAGTAATATTCCATTGTATATGTAGGATAAAATAAGCATAATTAACACCTGGTTCGAAATAAGAACTGACAAAAATTCATAAGAAATGGTTCAAACGAGGGGGAGGAGTCAAGATGGTGGAGAAGTAGCAGGCTGAGACTACTTCGGGTAGCGGGAGATCAGCTAACTAGCTTATCTAGATTGCAAACACCTACAAATCCAACAGGAGATTGAGGAGAAGAAGAACAGCAATTCTAGAAACAGAAAATCAACCACTATCTGAAAGGTAGGACTGGCAGAAAAGTGAATCCAAAGCGATGGGAAGATAGACCGCGGGGGGAGGGGCCGGCTCCCGGCGAGCAGCAGAGCAACGGAGCAAAATCAGGACTTTTAAAAGTCTGTTCCGCTGAGGGACATCGCTCCAGAGGCTTAACTGGGGTGAAGCCCAGGCGGGGTCAGCGCGGCCTCAGGTCCCGCAGGGTCGCAGAAGGATCGGGGGTGTCTGAGTGTCGCAGAGCTTACCGGTATTAGAACGGGGAAGCCGGCTACAGAGACAGAGCTGAGGAGTGACTCTCAGCTCGGGGTTACCTTGAACCGGTCGCAGGCTCGGTCAGCTCGGAGCGCGGCCAGAGGCCAGGATGACGGGAGTCATTGGGCGCTGTTCTCTGAGGGCGCACTGAGGAGTGGGGCCCCGGGCTCTGGCTCCTCCAGGCCGGAGACCAGCAGGCCGCCATCTTCATTCCCGTTCTCCAGAACTCTACGGAAAGCGCTCAGGGAACAAAAGCTCCCGAAAGCAAACCCGAGCGGATTACTCAGCGCGGCCCTGGGTAAGGGCGGTGCAACTCCGCATGGGGCAAAGACACTTGAGAATCACTACAACAGGCCCCTCCCCCAGAAGATCAACGGGAAACCCAGACAGGACCAAGTTCACCTACCAAGGAGTGCAGTTTCAATACCAAGGAGAGCGGCGGAATTCCAGAGGAGAAGAAAGCAAAGCACGGAACTCATGGCTTTCTCCCCATGATTTTTTAGCCTTGCAGTTAATTTAATTTTTTTTTCTTTTTCAATTTTTTTTCTTTTTCTCTTCTTCTGCTAAATTTTTTTAACTTTTACCGTTTCCTTTTTTAACGTTTTTTTAAATAGTTTATCTAATATATATATATTTTTTTCCTCTTTTTATATTTTTTCTTTATCGGCTTTCTTTTTTTAAATAGTTTCTTTTTTTTTTTTCTTTTCGAACCCCTTTTTATCCCCTTTCTCACCCCTCACAATTCGGGATCTCTTCTGATTTGGCTAAAGCATATTTTCCTGGGGTTGTTGCCACCCTTTTAGTATTTTACTTGCTCCTTCATAAACTCTTATCTGGACAAAATGACAAGGCGGAAAAATTCACAACAAAAAAAAGAACAAGAGGCAGTACCAAAGGCTAGGGACCTAATCAATACAGACATTGGTAATATGTCAGATATAGAGTTCAGAATGACGATTCTCAAGGTTCTAGCCAGGCTTGAGAAAGGCATGGAAGATATTAAAGCAACCCTCTCGGGAGATATAAAAGCCCTTTCTGGAGAAATAAAAGAACTAAAATCTAACCAAGTTGAAATCAAAAAAGCTATTAATGAGGTGCAATCAAAAATGGAGGCTCTCACTGCTAGGATAAATGAGGCAGAAGAAAGAATTAGCGATATAGAAGACCAAATGACAGAGAATAAAGAAGCTGAGCAAAAGAGGGACAAACAGCTACTGGACCACGAGGGGAGAATTCGAGAGATAAGTGACACCATAAGACGAAACAACATTAGAATAATTGGGATTCCAGAAGAAGAGGAAACAGAGAGGGGAGCAGAAGGTATATTGGAGAGAATTATTGGAGAGAATTTCCCCAATATGGCAAAGGGAACAAGCATCAAAATTCAGGAGGTTCAGAGAACCCCCCTCAAAATCAATAAGAATAGGTCCACACCCCGTCACCTAATAGTAAAATTTACAAGTCTTAGTGACAAAGAAAAGATCCTGAAAGGAGCCCGGGAAAAGAAGTCTGTAATGTACAATGGTAAAAATATTAGATTGGCAGCAGACTTATCCACAGAGACCTGGCAGGCCAGAAAGAGCTGGCATGATATATTCAGAGTACTAAATGAGAAACACATGCAGCCAAGAATACTATATCCAGCTAGGCTATCATTGAAAATAGAAGGAGAGATTAAAAGCTTCCAGGACAAACAAAAACTGAAAGAATTTGCAAACACCAAACCAGCTCTACAGGAAATATTGAAAGGGGTCCTCTAAGCAAAGAGAGACCCTCAAAGTAGTAGATCAGAAAGAAACAGAGACAATATACAATAACAGTCACCTTACAGGCAATACAATGGCACTAAATTCATATCTCTCAATACTTACCCTGAATGTTAATGGGCTAAATGCCCCAATCAAAAGATACAGGGTATCAGAATGGATAAAAAAACAAAACCCATCTATATGTTGCCTACAAGAAACTCATCTTAAACCCGAAGACACCTCCAGGTTTAAAGTGAGGGGGTGGAAAAGAATTTACCATGCTAATGGACATCAGAAGAAAGCAGGAGTGGCAATCCTTATAGCAGATCAATTAGATTTTAAGCCAAAGACTATAATAAGAGATGAGGAAGGACACTATATCATACTCAAAGGAACTGTCCAACAAGAAGATCTAACAATTTTAAATATCTATGCCCCTAACGTGGGAGCAGCCAACTATATAAACCAATTAATAACAAAATCAAAGAAACACATCGACAAGAATATAATAATAGTAGGGGATTTTAACACTCCCCTCCCTGAAATGGACAGATCATCCAAAAAAAAAGATCAACAAGGAAATCAAGGCCTTAAATGACACACTGGACCAGATGGACATCACAGATATATTCAGAACATTTCATCCCAAAGCAACAGAATACACATTCTTCTCTAGTGCACATGGAACATTCTCCAGAATAGATCACATTCTTGGTCCTAAATCGAGTCTCAACCGGTATCAAAAGATTGGGATCGTTCCCTGCTTATTTTCACACCACAATGCTCTAAAGCTAGAACTCAATCACAAGAGGAAATTTGGAAAGAACCCAAATACATGGAGACTAAACAGCATCCTTCTAAAGAATGAATGGGTCAACCAGGAAATTAAAGAAGAATTGAAAAAAATTATGGAAACAAATGATAATGAAAACACAACGGTTCAGAATCTGTGGGACACAACAAAGGCAGTCCTGAGAGGAAAATATATAGCGGTACAAGCCTTTCTCAAGAAACAAGAAAGGTCTCAGGTACACAACCTAACCCTACACCTAAAGGAGCTGGAGAAAGAACAAGAAACCCAGCAGGAGAAGAAAAATCATAAAGATCAGAGCAGAAATCAATGAAATAGAAACCAAAAAAACAATAGAACAAATCAACGAAACTAGGAGCTGGTTCTTTGAAAGAATTAATAAGATTGATAAACCCCTGGCCAGACTTATCAAAAAGAAAAGAGAGAGGACCCAAATCAATAAAATCATGAATGAAAGAGGAGAGATCACAACGAACACCAAAGAAATACAGACAATTATAAGAACATACTATGAGCAACTCTACGCCAACAAATTTGACAATCTGGAAGAAATGGATGCATTCCTAGAGACATATAAACTACCACAACTGAACCAGGAAGAAATGGAAAGCCCGAACAGACCCAGTAAGGAGATTGAAACAGTCATCAAAAATCTCCAAACAAACAAAAGCCCAGGGCCAGACGGCTTCCCGGGGGAATTCTACCAAACATTTAAAGAAGAACTAATTCCTATTCTCCTGAAACTGTTCCAAAAAATAGAAATAGAAGGAAAACTTCCAAACTCATTTTATGAGGCCAGCATCACCTTGATCCCAAAACCAGACAAGGATCCCAACAAAAAAGAGAACTACAGACCAATATCCTTGATGAACACAGATGCAAAAATTCTCGCCAAAATACTAGCCAATAGGATTCAACAGTACATTAAAAGGATTATTCACCACGACCAAGTGGGATTTATTCCAGGGCTGCAAGGTTGGTTCAACATCCGCAAATCAATCAATGTGATACAACACATTAAAAAGAAAGAACAAGAACCATATGATACTCTCCATGGATGCTGAAAAAGCATTTGACAAAGTACAGCATCCCTTCCTGATCAAAACTCTTCAAAGTGTAGGGATAGACGGCACATACCTCAATATTATCAAAGCCATCTATGAAAAACCCACCGCAAATATCACTCTCAATGGAGAAAAACTGAAAGCTTTTCCGCTAAGGTCAGGAACACGGCAGGGATGTCCGTTATCACCACTGCTATTCAACATAGTACTAGAAGTCCTAGCCTCAGCAATCAGACAACAAAAGGAAATTAAAGGCATCCAAATCGGCAAAGAAGAAGTCAAACTATCACTCTTCGCAGATGATATGATACTCTATGTGGAAAACCCAAAAGACTCCACTCCAAAACTGCTAGAACTTGTACAGGAATTCAGTAAAGTGTCAGGATATAAAATCAATGCACAGAAATCAGTTGCATTTCTCTACACCAACAACAAGACAGAAGAAAGAGAAATTAAGGAGTCCATCCCATTTACAATTGCACCCAAAACTATAAGATACCTAGGAATAAACCTAACCAAAGAGACTAAGAATCTATACTCAGAAAACTATAAAGTACTCATGAAAGAAATTGAGGAAGACACATAGAAATGGAAAAATGTTCCATGCTCCTGGATTGGAAGAATAAATATTGTGAAAATGTCTATGCTACCTAAAGCAATCTACACATTTAATGCAATTCCTATCAAAGTACCATCCATTTTTTTCAAAGAAATGGAACAAAGAATCCTAAAATTTATATGGAACCAGAAAAGACCTCAAATAGCCAAAGGAATATTGAAAAAGAAAGCCAAAGTTGGTGGCATCACAATTCCGGACTTCAAGCTCTATTACAAAGCTGTCACCATCAAGACAGCATGGTACTGGCACAAAAACAGACACATAGATCAATGGAACAGAATAGAGAGCCCAGAAATGGACCCTCAACTCTATGGTCAACTCATCTTCGACAAAGCAGGACAGAATGTCCAATGGAACAAAGACAGCCTCTTCAATAAATGGTGTTGGGAAAATTGGATAGCCACATGCAGAAAAATGAAATTGGATCATTTCCTTACACCACACACGAAAATAGACTCAAAATGGATGAAGGATCTCAATGTGAGAAAGGAATCCATCAAAATCCTCGAGGAGAACACAGGCAGCAACCTCTTTGACCTCAGCCGCAGCAACATCTTCCTAGGAACATCACCAAAGGCAAGGGAAGCAAGGGCAAAAATGAACTTTTGGGATTTTATCAAGATCAAAAGGTTTTGCACAGCAAAGGAAACAGTGAACAAAACCAAAAGACAACTGACAGAATGGGAGAAGATATTTGCAAATGACATATCAGATAAAGGGCTAGTGTCCAAAATCTATAAAGAACTTAGCAAACTCAACACCCAAAGAACAAATAATCCAATCAAGAAATGGGCAGAGGACATGAACAGACATTTCTGCAAAGAAGACATCCAGATGGCCAACAGACACATGAAAAAGTGCTCCATATCACTCGGCATCAGGGAAATACAATCAAAACCACCATGAGATATCACCTCACACCAGTCAGAATGGCTAAAATTAACAAGTCAGGAAATGACAGATGCTGGCGAGGATGCGGAGAAAGGGGAACCCTCCTACACTGTTGGTGGGAATGCAAGCTGGTGCAACCACTCTGGAAAACAGCATGGAGGTTCCTCAAAATGTTGAAAATAGAACTACCCTATGACCCTGCAATTGCACTGCTGGGTATTTACCCTAAAGATACAAACGTAGTGATCCGAAGGGGCACGTGCACCCGAATGTTTATAGCAGCAATGTCTACAATAGCCAAACTATGGAAAGAACCTAGATGTCCATCTACAGACGAATGGATAAAGAAGATGTGGTATATATACACAATGGAATACTATGCAGCCATCAAAAGAAATGAAATCTTGCCATTTGCGACGACGTGGATGGAACTAGAGGGTATCATGCTTAGCGAAATAAGTCAATCGGAGAAAGACAACTATCATATGATCTCCCTGATATGAAGGAGAGGAGATGCAACATGGGGGGTTGAGGGGGTAGGAGAAGAGTAAATGAAACAAGATGGGATTGGGAGGGAGACAAACCATAAGTGACTCTTAATCTCACAAAACAAACTGAGGGTTGAGGTGGGAGGGGGTTGGGAGAGGGGGGTGGGGTTATGGATATTGGGGAGGGTATGTGCTATGGTGAGTGCTGTGAAGTGTGTAAACCTGGCGATTCGCAGACCTGTACCCCTGGGGATAAAAATATATGTTTATAAAGCTGTAAAAAAAAAAAAAAAAGAAAGAAAAAAGAAAGGCTGAATACCCAGGTTTTGTAGCAACATGGACGGGACTGGAAGAGATTATGCTGAGTGAAATAAGTCAAGCAGAGAGAGTCAATTATCATATGGTTTCACTTATTTGTGGAGCATTACAAATAGCATGGAGGACAAGGGGAGATGGAGAGGAGAAGGGAGTTGAGGGAAATTGGAAGGGGAGGTGAACCATGAGAGACTATGGACTCTGAAAAACGATCTGACAATTTTGAAGGGGTGGGGGGTGGGAGGTTGGGGGCACCAGGTGGTGGGTATTGTAGAGGGCACGGATTGCATGGAGCACTGGGTGTGGTGCAAAAATAATGAATACTGTTATGCTGAAAAAATAAAAAAATTTAAAAAAAAAAAGTAATGGTTCAAACGAAATTTTTCTCTATCAGCATCGTCCTTGTTATTGTTATCACATTATGTATAGGGCATAAACTTAACATCTTATAAATATTTAACAAATGTATAACATAATATAATAAAATGCATTTACTATTTTAAGAAGAAATATCTTATCCTTTATTTAATGCAAAATCCTTGAATGATTATTTTAATACAAATTCAACACTTAATTGCATTAAAATGTTGGGAACTTTATGAAGCCAACCACAAATGTAGTTAGCAATATGGTTGAGTAATAAGCCTTGTTCAAGGTCCAGGCATAGACACAAGTGATAAGGATAGAAATGTGGCTCATGGAATTTTCTTCTGTCTACAGAGGAAATACTTTCAATAAAATCATATCTTAGTATACCAATCACTGTAACACCTTAATCATTACCGTTTTTCCAGAGCAAAGGAACTTCACATTCAGTGAACAAAGCACTGAGGGCCTAGGTTTCTAATTAAGAAATGGCTACAACTTTGGAGGTCAAGTGCATATGTGAGAAATAGTGAACATATTAATTCTAATAACTGAGGCATAAATTATTCACTAATTCACTGGAAGAGAGGAAAAGAAGGAAACTTAAGAAAGAGAGCAAGGGTCTGGGCTCGTCTACCGCAAAGCTTGAGAAGGAAGATAACACAGATACACAGCAAGAATTGAGAACCCATGGTTCCTCACTCTCAGTGGACAATTTTACCTTAACTTCATGGAGAGAATGAAGAGCCCTAAGCGATAATTCCCTTCAATCCCACCTTTCCATCCATC
Source organism: Lutra lutra (assembly GCF_902655055.1). Taxonomy (NCBI): domain Eukaryota; kingdom Metazoa; phylum Chordata; class Mammalia; order Carnivora; family Mustelidae; genus Lutra; species Lutra lutra. Next base: position 149,093,094 of record NC_062282.1, read on the forward strand.
CAAAAATTAAAAACAGAGCTATCTTATTGATGAGGGAGCAGAAGGCTGGCTGAGGACAAAGCAAAAGCTGGCACCTTACACCCCTGTCCCCCCCACCTCGGTGACATGTGTGACATCCCTCAGGCACTCCTGGCTGCCCTAAAAGAAAAATAAATAGTTAACTTGTAGAGATCACAATCCTGCAAGACAGGAGTCTCCCTCAGTTTACAAATGTCCTAGTGATTTACAACAAAGAAGTTATCCTATCAATAGCCTAACTTCCAGAGACAAGTAAATCAGTTCCTAAAGCCCTAACATTGCCCTCCCCTCCATAAAACTAAAGGAGGCTGAGGCAGAAGGAAATGTAAATAAACATAAATTTCTTCTAAACCTAAAGCTCATTGACAAGGATGTATGATAGGAGGAACGTGATATTCCACCAGGAAACTCCCAACTGTCTTCATGTTGGTGCCTCATTAGAGGGAAAAACAGCCTTGGTTTGACCATAACCAGGCCCCCAGCATCCTGACAGTCTTCTTTTTTTTTTTTAATTTTATTTATTTATTTGACAGAGAGAGATCACAAGTAGATGGAGAGGCAGGCAGAGAGAGAGAGAGAGAGAGGGAAGCAGGCTTCTCGCCGAGCAGAGAGCCCGATGCGGGACTTGATCCCAGGACCCTGAGATCATGACCTGAGCCTAAGGCAGCGGCTTAACCCACTGAGCCACCCAGGCGCCCCCTGACAGTCTTCTTTACTGTGACAGCCCTTCTGAACACCCCCTTTGTCCTCATCTACCCAACTCCTGTGTTAATCAGCCACTCCTCAGGATATGGAGGCAGCAGCTCTTTCTGCCCACAGGTCCTGTCCCTGTGCTTTAATAAACCACCATTTTGCACCAAAGATGTCTCAAGAATTCTTTCTTGGTCATCAGCTCCGGACCTCACCCCACCGAACCTCACCTATGTTCAAGAACTTCATCATTATGACCCAGCAATTGCACTACTGGGTATTTACCCCAAAAAACACAGATGCAGTGAAAAGAAGGGCCATATACACCCCAACGTTCAAAGCAGCAACATCCACAATTGTCAAACTGTGGAAAGAGCCAAGATGCCCTTCAACGGATGAATGGGTAAAGAATATATGGCCCATTATATAGAATGGAATATTATGTCTCCATCAGAAAGGATGAATACCCAACTTTTGTATCAACATGGATGGGACTGGAGGAGATTATGCTGAGTGAAATAAGTTAAGCACAGAGAGTCAATTATCATATGGTTTCACTTACTTGTGGAGCATAAGGAATAGCATGGAGGACATCAGGAGAAGGAAAGGAAAACTGAATTGGGGGAAATCAGAGGGGGAGAGGAACCTTGAGAGACCATGGACTCTGAGAAACAAACTGAGGCTTTTAGAGGGGAGGCGTCTGGAAGGATGGGTGAGCCTGGTCGTGGGTATTAAGGAGGGCACGTGTTGCATGGAGCACTGGGTGTGGTGCATAAACAATGAATCTTAGAACACTGCATCAAAAACTAATGATGTATTTTATGGTGACTAACATAACACAATAAAAATTTAAAACACACTAAATGTCACAAAAGTATATACATCAGTATTGCTAATTTTGTGTTCTATAAAATTCACACCAATAAAAAAAAAGAGAAAGTTAAAAATTAAAAAAAAAAAAAGAACTGAGAACCAGATGACAGAAGAAACTTTGAATTTATAGCAACCTGATTTATAGCTAGGCTGGATTTTCTGTCCCAGATGGAAAGAAGAATGTACATCTTACTCTACCCAGAAAGATATGAATTATTCTCAATTTTATTTTAATCCCTGAGCCCGTGGTGTGGTGTTGGTGGTATTATCTACACAGACTCAATAAGCAACATTTAAAGGCTTGGAATCCAGTGCCATCTCCAGCCTAATGAATCCCCATTGTAGATTCTTGTTCTGACACACAGTGCCTACACACCAGCCTCTTCTGGGCTTCACACATATATAAATCACTTGTGACTCAGATGGGGCTTTTCATTTAATGATTAAATTTGCTACCCCTTTGATCCTTTGTGAAGACATCCCCAGTCCTTTCTAGCAGGCAAATGGTGAGCCTGGGTAACTTTATTTTATTTTATTTTATTTTATTATGTTATGTCAGTCACCATTCAGTATTTCATTAGTTTTTGATGTTGTGTTCCATGATTCATTGTTTGTGTGTAACACCCAGTGCTCCATGCAATCTGTGCCCTCCTTAATGCCCATCACTGGGTCAACCCATCCCCAACCCATCCTCCCACCCTCCTCCCCTCTGAAACCCTCAGTTTGTTTCCTGGAGTCCATAGTGTCTTGCGGTTTGCCTGGGTAACTTTAGAGTACTGGGTATCACTGGAGAGATGAATACCATTTAAGAGTCTGTTTTCTTTCCTAAAACTGCCCTCCAGAGGTAAACATGAGCTGACTTAATGTTCCTGAAAGTCACTCTGAGACTGTGTGTTAGAAATGTTCCTATTTGCCTTTCTTTCAAGAACAAGAAAAAGCTCCTACAATGAATTAAGAAACAGGAAGGGTGCAGACATGAATGTCTCCAGACAAGAGGTATAAGAAAGACACTGAAGATGCTAAAAATCAAGCCACCGACATTTGCTGAGAATTTACCAGTCTTTCTGCAAAGATCAAGCAATCTAATAGGTATGGGTACGGAAAGCTAACCAACAATGCACAGCCATTGAAAACACATGTGCCATGACCAGAATCATGGAGTTCACCTTGGCAATGCACTATTTTCAATACCTCCTTTTACAGATGAGGGGGCTGACTCATATGAATGCTAAGACCTTGTCCAAGGCAGAGTTAGCTCGTTCACTGACGAAAAAGGCTTCAGGGAGCCATATTACCTATGGTGGTGAGAAGGTGAACGTGAGGTTCTCTCTATGTTCAGAGAGCAGTGGGAGGTCTCCTCGAAGACCTGGGTCATTGTGCTATACACCAAGCAGGATCTTGTCACAAGGGAGCTAGGCACAAAGACTTTCCCTCAGCTCCCACCAGGATGAGCATCCAAGACAGAATCCACCCCAGAGGCCCCCTAAATACATATCCAGCGCAGGAAAGCGTCTACAAAAATAGAGGGGGATATGGTGCACAAACACTAAGATAGATCTGGCCGGGAACAGCAGAGTTTCCTCTTTCTAAGCAAGAAATATGCAAGAAAAGGCTCAAAATCCAAAAGAGCAATTACAGTCTTGGCTGGAGTGGAAAGACCTGTTTGAGAAGAAATAGAAAGTGAGAGAAAAAACACAGATGGGGGCAGATCTGTGTTAATCCTGGAGTCTGAGGCTTGGACCTTGTTACCCTACTCCGTGAGCAAAAGAGAAGAGAGAGGGTATTACCAACAGCTGAAAACCATGGTGACAGGAGTATTTGAGGAGGGCTGCTGTGTATCAGGAGAGGGAGGCCAGGGGACCAGTCAAGGAGCCGCTACCCCAGGGCTGCTGAGTTGTATTGAGGGCTGGGCCAGGCTGAGGAGGGTTATGGTCAGAAAGCAGGAGCTATCTGGGGCTGAAGAGATGTGGGTGGAAGGGAAGTAAAGGAGGGGAGAAAGAAAGGGGATTTGGAGAATGCAAGCTTGGGGCAGGAAGACAGATAGCGTCACTGAGAGAAGTAATGGGTTTTGGAGGTAAGACTGCAGGGAGAAGGCAAATTTCGTTTTAGACACATTGAATTTTGGTGTATAATCACATAAAAATGGGAATAAGCACAGAGGGGCTGGAGATTAGGAGCTAATCTTGGAAGAAGGGGAAACGTCTCGTGAGGTCCGGATGTGGAAGTTCACACACTGGGGTCTGATCATCCAAGTCAAAGAAAGGGTGTCTTGGTGAGGCAAGTAGGCAAACAGATTAAGAATATTCTTGTTTCAGACAGAAATGTTTACTTCATAAAATATATACATACACACACACACACACACACACACACACACATACATAAAAACAAAACAAACACCACAATCAGGGAAGCCAGATGACAACCCAACTAACTAGCATCTATGAGAACGACACCCGTTTTTATAAACTTTGACCTTCAAGTCTTTCCTTTAATTGAACTGTACAGAACAGTTATGGTGGGCAATCACTAGTCAGTACTCTATTTAGTACACGAACAATCTTACTTTTTAAGAAATAACAGGACATATCTGTCCTTTTCACTCTGTCCCCTATCCAATTACCTGTAGGAGGCAGATGCCTTTGAAAAGGAATGACTTAGCTAATTTTTTTAAAACCCTGTAAGTATTATCACTTACAGCTTTTAATATACTATTGAGAGCAGGGAGAATGTGAACATTTTAAATTAGGTGTAAAATACTGAAAAGGAAGTATTGTTTGTAAAATAGAAGCTATCCTTAAGTGAGTTACATTTAAGTCTCCACTTCATTGGGATTTAAGTAAGTCCCCATTGGTCCATTTTGGGTTTTTGTTTTTTTCCAAAATGAGAAATCTTCTGAAAGGTCTTGATTCTGGTGGTATGTTCTGTTTAATATTCCATTTATATTTGTGACGATTCTATTGTGTTGTTCTCCCATACCACCCACAATGACCAAGTCTCATTCTGTTTAACTCACACTTCTGTTCATTTTTTTATAGGTTATTTAATAGTGCATAATAAGGCAATTAGGCCACAACCCATTGCATACCTAGCTGTGCGGGAATGATCCAAAGAACACAAAATGAAGTTAATATAACATAAAAATGGCTGTGCAGCATATAAAGAAATCATATTACTGGTAAATACTTTAGTGTCATTAGAATCCACTGTAAAGCCTCTCAGCAAACTTAATATCTTTAGTGTCTTCCACATGAGGTGATTTAAACCAGACTATTTTCAAATGGGTTTTAAAACATTTTTTTTTTTAAAAGAACCTCAGGTTTAAGGGTGCTTCTTTTTAGCTGTCTGTGCTGCTCAACAACCAAAAGTGAGCCCATTTTATCTCTACACAAGGTTGGGCAGTGTTTTACCAAAAACACAGAAGTGGTCTATTGAATTAGAAGAAAAAAACACGAAAAATCCCCTCAGGCCTTGGGCTCCGTTTAAGTTTGCTCCTTCCTGCTATTCTTCAGCAGGCTGAGTAGACATGGTATCCTCCTTAGTCGGCATCATCAGAGAATTCCACAAACTAAGAGAATCTTCTATGCAACAATGGCTTCAAGTGATCTCTTCTCCTGAGCTTTGGAAATTATGTTAAGGACAGAACTGGCTCTGCCAAGATAGCAAATCGACTCACAATATCAGTGGATTAAAACCACAGTTTTCTGACTTTCTCACTCTATGCGTCTAAAACAGGCAAGCCCAGAGCCCTGCTCCAAAAAGTCACCCAGTTTTCTGTGGGCTCCACTGTAACATGACCCTGCCATTTCAGAAAATGGCTGAGGGGTTTGCTGTGGCAAGGAAGGCGAGCCATGAACTCTGACACCAACTTTTACTCCTACTTGTTTGGCAGGTCAGTCTAAGAAACCAGGAAGGGGATAGAAGTGTTGAACACTATGAACTGTCTTTATATCCCGGGAGATTACCTCTTTTAAAAGGCAGCTCCATGAGCTCAAGGACTATGAGACTTGGACAAGAGACCTGTCTGATTTTGGACAAGTCACTTGGTTTTCTAGGTCTAACCCTACAAACTGAGGAACTTAGATGAGATTGTGGGAGGAGGAACATTAAGATGTTAGAACTTTGTCCTGTCACACAATGCTTATGGCTTTAGATACTGTGTTTCAATACACTTTAAGACTCAACTTATAATAATCATAATAGGTGTGATTCTAAAGCAAAATTAGATGTTAAATCCAAAGGATCCAAAAAACTAGAAACTTTCTTCTCTTCCTCCCTCATTCACTGCTTGGAAATATCTTGCAATAGCCTTGAATAGCAGGGCAAATATATAGTGGCTTTCCCTTCTGTTAAGATGAAATTACTTTGTTAAACCTTGGTTAAGTAAGGATGCTTCCAGAGTTTGGACCCAATTAGGGTCCTCAGAAAATACAATAGAAGAGATGAATGTCTGCTTCTTATTTGAGGCACAATATTTGATACTTATTATTTTTTAATGTGCAAGAAATACTATGATGGCTAATCAAACTAGGATTCTTCAATGTTTTTTGGTAGAAACTACATATCATAAAATACTGGGGGGGGCGCGCCTGGGTGGCTCAGTGGGTTAAAGCCTCTGCCTTCAGCTCAGGTCATGATCCTGGGGTCCTGGGATCGAGCCCCATATCGGGCTCTCTGCTCAGCAGGGAGCCTGCTTCCCCCCCGCCCTCTGCCTGCCTCTCTGCCTGCTTGTGATCTCTGTCTGTCAAATAAATAAATAAAATCTTAAAATAAAATAAAATACTGGGAATTCACAATGACAAGATGATCTTTCAGAACTTTCAGAATAAAAAAGAGAGGGGTGTTCCAGGATGGTATCTCTCTTGGTAGGTTCTCCACTTCCCACCACCATTCCTGTTGCCATTATGTGAATATGGATAAAGTGCTGTACTAGGAAATGATCAGACCTAATAGATCTAGAAAGTTGGTTTAATTGGGGGCTTTATACAGTATTTGAGAATACCTCTTTCTCTGAGCCTTGATTATCCCGATATTTGCTTGACTCTCACAACATGGGGAAAGCCCTGTGTCCAGTGAAATTAATTCTGTCATGCAAATTATTTCTGTCTTATTTTTGACCACAGGGGCCATGGCTACTAGACGGAAATATAACTAGTACACTATTGCAATTATAAAGCGGTACATTTTGTCTGGATTAGGAGTGATACCAGTATTAAATCCAGGTAAGAATCAGAGGCTGTTAACATGGTTGGCCTGAAATTTAATGCCATGTAACAAGACATTGCACAAGGAAACTAAAGGATGTGATGGTTTGCCTGAATCATGTTCCAAGATACTGTCCCCAAATTATTGTCTGCAGAAGCTCACAGACAGTAGTACATCACTGTTATATAGGAATGAGAGCAGAGTCAGTGCAATATGATCTACAATTTTTTATCAGACTCAGTCTCCACATAAATTTCAATGAAGCCATCTGTGTTCATAGAATAGCATAGAAATAGCTAAGAAATAGCAGACAGTGATCCCATAGAGAAGAAACTATTTACTGAATATATCTTTACAATTCCACTTCATATTATTAACATTGAAATGATCTTCTTATAAAAATAAATCATTAAACCAAAAGTGAGAGAGGAAATAGAAGGAAGCAAAAAAAACATCATGGTATTTCAGAATCTTAAAAAAAGGAAGGAACAGGTTTGCAAACGAAGGAATAAGGAGCTGAGCAGACTCTCTCCCGAGAAAAACAACAATTTAACTGGTGCAAATTATAAAAAACAACCATCAATCATTCATATTCTCTGGAAATTGTCCTAAATGCATATACAGCCAATGGAGAGCCGTTCACTCAAAATAATCAACTACATCTCAGTAGAAAAAGAATCTGTGGCATTTGAGCCATGACTCAGTCCCTTATAGCAGGAAGCTCAACCCCAGGAGTATGCAGTCAAGAAGACAGGCGCTCCCTTCTCCCCACTCTCCCAGTTTGAAGCCATGGATTCACCACCAGAAGACTAGGCTTCTGGCACTTCTCACCTCCCACCCCCCGCCACAAGCTTCATGTTGCAGAAGCTCTGTTCCAGGCAGATGAGGACAACAGGACTGGGACTGTATTCCCCCACCCAGCTGCCACTTGGAGGGTAGAAGCTCTACCCCACGCACTGCAGGCAGAAAGTACTGGGGCTCTGATCCCCTTTTCCCACTCACTCATAGACTGGAAGTCCCACCCTGAGAAGGGCAAGATGAAAAGAAGCAAAAGGGAAAAATAGGCAATTCAGCAATGATAGTTGGAAACTTTATTACCCCACTTCCAACAATGTGTAGAACAACCTGGCAGATGATCAACAAGGGAAAATAAGACTTGATGAATTCTATACACCAACTAGAACTAACAACTCCCTACAACACTCCACTGGACAATAAAATACATGTTCTTCTCATGCATACACAGAACATTCTCCAGAGCAGATAATACACTGAGCTATAAAACAAATCTCAATACATTAAAAATAACTGAAATAATGGAATGTATGTTGTTTGATCACACAGAAATGAAATCAGAAACCAATAACTGAGGGATGCCTGGGTGGCTCAGCCAATTAAACATCTGCCTTCAGCTCAGGCCATGATCCCTGAGTCCTGCATCAGGCTCCTTGCTCAGCAGGGAGTCTGCTTCTCCCTCTTCCTTCTGCTCCCCCTGCTGTGAACTCACACTCTCTCTGTCTCCTTCCCATTCTCTGAGAGAAAGAGAGAAAGAAAGAAAAGAAAAAAGGGAGAGAGAGTGGGAGGAAGGAACGAAGGAAGCCAAGAACTGAAGGAAATACCTGGAACTTAAATATGCTAATAACAAATTGGCCAAAGAAGAAATCACAAAGGATATTAGAAAGTATTTTGAGATGAATGAAAATGAAAAAAAAAAATAACAAAACTTACAGGCTACAACCAAATCAGGGTTCAGGGTGAAACTTATAATGGTAAATGTCTATGTTAACAAAGAAGAAGGATTTCAATGAGTAACATCACGTTCCATCTTAAGAAACTACAAAAATAAGAGCAAACCAAAAGCAAAAGAATGAAATTGGGCTTGTTCCTCACATCATACACAAAATTTAACTGAAAAATGATCACAGAGCTAAAATTGTAAGACTCTTAGAAGAAAACAAGGAGTCATCTTGGGCTAGGGTAATGGTTTCTTAGATGTGTCACCAAATACCCAAGTGACAAAAGGAAAAAAATAGGTAAATTAGACCATATGAAAATTGAAAACTTTCACACTGCACATTATGAAATGAAATAAAATTATAACCCATCAAAAAAGAGAAAACATTTGTACAGAGTATCTCTGATAAAGAATTTGCATTCAGAGTATATAATGAATAATTACAGCTCGATAATAAAAAAGACAGCCCAATTTAAAAATGGGCAAAGGATCTGAATAGACATTTCTCCAAACAACTAATGAACACATGAAAATATGTTCAACATCATTCACCATCAGGGAAATGTAAATCAAAATTACAATGAGGTATTACTCCACTTCACAATGGTGGCTATAATAAAAAAGAAGAGACCACATTAAGGGTTTGGGAAAAGTAGAGAAACTGAAATCCTCATATGCTGGTAGAAATGTAAAAATGATGTAGTTATATTGGTGAACAGCTTAGCAGTTCCTCAAAAGGTTAAACACAGAGATAGCGTAAGACACAGCCATTCTACTCCAAGGAATCAGCCCAAGGGAAAGGAAAACCTATGTTCACACAAAAACTTGTATATGAAAATTCATAGCAGTATCATTCACACAAACCAAAAAGTAACCGACAAATGAATGTATACATAAAATAGGCTATATTCATACAATGGAATATTATTCAGACATAAAAGGAATGAAGTAGTGATATATGCTACAACATATGTAAAGCCTGAAAATATACTAAGTGAAAGAAGTCAGTTACAAAAGACCATGTATTGTATGATTCCATTTTTATGAACTCTCCAGAAGAGACAAATCTAGAGACCAAAACAAATTTAGTGGTTGCCTAGAGCAGAGGGAGTTGGAGAAGGGGAAGGATGGGAAATAACTACTAATGGATATGGGTTTCCTTTAGGGAGGAAAAAAATATTCTTAAATTATATTATGAAGATGAAGGCGCAACCATAAGAACCTTCTAAAAAACGCTAACTTTTAAGTGGGTAAGTTATACAGCTTCTATATTATATCTCAATAAAGTTTCTTAAATTTTGAAGAAAGAAAAGTGTAGAATACTTCTTTTTCAGTATAGTCAACACACGATTTTACATTATTTCAGGTGTACCACATAGTGATTCAACAAATCTGTATGTTACACTCTGCTCGCCAAAAGCATAGCTGCCATGTGTCACCATAAAATGCTATGACAATACCACTGACTGTATTATCTATGTTGTACCTTCAGTTCTCGTGACTTATTCATTCCATAACTGGAAGCCTGTATCTCCCACTCCCCTTCACACATTTTGTCGGGACAAAGAAGATGTCATAGACATATACAATGGAATATTACTCGACTATAAAAAGTGTAAGGTCTTGCCATTTGTGACAACATGGATGGACCTAGAGGGTGTTATCCTAAGTGGAATAGTGAGACAGAGAAAGACCAACACCATAAGATTTCACTTATATGTGGAATCTTAAAAGCAAACAAAAAGCAGAATCAAGCCTATAAATACAGAAAGCATGGTACATATTTTTATTTGCTAAATGTGTGTCTTCCTTTGCATTTATGTTTGCTAACTATGGCAACTCTAATACAGAGGACAAAGCTAGTTAATGAAATATCCAGACAATCAGTTGGCATTTGTAAAGGCTGGGAAGTGAGGGGGAAATATACAGACACCTAAATAAATAAATTCAGAAGGAAAAGTTGGCACTGTCCATTAAAGCAATGTCATAAAAGTACACATCTTTGTTAAACATACTTCTGTATGCTGTAACATGGTTTGTTTGGCTGGTAAACTCTCCAGGAGCTTTGCTAATAAGGTGGAAACGTACTGGTCAGGCTGCCCTAAGGACTCAGGTCATTGTAAATCAATAGCCTACATTCTGGCTTGCGTACATTAGCCTTGGTGAGCTTGGTTCAATGTGACTCCATCCCTTAGAGGCAGACACTCTCACCACATTACTAAACCAATCTGGTTAGTGTTTCATAGTTAGTTTTTCATAGTCTGAAACACTCAAGGCCATCTTCTAGGCTATGCTGAAGGGCCCAAGGAAAGCCTTTGGTGTCCTGTCCATCAGCCAGCCAATGCTTCAGGGCTCACTGCCTACCTCCTTCAAACAAAAATGCACAGAGTTCCTAAGCTAAAAGACATTCCCCCAAATTATTTTAGAGGCTTAAGATTCCTACTTATTGTAGGCAAACACTCCAAGCCGTAAATAAAGTATGGGGATGCTTTGGATGGAAAAGCAAATGTCTCAAATAACAGATCGCTGCTGACAAGAAAGTAAAGGATCTCAAAAAGTCATTTCTAAACTCTTCTAGCTCTTGATTTCCACCCAACTTCCAAAGACTTACAGAAGCTTTATGCCTTGTATGCTCTGAAAAATTTATAAGTTGAAATTTATAAGTAACTCAATTCATGTAATACTATCAACAACTAGCACTGAGCATTTGTAGAGTGGCAGATAATCTGCTCAGCTCCCTTCATCTCTACCTTGACCTGTTCTTACTGAAAGAATCAAGGACAATCCCCATGGGTATGTTTGAGGCACTTCAGCCCCAGTCTGTAATATCCATAAAGACTGTGTTGCTAGCTTCATGATTTCATCCTAAAACAGTCTAGTCACCTACTTTGAGTCAGTAACCTTGGATTCCATAAGTATAGAAGGGGCTACAGAGAGTAATATCTCACTCCCTCTCTTAAACTATCATCCTTCTTTCATCAGTATTTAATCAAAATCACTACATGCATACAAAAGAACTATGAACACCCCAGTCTGTCTCTGTGGTACAATATTTTTCTCTTATTTTGTTTCAATTCTTATTTAATATTTCATAATTATACATGAGTAAAGATGGTTCTATTTTTAAAAATCTACATACTCATCACCCAAAATTAATAAATGTTAACATTTGACATTTACTCATTGAAAAAAATACACTAAAGCTCTAGAAGCTCATGACATATTGTTTTAAGTTTTCTTATATGTCTACATTTTTAAAATTCATGTGTTAATTCACAGTGTACAAAATAGTTTTTTGTGTTTCTAAAAGTAAACAGACAATGTTATACCCTACATATGTTCTGGAACTTACTCTTTGTCACTCAAAATTTGGGGGAGCTATATCTACACTGAGTCATATAGATTAAGCTTCTTAATCTTAAAAACTTCAATTATCTGAATATGCCTTACTTATTTATCTATTCATCGATTTCATTCTTTAGAGTATAGCTGTATTGCCTTCAATCTTGAGTGGTTACAACAGAGCAGGCACAAAGAAACACAAGATCCTCTGTAACGTATCTTTGTAGAAGCAAGATGGCTAGGTCATCAGGTATGAACGTCTTCAGTTTGTTTTGTGAGGACTAACTCAGTTAATATACTCAAGTGATTAGCAGTACATGGCAGGCAACAAGTTCCTCTGAGGTATAGTGACTAGAGATGTTTTACACTTCGATGTAACTATCAATCTTGGTGGGATTTTTCGTACCTTGTCTTAGAGAATTCCTTCCTCACTACAATGTCATAAAGATATTCTTCTACATTTTTTGGTTCAAATTTTGAACTTCTGCTCTTCACTTTGCGATCTGGAATTCATCTGCAATTTAATCTGTGTGCTGTGAGCTAACATAGCAACTTATTAAAGATGAGTAATCATCACAATACTGTCTTCTCCCCAACTGATGGGCAATGGTGTCTTCATCATATTCTAAGATTCCATGTATGTGTGGCTACGTCCTGGCATTCTATACCATTGGGTTAAATATTCAGGTTGTTAACCTCAGTGAACCTTCGTTTCATTTATAAAATGGAGATAAAAATCATACCTATTTCATAGGTGACTATGAAAACTAAGGAAATTAACATATGCAGAGTGTTTAGAATAGTGCCTCATATATAGTGAGTAAAATATATGAGTTAGCTGTTGTGACCATTAATTTTAAGTGTCAGTTTGACTGGACCATGGGGTGCCCAGATAATTGGTCAAATGTTATTCTGGATGAGTCTGTAAGGGTGTTGTTGGCCAAGATGAACATCTGAATCTATAGATTGCATAAAGAAGATGCCCTTCCTCTTGTGCATGTCCTTGACCTAATCATTAGAAGACCTGAATAGAACAAAAAGGCTGAGTAAGAAGGAACTGCCCAACTGTTGAGCTGGGACACTAATTTTCTACACTCAGGCTGGAATTCATACCATCTGCTCTCCAAATTCTTAGGCCTTTGGATGCAGAATAGAACTACACCATTGACTCTCCCGGGTCTCCAGCTTGCTGACTGCAGATCTTGGCACTTCTCAGCCTCTACTGTTATGTGAACTAATTCATTATAATCAATCTCAATCAATCGACCCTCCCCCCACTAGTTCCATTTCTCTGGAGAACCTTGAGTTTATATTCCTTCCTAATTTTTTATATTGCAAGTTTTCTTTCTTCCAAGTTTTTCTTCACTTCCTATGAACCTCATTCTTTCCTATGACTTTTGGTATCAGCCTTTTCCAATTCCTCAAAAAGGCCCTAAGGATTTCAACCAGAAATTCACTCAGATACAGATTCAAGAGAACTGAGATTTCACAAAACTGAGTCTGACCTCCGGACTAGCTTCTATCTCTGCCTTTCTTTGAGTCTTCTTTAATTTTTCCAATTAAGTATTCCAATTTTCCACATGATGAACTGACTATAGGTCTCTAAAACATATATTCCCAGTTACCAGTCACCATCGCAGATAAAATTTTATTTTCCAAATTCATTTTTAATTTGTTACTATGTAGGATTCTGTCAAGTCTTATGTATGGATCTTGCATTCAACAAGCTTGATGAATTTTTCATTACTGTTAATAATTTATTTGAGTGGGACTCTGCATGTTCTGTGTACATGCGGTTTAGACTGCAGTGTATGCCTGAACCATCTCTCTTTTTTTCCCTATCCTTATACATTTTTAGTATTCTTATCTTTTTTCATCAAGACTTCCAATAAAACTGTAATACTGGCCCATTGTCAATATCCTAGCCTTCTGAGATACACACACAAAAAAATGTATATAATATAAAGTTAAGGTTTGCCTTCACTGCCCTTAGAAAAATGCTCTAAGAAATAAGTCTGCAACCATCAAGTTAACTGCTCTGATCTGAAAGGATCAAGAGGGCAAAGTGGTTATAGAGTGGACTGCATCCCTATGTTAGGCCCCAACATCACAGGGAGACTGAAGCCCTATCACCCTAGGTCTTTATATTTCAAATGGTATGAATGCCAGACCTTGAACACATACATCTCTGCATCTTAAAAGCCAGAAACTTCAACCATTTCTCCCGCCCCTGGAAAGATATATTTGCACTTCAAAGGTCAGACTGAGAATCAGAGATCCTTTCTAAATTACTCTCAAATGGGTAAAAATATATTTCCTTCCTTGTCTAAGGGGAGGAGGGTAGCTATCTCTCTCCTGTATATAGAAGGAATAAATCCATTGTTCTCCATTCTTCAGCTATGGAGTGTCAAGTCTCCTTGCGTAAGAGGTCTTCTGTGTGGCTTTACTCTGTGACCCCTAGGGGTGGAAGGGGAAGCAGAGGTGATGGGCTTATTATTTACTATAAGGTAATGGATAATAAATCTGTCTATCATCCAGAATACCTCATAGGCCATTCAGGATACATTTAATAAACCTGGGTATTAAATATTTACAAAGTTAATAGATTTTTCTAATGTTAAGTCACTTCTTCCTTCCTGAGACAAACCTTATTTGATAATAATATATATTTAATTTTAAACATTTTTTTTTAAATTTATATAAGTAATCTCTACGCCCAGTGTGGGGCTCAAACTCACAACCCTGAAGTCAAGAGTTATATGCTCTTCCAACTGAGTCATCCAGGTGCCTCAATTATAAACATTTTCAGTTTGGATGAAGCAACATTTTATTGAGACCTTCTGCATCAGTGTTCCTGTGGAGACCGTCTTGTGATTTTATGTCCTTATTTTATCAAGTTTGGTATTAAGGTTATAGTGGCTTTATAAATGGTTGGGTGGGTTCAGCTTCTTTTTCTCTGACATTTTGCACAGAATAAAAATCACTTTTCCCTTGAAGGATTGTTTTAATATATTCTGTAATACTACCTGTGCCTGGTGTCTTGATGGAGGCAGGGGGGGCAGGGGGTGCAAAGGATAACTACCGATTCTAAATCTTTAGTGTTTAGTGTTTATTTAAATCGCCTTTTATCATGTATAGTTTCCCAAGAAATTGTCCATTTCGTTTATGCTTTCAAAATTACTGTCATAAACTTTTATAGCAGGTTCTAAGACCAATGTAATTATACTTGTGAGATTCCAACTTGGGCACATAGACATCATCCTGGTCTTGTATTAAATTTGGTATCTGGGATCTTTCCTTTCTGGCTTTTGAACTCAAACTGATTGACTGAGTCACTGATTGACTGACCTAATTACTTATTTACTGTTATATTTTACCCAGCCTCTGATATGTTAGGAGCATGACTGATAACTGCTGGTTTCAGCTCACTATTCATATTGACCAGAAAAGTACACCTCGTTTCTCTCTCAGGGACTCTGCTTTTGACCCCCTTTTCTCAGCTTTTTATTCCAATTTCTGATGAGTTAACGTTTGTGAAAGTACATTTTCAGGGCACCTGGGTGGTGCAGTTGGTTAAACCTATGACACTTGGCTTCGGCCCAGGATATGATCTCAGGGTCGTGGAATTTAGCCCTGCCTCAGGCTCCCCACTCATCACAGAGTCTGCTTGGGATTCTCTCTCTACCTCCCCCACCGCCCCTCCCCACTACTTACATGTGGGTGTCTGCTATAAATAAGTAAATAAATAAAATATCTTTTTTTTTAAGTATATTTTCTACTATTAAGTGCTATCAAGTACAATCTAGAGGTTTTACATACAAATTTTCTGGGGTTACTCTACTGTAGCCAAATTACCAGGACTAGCTAATGTTTCCAAATTCCTAGGCAAAAAAAAAAAAAATTAATCAACATGTACTTATTTAGTGTAACTGGTCAGAAAATTTATCTGTAATTTGTCAGTAAGAGACAACAATTAAGACAACAGAAATCCCACAATTCCTCAGTCAATTGAAAGGGGAAAAAACTGATAATACACTTGCTAGGAACTGAATAATTAATCAGCAATAGGAAAACTACAGAGAAGGGAACAATACAAATCAGGTTACATTCATTCTGACCTAAAAACATAGGCCTCAGGTGCTGAGTTCATTTGAATCACATATAAATCAAAATTTTTAACTGTCTCTGTAAGGAAGTCACCATCCTATTTCAACCTGTTTCTAACACAATGGTCTTCTACCAGCTCAAACCAAAAGTTTTACCCAAACCACCTGGTAAGCACCTGGTAGCATAATCCTTTGGCTTTGGCCCCTCCTTGCCATTAGTCAAATTCCTTGAATTCTGAGAAATCATCCAAATTTTGTTGATGGAAGATTTTCAAGTCTCATCTCCCTACTGAATCAATCACTATCTTACTTTTCAAGATTGGCATATGGTCTTTAATAATATTCACATACGGATGAACAGAATCTCTGGTCTGGTAATTATGATTAACTTTTGTGTTTTTTGGAAGAGTAAATTTAGGCCAAAAAGAGTTAACTAACTTGCACTCAGACACGTCCATATGGATGATGTCAGAGGAGCCCTTGATCATGGCTCTACTTACTCCTGGTCCTGTGCCTTTCCCACTCTTTCATGTTTCCCCCTCTTTCCTTTTTCCCTTTTTAAACTGCAGCAATCTGAATCATCTAGAAGGTAGTATGAGATGCTCATGAGAATTCAGAGCCATATTTATTTGCCAGCAATCATCCGTCCTTCTAAAAGCTGAGATAAAGTCTTATACAGTAGCATTTAAATGTTGAAAATTGTTTTGCTAGACTCAAGGAGATTTATAGTTACTTTTCATTAAAAATTTCTATTGTAGACACTTCTCCAAAGAAGACATACAAATGGCTAACAGACACATGAAAAAATGTTTAACATCACTAGTCATCAGGGAAATACAAATCAAAACCACAATGAGGTACCACCTTACACAAGTTAGAATGGCAAAAATTAACAAGACAGGAAAAAAGAAGTGTCAGCAAGGATGTGGAGAAAGGGGAACACTTTTACACTAGTGGTGGGAATGCAAGCTGGTGCAGCCACTCTGGAAAACAGTATGGAGTTTCCTCAATATGTTAAAAATAGAGCTACCTTATGACCCAGCAATTGCTCTACTAGGTATTTACCACAAAGATACAGACACAGTAAAAGGAAGGGGTACATGCACCCCAATGTCCATAGCAGCTATGTCCACAATAGACAAACTGTGGAAGGAGCTGAGACGTCCTTCAACAGATGAATGGATAAAGATAATGTCGTCCATATATACAATGGAATATTACTCAGCCATCAGAAAGGACGAATACTTACCATTTGCTTTGACATGGATGGAACTGGAGGGGATTATGCTATATGAAATAAATCAAGCAGAGAAAGGCAATTATCATATGGTTTCACTGATATGTGGAATGTAAGGAATAACACAGAGAACCATAGGGGAAGGGAGGGAAAACTGAAGGGAAGAAATCTGAGAGGGAGACAAATCATGAGAGACTCTGGACTTCAGGAACCAAACTGAAGGTTACAGAAGGAGGGGGTGGGGGACGGGGTAACTGGGTGATAGGTATTAAGGAGGGCATGTGTGGTGATGAGTACTGAGGGTTATACGCAACTAATGAATCATTGAACACTACATCAAAAACTAATGATGCACCATATGCTGGCTAAATTAATATAATAATAAAAAATTAACAAAATAAAATGAAAACATAAAATAAAAATTTCTGTTGTAAACAAAACATTAAAATGAGTACTGCTACATAATGGACAGACATGTTACCAAAAAAACTTAACACACAATGAATATCACACCCATTACAAAATCAAATCTAAAAGGAGTTATATTAGGGATAATCTGAAATCTCAGAAATTATGGTTAATCTGGTAAGGAGAAAAGGGGCAAGTAACTAACATTATTTAAGAATATTTATGTTGTCCCAGAAGAGTAGAGAGAATTTTTGTCATTTGGCTCAGTTAATCCTAAAACAAAAGGCAATCCTGAAATTTCAGTCACTAATTCTTATGACCTAATTTTTAAAATATCAACATATATCATTAAATATAACCAAGCATTATTAACAAATGTCACAGCAGAGAGCCACACTATAATAAAGTATAATTCATATTGAACATTACAAACTTTTCTAAAAATTCTAAAAAAATAGCATTTAGTTTGTTTAAGATTGTAGAATTTGCAATCAAAACATCTTTCAGTTTCAAACATTTTTCTTTCTATATATCTTCTTATAATATTTTTTTAAGTTTTTTTTTTATTTGAGAGAGAGAGAGAGACAGTGAGAGCATGAGCAAGGAGAAGGTCAGAGGGAGAAGCAGACTCCCCGTGGAGCTGGGAGCCTGATGCGTGACTCGATCCCAGGACTCCAGGATCATGACCTGAGCTGAAGGCAGTCGCTTAATCAACTGAGCCACCCAGGCACCCTCTTCTTATAATATTTTGATCTATGTTGGCACTGCCAGCAATTTATCAATTTATCAATATTGTTACCATTATGGTAATATTTTGGGGGTTTTACCCATTACAAAGTCCCTTCTGAATTCTTCACCAACCAAAGCATTTCCAAAGGCTCCAGGTTATTCCTGGTGATTCGCAGCATTTATTCATCAGTGAGGCATTGTTTTTAAAACACCATGGTACTCTGAGTCCTCTGAGTAAAGATGAGCTCTTCGTCTTTCACAATCCTTGGGAACAAACTGAAACATCTAACTGACTTAGAAGGCTATAGATGGGGGCACCTGGGTGGCTCAGTGGGTTAAAGCCTCTGCCTTCAGCTCGGGTCATGATCCCAGGGTCCTGGGATCGAGCCCCGCATTGGGCTCTCTGCTTAGTGGGGAGCCTGCTTCCTCCTCTCTCTCTCTGCCTGCCTCTCTGCCTACTTGTGATCTGTCTGTCAAATAAATAAATAAAAATCTTTAAAATATTTAAAAAAAAGAAGGCTGTAGATGTAAGGACAGGGAGGGGGAAGTGAGCAGTAAAATCCTGTGGAAGGAACACTGGACAGGAAGCTATTAGACCATGTCTGAGACCTAACTCTATCATTATCAAGGTGTATATCCTCTAGCATGTTAACTTCTACAGACCTTCATCCTCATGTTAGAAAAGAAGAAAAGTTTAAAATCAATGACCTCATGTTCACCTTCAGAATCTATAAGAAGAGCCAAGCAAACTCAAAATAGAAGGGAGAAAATAGTACAGATCAGGTTAAAAAAAAATCAATGACATGGAAAATAAGCAAACAACAGGAAAAGTGTGAAAACCTAACAGTTTGTTCTCTGAAAGATCAGCAAAATGTAAAACACCTAGCTAATCTGGTCGAGTGAACAAAGGGAGAGCACGCAAATTCCTAACAACAGGAAAAAAGGTAGAGTTGTACCTCTAGATCCTGTTGAGATAACAATAAGAATATTATGAACAATTTTATACACCAAATTCAACACTGAACATTGAGATGAAATGGACATATTCTTTAAAAAACAAAATTTACCCAAACTGACAAAGATGAAGCAGAATATCTGAATATTTTTATACTTATCAAAAAATTAATTTGGAGTTTAAATTGGTCCACAGAGAAAACTCCATGCAATGATTGTTTTACTACAGAAATTTTTCCAATATTTAATGAAGGAATGACACTAATCTTACATAAACTCTCATTAAACAGGGAAAGAAAAAACATTCTACACTTATCTATGAAGGCAGCATGATCCTGATATTAAAAAATGAAAAAGATATTCCAAAAAGAAGACTTCAGATCAGTAACACTCAAGGCTTAAAGATATAAGTTAATTTAATCTAGCCATATAAAAAAATAATAAAAATAGATCATAATCAAGTGAGGTTTATTTCACATATGCCAGATTGGCAGAACACTTGAAAATATGTCAATGTGATTCATTCTATTAATAGTATAAAAGAGAAAAGTGTTATGAACATTTTGATAGATCCAGAAAAAATATTTCAAGAAATTCAACATCAATTCATGATTAAAAATAAAATAGTCTCGAGGAGGAGTCAAGATGGCTGAGAAGTAGCAGGCTGAGACTACTTTGGGTAGCGGGAGATCAGCTAAATAGCTTATCTAAAGATTGCAAACACCTACAAATCCAACGGGAGATTGAAGAGAAGAAGAACAGCAATTCCAGAAACAGAAAATCAACCACTATCTGAGAGGTAGGACTGGCGGAGAAGTGAATCCAAAGCGACGGGAAGATAGACCACGGGGGGAGGGGCCGGCGAGCAGCGGAGCAATGGAGCAAAATCAGGACTTTTAAAAGTCTGTTCCGCTGAGGGACATCGCTCCAGAGACTTAACTGGGGTGAAGCCCAGGTGGGGTCAGTGCAGTCTCAGGTCCCGCAGGGTCGCAGAAGGATCGGGGGTGTCTGAGTGTCGCAGAGCTTACCGGTATTGGAACGGGGAGGCCGGCTGCAGGGACGGAGCCAGGGAGTGACTCTCAGCTCGGGGTTGCCTTGAACCGGTCGCAGGCTCGGTCAGCTCGGAGCGCGGCCAGAGGCCAGGATGACGGGAGTCATTGGGTACTGTTCTCTGAGGGCGCACTGAGGAGTGGGGCACTGGGCTATCGGCTCCTCCGGGCCGGACACCGGGAGGCCGCCATCTTCACTCCCATCCTACGGAACTCTACGGAAAGCGCTCAGGGAACAAAAGCTCCCGAAAGCGAACCCGAGCGGATGATTCAGCGCAGCCCCGGGTAAGGGCGGTGCAACTCCGCCTGGGGCAAAGACGCTTGAGAATCACTACAACAGGCCCCTCCCCCAGAAGATCAATGGGAAACCCAGCCAGGACCAAGTTCACCTACCAAGGAGTGCAGTTTCAATACCAAGGAGAGCGGCGGAATTCCAGAGGAGAAGAAAGCAAAGCACGGAACTCATGGCATTCTCCCCATGATTTTTTAGCCTTGCAGTTAATTTAATTTTTTTTTCTTTTTCAATTTTTTTTTCTTTTTCTCTTCTTCTGCTAAATTTTTTATCTTTTACCGTTTTCTTTTTTAACGTTTTTTAAATAGTTTATCTAATATATATATTTTTTTCCTCTTTTTATATTTTTTCTTTATCGGCTTTCTTTTTTTAAATAGTTTCTTTTTTTTTTTCTTTCTGAACCGCTTTTTATCCCCTTTCTCACCCCTCACAATTCGGGATCTCTTCTGATTTGGCTAAAGCATATTTTCCTGGGGTTGTTGCCACCCTTTTAGTATTTTACTTGCTCCTTCATAAACTCTTATCTGGACAAAATGACAAGGTGGAAAATTCACAACAAAAAAAAAGAACAAGAGGCAGTACCAAAGGCTAGGGACCTAATCAATACAGACATTGGTAATATGTCAGATATAGAGTTCAGAATGACGATTCTCAAGGTTCTAGCCGGGCTCTAAAAAGGCATGGAAGATATTAAAGCAACCCTCGTGGGAGATATAAAAGCCCTCTCTGGAGAAATAAAAGAACTAAAATCTAACCAAGTTGAAATCAAAAAAGCTATTAATGAGGTGCAATAAAAAATGGAGGCTCTCACTGCTAGGATAAACGAGGCAGAAGAAAGAATTAGCGATATAGAAGACCAAATGACAGAGAATAAAGAAGCTGAGCAAAAGAGGGACAAACAGCTACTGGACCACGAGGGGAGAATTCGAGAGATAAGTGACACCATAAGACGAAACAACATTAGAATAATTGGGATTCCAGAAGAAGAGGAAACAGAGAGGGGAGCAGAAGGTATATTGGAGAGAATTATTGGAGAGAATTTCCCCAATATGGCAAAGGGAACAAGCATCAGGAAATCCAGGAGGTTCAGAGAACCCCCCTCAAAATCAATAAGAATAGGTCCACACCCCGTCACCTAATAGTAAAATTGACAAGTCTTAGTGACAAAGAAAAGATCCTGAAAGCAGCCCGGGAAAAGAAGTCTGTAACGTACAATGGTAAAAATATTAGATTGGCAGCAGACTTATCCACAGAGACCTGGCAGGCCAGAAAGAGCTGGCATGATATATTCAGAGTACTAAATGAGAAACACATGCAGCCAAGAATACTATATCCAGCTAGGCTATCATTGAAAATAGAAGGAGAGATTAAAAGCTTCCAGGACAAACAAAAACTGAAAGAATTTGCAAACACCAAACCAGCTCTACAGGAAATATTGAAAGGGGCCCTCTAAGCAAAGAGAGACCCTAAAAGTAGTAGATCAGAAAGAAACAGAGACAATATACAATAACAGTCACCATACAGGCAATACAATGGCACTAAATTCATATCTCTCAATACATACCCTGAATGTTAATGGGCTAAATGACCCAATCAAAAGAAGAGGGTATCAGAATGGATAAAAAAAACAAAAGCCATCTATATGTTGCCTACAAGAAACTCATCTTAAACCCGAAGACACCTCCAGGTTTAAAGTGACGGGGTGGAAAAGAATTTACCATGCTAATGGACATCAGAAGAAAGCAGGAGTGGCAATCCTTATATCAGATCAATTAGATTTTAAGCCAAAGACTATAATAAGAGATGAGGAAGGACACTATATCATACTCAAAGGAACTGTCCAACAAGAAGATCTAACAATTTTAAATATCTATGCCCCTAACGTGGGAGCAGCCAACTATATAAACCAATTAATAACAAAATCAAAGAAACACATCGACAAGAACACAATAATAGTAGGGGACTTTAACACTCCCCTCACTGAAATGGACAGATCATCCAAGCAAAAGATCAACAAGGAAATCAAGGCCTTAAATGACACACTGGACCAGATGGACATCACAGATATATTCAGAACATTTCATCCCAAAGCAACAGAATACACATTCTTCTCTAGTGCACATGGAACATTCTCCAGAATAGATCACATTCTTGGTCCTAAATCAAGTCTCAACCGGTATCAAAAGATTGGGATCGTTCCCTGCTTATTTTTAGACCACAATGCTCTAAAGCTAGAACTCAATCACAAGAGGAAATTTGGAAAGAACCCAAATACATGGAGACTAAACAGCATCCTTCTAAAGAATGAATGGGTCAACCAGGAAATTAAAGAAGAATTGAAAAAAATTATGGAAACAAATGATAATGAAAACACAACGGTTCAGAATCTGTGGGACACAACAAAGGCAGTCCTGAGAGGAAAATATATAGCGGTACAAGCCTTTCTCAAGAAACAAGAAAGGTCTCAAGTACACAACCTAACCCTACACCTAAAGGAGCTGGAGAAAGAACAAGAAAGAAACCCTAAACCCAGCAGGAGAAGAGAAATCATAAAGATCGGAGCAGAAATCAATGAAATAGAAACCAAAAAAACAATAGAACAAATCAACGAAACTAGGAGCTGGTTCTTTGAAAGAATTAATAAGATTGATAAACCCCTGGCCAGACTTATCAAAAAAAAAAGAGAAAGGACCCAAATAAATAAAATCATGAATGAAAGAGGAGAGATCACAATGAACACCAAAGAAATACAGACAATTATAAGAACATACTATGAGCAACTCTACGTCAACAAATTTGACAATCTGGAAGAAATGGATGCATTCCTAGAGACATATAAACTACCACAACTGAACCAGGAAGAAATGGAAAGCCTGAACAGACCCAGTAAGGAGATTGAAACAGTCATCAAAAATCTCCAAACAAACAAAAGCCCAGGGCCAGATGGCTTCCCGGGGGAATTGTACCAAACATTTAAAGAAGAACTAATTCCTATTCTCCTGAAACTGTTCCAAAAAATAGAAATGGAAGGAAAACTTCCAAACTCATTTTATGAGGCCAGCATCACCTTGATCCCAAAACCAGACAAGGATCCCAACAAAAAAGAGAACTACAGACCAATATCCTTGATGAACACAGATGCAAAAATTCTCGCCAAAATACTAGCCAATAGGATTCAACAGTACATTAAAAGGATTATTCACCACGACCAAGTGGGATTTATTCCAGGGCTGCAAGGTTGGTTCAACATCCGCAAATCAATCAATGTGATACAACACATTAATAAAAGAAAGAACAAGAACCATATGATACTCTCCATGGATGCTGAAAAAGCATTTGACAAAGTACAGCATCCCTTCCTGATCAAAACTCTTCAAAGTGTAGGGATAGACGGCACATACCTCAATATTATCAAAGCCATCTATGAAAAACCCACCGCAAATATCACTCTCAATGGAGAAAAACTGAAAGCTTTTCCGCTAAGGTCAGGAACACGGCAGGGATGTCCGTTATAACCACTGCTATTCAACATAGTACTAGAAGTCCTAGCCTCAGCAATCAGACAACAAAAGGAAATTAAAGGCATCCAAATCGGCAAAGAAGAAGTCAAACTATCACTCTTCGCAGATGATATGATACTCTATGTGGAAAACCCAAAAGACTCCACTCCAAAACTGCTAGAACTTGTACAGGAATTCAGTAAAGTGTCAGGATATAAAATCAATGCACAGAAATCAGTTGCATTTCTCTACACCAACAACAAGACAGAAGAAAGAGAAATTAAGGAGTCCATCCCATTTACAATTGCACCCAAAACTATAACATACCTAGGAATAAACCTAACCAAAGAGACTAAGAATCTATACTCAGAAAACTATAAAGTACTCATGAAAGAAATTGAGGAAGACACAAAGAAATGGAAAAATGTTCCATGCTCCTGGATTGGAAGAATAAATATTGTGAAAATGTCTATGCTACCTAAAGCAATCTACACATTTAATGCAATTCCTATCAAAGTACCATCCATTTTTTTCAAAGAAATGGAACAAAGAATCCTAAAATTTATATGGAACCAGAAAAGACCTCGAATAGCCAAAGGAATATTGAAAAAGAAAGCCAAAGTTGGTGGCATCACAATTCCGGACTTCAAGCTCTATTACAAAGCTGTCATCATCAAGACAGCATGGTACTGGCACAAAAACAGACACATAGATCAATGGAACAGAATAGAGAGCCCAGAAATGGACCCTCAACTCTGTGGTCAACTAATCTATGACAAAGCAGGAAAGAATGTCCAATGGAACAAAGACAGCCTCTTCAATAAATGGTGTTGGGAAAATTGGACAGCCACATGCAGAAAAATGAAATTGGATCATTTCCTTACACCACACACGAAAATAGACTCAAAATGGATGAAGGATCTCAATGTGAGAAAGGAATCCATCAAAATCCTCGAGGAGAACACAGGCAGCAACCTCTTCGACCTCAGCCGCAGCAACATCTTCCTAGGAACATCACCAAAGGCAAGGGAAGCAAGGGCAAAAATGAACTTTTGGGATTTTATCAAGATCAAAAGCTTTTGCACAGCAAAGGAAACAGTGAACAAAACCAAAAGACAACTGACAGAATGGGAGAAGATATTTGCAAATGACATATCAGATAAAGGGCTAGTGTCCAAAATCTATAAAGAACTTAGCAAACTCAACACCCAAAGAACAAAGAATCCAATCAAGAAATGGGCAGAGGACATGAACAGACATTTCTGCAAAGAAGACATCCAGATGGCCAACAGACACATGAAAAAGTGCTCCATATCACTCGGCATCAGGGAAATACAAATCAAAACCACCATGAGATATCACCTCACACCAGTCAGAATGGCTAAAATTAACAAGTCAGGAAATGACAGATGCTGGCGAGGGTGCGGAGAAAGGGGAACCCTCCTACACTGTTGGTGGGAATGCAAGCTGGTGCAACCACTCTGGAAAACAGCATGGAGGTTCCTCAAAATGTTGAAAATAGAACTACCCTATGACCCAGCAATTGCACTGCTGTGTATTTACCCTAAAGATACAAACATAGTGATCCGAAGGGGCACGTGCACCCGAATGTTTATAGCAGCAATGTCTACACTGGCCAAACTATGGAAAGGACCTAGATGTCCATCTACAGACGAATGGATAAAGAAGATGTGGTATATATACACAATGGAATACTATGCAGCCATCAAAAGAAATGAAATCTTGCCATTTGCGACGACGTGGATGGAACTAGAGGGTATCATGCTTAGCGAAATAAGTCAATCGGAGAAAGACAACTATCATATGATCTCCCTGATATGAGGGAGAGGAGATGCAACATGGGGGGTCGAGGGGGTAGGAGAAGAGTAAATGAAACAAGATGGGATTGGGAGGGAGACAAACCATAAGTGACTCTTAATCTCACAAAACAGAGGGTTGATGGGGGGAGGGGGTTGGGAGAGGGGGTGGGGTTATGGATATCGGGGAGGGTATGTGCTATGGTGAGTGTTGTGAAGTGTGTAAACCTGGCGATTCGCAGACCTGTACCCCTGGGGATAAAAATATATGTTTATAAAGCTGTAAAAAAAAAAAAAAAAAAAGAAAGAAAGGATGAATCCCCAAGTTTTGTAGCAACATGGACGGGACTGGAAGAGATTATGCTGAGTGAAATAAGTCAAGCAGAGAGAGTCAATTATCATATGGTTTCACTTATTTGTGGAGCATAACAAATAGCATGGAGGACAAGGGGAGATGTTGAGGAGAAGGGAGTGAGGGAAATTGGAAGGGGAGGTGAACCATGAGAGAGTATGGACTCTGAAAAACGATCTGAGAATTTTGAAGGGGTGGGGGGTGGGAGGTTGGGGGCACCAGGTGGTGGGCATTGTAGAGGGCACGGATTGCATGGAGCACTGGGTGTGGTGCAAAAATAATGAATACTGTTATGCTGAAAAAAATAAAAAAATTAAAAAAAAAATAAAAAAATTTAAAAAAAAAAAGAAAGAAAAAAGAAAGGATGAATACCCAGGTTTTGTAGCAACATGGACGGGACTGGAAGAGATTATGCTGAGTGAAATAAGTCAAGCAGAGAGAGTCAATTATCATATGGTTTCACTTATTTGTGGAGCATAACAAATAGCATGGAGGACAAGGGGAGATGGAGAGGAGAAGGGAGTTGAGGGAAATTGGAAGGGGAGGTGAACCATGAGAGAGTATGGACTCTGAAAAACGATCTGAGAATTTTGAAGGGGTGGGGGGTGGGAGGTTGGCGACACCAGGTGGTGGGTATTGTAGAGGGCACGGATTGCATGAAGCACTGGGTGTGGGGCAAAATTAATGAATACTGTTATGCTGAAAAAATAAAAAAATTTAAAAAAAAATAAAATAAAATAGTCTCAAAGAACCAAGAAAGAAATATCCCCATCAAGAGCATCTGCAAAAAACCTACAGTTGACATCATGTTTTATGATGAAGTATTAATGCTTTCCCCCAAAGTTATGAAACAAGAAAACAATATCCTTTCTCAAAACTTCTATTTGACATTGTACTGATAGTTGTAGCCATTGTAGTAAGTTAATAAAAAGGAATTAAAGTCATAACCATCAGAAACAAAGAAGTAATATTGTCACTACATGGTAGTGGTATAACTGTTTATGCAGAAAATCCTAACAGAACTGAAAAAAAACTACCCGGAACTAATAAGGGTATTTAGCGAGATTGGGAGATAAAAGGCTAATATACTCAATTGTATGATTATATAATAGCAGCTAACAGTTGGAAATAAGATTAGAAAAGATAAAGATAAAGATATTTATTTATTTATTTATTGAGAGATAGAGGAAGTGAGAGAAAGCATGAGTGGAAGTGGGGAGAAGCAGAGGGAGAGGAAGAAGCAGACTCCCAGCTGACCAGGGAGCCCAATGCAGGGCTCAATCCCAGGACCCTGGGATCATGACCTAAGCCAAGGTGCTTCACCAGCTGAGCCACCCATGCACCCCAGAATAAAACAATTTCTTACCATTGTAAAATCACATAAAATATTTAGAAATAAAACAATATAAAATAAAATCCTCTACACTCAAAACAATAAATTATTCCTGGAAGAAATTAAAGAAAAGCAAAAGAAATAAAGAAATACAAGACTTTAATGGAATTAAAGTCTCAATATTGTTAAGACATAATTCCTTCTCTAAAGAATCCCTTCCATCATAATCCTGCAGTCATTCTGATTTTTTACAGAAATATAAAGAACCATGAACTCATAGCAATATATTTACAAAAGAATGATGTAGAAGAAATTACACTACCTGATTTCTAAGCTTAAAGCTAGAGTAACAAAGACAGATCAACAGACATGATCAATAAGTATATCAATTAAACAAAATAGAGAACCTATATGTAGACCCATACCTCTAAGATCAAATCGTGTTTAACAATTATGCCAAAGTAATTCAAAGGGGGAAAAGAATATTTTCAATAAAGGGACCTAGAATAAATGGATACCATAGTTTCAGAAAAGAACACAAGTCCCAACCTCACACCAACACATAATAAAATTAATTTAAGTAGACCATAGATCTAGAAATAAAAACTATAACAATTTTAGAAGAAAACAGAATATTTTTGAAACTTAGAGGTAAGCAAGATTTCATAAATAGGAAGCAGAAAGCAGTAATTATAAAAGAAAAAACTGACCAATTAGACTTTATCAAAATAAGAAATTTGGGCTCAACAATGGATTAGCAAAAATGAAAACACACACTGGGGAAAAAAACAAATGTACAAAGGACAGCCACACAGAATATAAAAGAAATCCTGTAACTCAGTAATAAAAAAATAAACAATCTAACAAAAAAAGGGCAAATCATTTGCAACGATTTCACAGAGTAAGATAAACAAATAGCCAAGAAACTCATTTAAAAGTACTCAGTATCTAAGGTACTATTAGAAAGTAGTCAGACTTTTGGAAGACTATTGGAAAGATAGCAGTACTGTAATAGCATTGTATGGTGGCAGATGGCAGCTACACTGGTGGTGAGCATGGCATAATGTGTAGAGTTGCTGAATCACTATGTTGTACACTTGAAACCAATGTAACAGTGTGTATCAACTATACTTTTTTTAAAAAGTACACAGTATTTTATTCGTCGAGAAAATGCAAATTGAAAGTGCAAGGAGATATCAATACATCTAAAGCCAAATAGCTAAAATTAAAGACTCCCAAAACCAAAAGTTAGCAAGGAAGTGCATCACCTCAAACTGTCATGCAAATGATACAACCTTTCTGGAGGAAGTTTCTGAAAGTTTCTGAACAACTAACTATACTAACTATAAAAACACGTGTACTTTATGACCAAGCAGTTTCAGCACTAAGTATTTACCCAAGAGAAAAAAAGTTATATCCACAAAAGACTTAAATGAAAGCATGCATAGCAATTTTTTTTATTTCTTTCAGCGTAACAGAATTCATTGTTTTTGCAACACACCCAGTGCTCCATGCATAGCAATTTTATTCGTACAATCAAAAACTGGAAATGACCAAAGTGTCCATTAAGAAGAGAATGGATAAACTGATATATTCATACAAAGGAATACTATTCAAAAACAAAAAAGAAACAGAATACTGATATAAGTAGCATGGTGTTAGATCTCAAAAACATTATACTGATGGAAAGAAATGTTAAACAAAAAAGCACATATTGCCTAACTTCATTGATGTGAAGTTCTAGAACTGGCAAAAGGAGCTGGACAAATTCAGATCAGTGGTTGCCTCTGAAAGGTTTGTGGGAAAATTGCCTGGGAAATGGGTTGAAGGAACTTTCTGGGGTGATAGTAATATTCTGTATCTTATTAGGGATTTGGGTTGCAGAGATATATGCATTGCTGGAACTCATCTAGCAATAAATGTCAACATTGTGCATTTGGTATCCTTAAGCTTTGTGCATTAACTATATATAAGTTTAACCTTAAAAAAAGAACCATAAAAATGTGCACACTAAAGTACAGTAATGTTGGTATTGTACTGAGTCTGCAATTTACTTTACAATGAATCAAAAATACAGTAAGTTGATGGATATATAGAAACAAAGATGTATGGATAGTTGTGTGATAAGGTCAGTATAAGGATAATTTTAGGTTAATGTACTAGTTTTCACTGAAAAACTTTTGACCTTTCTTTATCTTTGAAAAATTTTAGAGAAAATATTAGAAAAAACATGGTTAAGACCTACTTGATTTGGAAGGTAAAGTCATGAATTTGATAAATTTTCAGGAACCCTTCTATCCTCCTGTATTTTTTTCTTCAAATCACTTAGAGTGGCATTAATCATTTAGAGATGTTTGCTTTCAGAATGCACAATATTCATTTCAATTTTTTAGCCCTGTTCACATATTAGATTTTCTCCATTTAAATCTGTAGTCCATTTGTTTTCTACAAATTCTATAGATAATGTTGCAGAGCCTAAAACACAGAATGGTAACCTAATAGCCTTCTTAGAGAACAATCTTAATATTTAAGGAATATACACAGATTTTGGTCAAGGGATGGGAGTAGTTCAGAAACCAATTTTGACAGTAAAAATGAAATGGTGATGTCTTGAGATCATTTCTATCAAAGTTAAGTCTTGTAATTTCCATATGAAAAGAGGGCCTAGGGTGGTGGGGTTATGGACATTGGGGAGGGTATGTGCTATGGTGAGTGCTGTGAAGTGTGTAAGCCTGATGATTCACAAACCTGTACCCCTGGTGCTAATAATACATTATATGTTAATAAAAAAGAAAAAAGAAAAAAGAAAGAAAAGAGGTCCTAATTCTACTAAGAAGAAAATTAGTTTTGGTGAAACATTTTAAGCGGTAGTGACATTGGAAATTATAGGTCAAATATTTACTTTGTGTATTTTTTGTTGTTTTTCTTTTTTAGAGAAGGAGTCTTTTTCTGTTTTGGATTTATTTATTTATTTGAGAGAGAGAGAGAGAGAGAGAATGTGTGCAAGTGGGTGGGGGAGGGGAAGGCAGCAGCAGAAGGAGAAGAGGGGGAGAATCCTCAAGCAGACTCCCTGTTGAGTGCAGAGCCTGATGTGGGGATTAATCCCAAGACCTTGAGATCATGACCCGAGCTGAAATCAAGAGTTGGACAGTTAATCAACTGAGCCACCCAGGCACTACTAAAACACTTATTTTGGATGGCATTATGCTTGACACTGTAGTCAATAGCCAGAGTGAAATGAAATTGAAATTAAAATTGTGTTACCTTTAGTAAAAAAAAAAAATGATTAAAATAATGGCAATGAAGAAGAGAGTCCCATCCCAGTAATTAGGACATGCAATGGTTACAGAACTTCCCAGAATTACAGCCATCTTTAGCTGATTTAAAAATCAATGAATGTGGGATGCCTGGGTGGCTCAGTTGGTTAAGCAGCTGCCTTCGGCTCAGGTCATGATCCCAGTGTCCTGGGATCAAGTCCCATGTCAGGCTCCTTGCTCATCAGGGAGCCTGCTTCTCCCTCTGCCTCTGCCTGCCATTCTGTCTGCCTGTGCTTGCTCTCTCTCCCTCTCTCTGACAAATAAATAAATAAAATCTTTAAAAAAAATCAATGAATGTAAGAGCTTATTTGAGCATGTAACTCCTTTCACTTTTTGGATCCTAACTCAAACAAATGGATTTTAAAATGACATTTCTGATATGACTGGAGACATATTAATAGACTGAGTCTTGGGTGACATTAAGGAATTATTGCTAATGTGTGTGTATGTGTGTGATAATGGCATTTGGTAATCTTCAAAACAAAATCCCCACTGTCAAAATAGTACAAAATGTCTGATAGCTATTTCCCTAGTCCACTTTACTGGTGGAGATCCCACAAATACAATCGGGTAGCTTTGATTTGTGTAGAGATGTTCTGGTGCACCAGCCGGATCCTTGCTTCAGGACCAAGCCACTCATTTCCCTGGCTGTGGGAGGGCTGGCTGCTGACAACTCACAGCCGAGCCCCTCCGTGGAAACTGATACCCACTGAAAGCCCTGCCTAGCCTAAGGTTACACAACCCCCCTTGGGGAAGCCCACATTCAATGACTGATTGATGACGGAAGACAAAACCCATCTCCTTGCTTTAACTGGGGAAAATTCTAAATATCCATCTCAGATTAATGCTCCCTGTAGAACTGGCTTGGCTTCTGTTACAACTGCATCTAAGGTCAACTTGTCTCTCTGCCCATTCCTGCTTCCCTCACTCAATTAAAAGTATTGCTCCCAAGAATAGTCTCCACCCATGCATACCAATCATCTCAGAGTCTGTTTCAGAGTTCTAAGGTAGCCTAAAACAGGACACAAAAAGTAGCAACTGTGTTACTTGATAGATTGTCCCCAACAAAAAAAAAAAAAAAAAAAAGAAAGAAAGAAAGAAAGAAAGAAAGAAAGAAAGAAAAAGAAAAAGAAAGAAAAAAAAAGAAAAAGAAAGAAAAAAAAGAAAAAGGAAAAAAAAAAACCTCTTCCTCTTCAAAAGAGAAAGAGAGCAAAGCCAATACTGTCTTCCACTTGGCTGTGACGACCCTTTCCTTCCCACCACCAGTCATAATCAGCCACTAGGGCCTTTTTCTGCAGGAATCCCAGCTGCCAAATTCATTCCAGTACCTCTTCACGGTCATGGACAAGCATCCAGAATGTTTCCCTGTCCCAAGCCTGAGAGGAAACCTTTAACTGCCCCTTAGCTTCTTCCCATGACACAGTGAGATGTCCTGAGTTCCAACATCCTAGGGAGGGACAATCAATTTGGTTGAAGCAGAGAAATTTAATAGTTCATGCCAAGCTAGAGCAAACCTCCAATCTCCATTTCTTTCAGGATTCAAGATACTCGTTGTCAACCACTCAGGCCAAGTATGCTTCTCCAACCTCTACCCCAAAAACCTTACACTGTGAGATCAGGAATGGAATTTGTAAAAGGCCTGAAGGTAGAGGCCCTCAACCCCAGGGGTTGATGACAGCCCTAGCCTTTTGTGAAAACACTACCTCTGACTTCTTTGCTTAAATGTCCTACAGCGTGACTGCTTTCCAAAAACATGTTTCACACAATCTCTTCCATTTCTTTATCATAGTATTGTTATCATCATATCTACATGAAAATAATTGGAGAAATAAAATTGTTTTTATTTTCATATGGCATGATCACATATGTAGATAATCCTAAGAAATCTACAAAAACATATAACTAAGGAGGAAATGTGGAGGGGAGTGACAGGATATAAGGTCAATGTACAAAAATCAGTGGTATCTTTTACAAGCTAGCAACAGACAATTAGAAAAATAAAATTAAAAATCCATTTCATTTATAATAGCATAAAAACCATAAAATATTTTAAAAGCATTCGTGTTTTAAAAACCATAAAATATCTAGAAGTAAAGTCATGCATACCTCTAGTATTGCTAGAAAAATTAAAGAATAGAAATAAACAGATAAGTATATTGTGTTTGTGGCTTAGAAGATCCAGTGCTATTCAGATGTCACTCTTCCCAATTAATATCTCAACCAACACTTTTTATAGAAATTAATAAGCTGACTCAACATACATATAGAAATGGACAGGTTGTAAAAAATTAGAATTAATCCCAGAAAGACTAAATTTAAGACCTTTTTTTACAGCATCACTAATCAAGAAGTCAGGTATCCATATATTAAGTGACAAATAAAATAGGAGAGTACAGATATAGATATAGATTTACACAGTAAGATGACTTTCAATAAAAGTGCTAAAGCAAAGTACTTTCAATAAATGGTGTAGGAACAACTGGATATAAATACAGAAAAAAGAAGATGAATCCTGATCCCTACCTCACACCATAAAAAAAAAAATATGAATTTAGGGTGGAAAATAGACTCAAATGAGAAAACTAAAACTATTAAGCCATTAAATAAAAACAAAGGAAATTAACCTCTTGAACCAGGAGTAGGCAAATATTCCTTACTTCAGACACACAAAATAGTAAACATAAAAAAGCATAAAATATGTTTCATCAAATTAAAAACTTCTCATCTAAGGATGCTATTAAGGAAACAAATATAGTGAATTCATGTATCAAAATTACACAGCTGAGATTTGTGCATTACAATGTTAGTAAATTTTACCTACAAAAGAAATAACTATTTAATAAATGTGAAAGTTTAAATAATTGAAAGGTGTCACTCTAGCAGAATTTCTCAGAGAGAGCTTCCTAGCTATCTTATCCCTGCCTTCAGCTGGAGTTTTCAAGCTCAACCTAGAAATTCAATTGAGATAATAATGGAAGGACTTTCAGTGTGTGTGTGTGTGTGTGTGTAAAATCTTCCGTATCCAACATTCTTCAAATTTCTCATTTCTCTACCTCATTGTAAACACACTATATATATATATATATAATATATATAATGTATAAGATATAGTATGCATATATAATTTATATATGAATTATATTCTGACAATTACCATGAACCATTTAAATTAATTTCTTCAGGGAAATATAAAGCATTAGCTTCTTCTCTTTCTTGATATACACTAATGTTTTAAAATTCTTTTAAAGAAAATGTATGTTTTTCTTCACCGATCCAAAAAAAAATCCCTTAAACAGTATCTTCAGTTCTCATCACGAGAACCGAAACATTTTTTTTCTTTGTTCTTTTTATATCTATACAAGATGATGGATGTTAACTAAACTTACTGTGGTCATCATTTGCTAATATAGGTAAGTCCAACCCCTCTGCTATACATCTGAAACTTACACTGTGTTCTGTCAACTACATCTCAATAAAACTGGAAAAACCATAATATTTTCTATATTTTCTATTACTTTCTAATCATTCCATGTCACAATTAAAAACAGTATCTGGATAACCAGGTTTTTGAGGTGAAATAGTAGTTGTAAGCACATCCACTATAAACTAAGGAGGGGAAAAATACCACTTATCATGATTAGCCCCTTCAATAAAACTCAAGTGTGTAAAGCTAATTTTAAATCTAGAAAGAATACTTACTTGTTCCTCTCTCATTATGTAGCAGTTATAATATTTCAATATTAATTACAGGAATATAAAGAAATACAGTTAACACAAAGGTTTTTGTCATCGATGGAAAGCAAAAAGCAAATAAAAACAAGACAACTAACTGAATGGGAGAAGATATTTGCAAATGATGTGTCTGAAAAGGAGTCAATATCCCAACTGTATCAAGAATTTATACAACTCAACTCCAAAAAAAGAAAAAAAAAATCCAAATAAAAAATGGGCAGAGGCCCTGAATGGACATTTTTCCAAAGAAGACACAGAGGTGGCCAACAGCCACCCAGCATCGCTCATCATCAGGAAAACATATATCAGAATCACAGTGAAGGACCACCTCACACCAGTCAGAATAGCTAGCATCAAAAAGACGAGAAATTCAAGTGTTGGCAAGAATGTGGAGAAAAGGAAATCCTCATGTGTTGTTAGTGAGAATGTAAATTGGTGCAGCCACTGTGGAAAAGAATATGGAAGTTCCTCATAAAATTAAAAAAAGAACTATCAAATGATCCCACAATTCCATTTCTGAGTGTTTATCCACCAAAAAAACAAAAACACTAGTTCAAAAAGTTATATGCATTCCTCTGCTTATTTCAACATTATTTATAGTAGCCAAGATATAATAGCCAAGCAACCTAAGTATCTATCAATAGATGAATGGATAAAGAAGATGTGGTATACACACACACACACACACACACACACACCCCAATATCACTCAGCCATAAAAAAGAATGAAATCTTCCTCTGTGACAACAGGGATGGACCTAGAGCGTATTATGTTAAATGAAGTGAGTCAGACAGAAAAAGAAAAATGCCATATGATATTATATGTGGAATCTAAACAACAAAGCAAAGAAAGAAAATACAAACAGACTCTTAATTATAGAAAACAAATTGGTGATTGCCAGAGAGGAGGGAGGAGGGGGGATGGGAAAGTGGGGAAAGGGGATTAAGAGGTACGAACTTCCAGTTTGGGCATAAGTAAGCCACAAAATGTAAAGTACAGCATAGGGTATAGGGTCAATAATATCATAACAAATTTTATGATCACAGATAGTTACTACACTTATCTTGGAGAGCATTTTGAAATGCATATAAATGTTGACCCACCATGTAGTATATGTGAAACTAACATAATATTGCATGTCAACTCCTCTCCCATTTTCTAAAAGCTAAAAACAAACACTGGTCTTTAGAATTTACTATGAATTACCTCTTGACCAGAGTAAAATGATTGCTCTCATTTCTATTTTCTTTATATTAATCTTACACTTACAATTTTTTATTATGATTCATATGTTTCCCTCATAATGAGGGGATACATTCCCATTATTTCTTATTTTCCGTAAGTTGCTGACATATATTTAGAACTTAAAGCAAAGTCTTTGAAACCTCTTTAACATCAATGGAGATATTAACCCTTTTGGTAGCAACTTTGTTTTCATTTCTGTTTGGCAACCCCTTCCAAGGATTTGTGTCAAATATATTAAATTGGATAAAAAGTTCTGACATTAGCCACAGTGGGGGAGTATAATAATTTAACAAATTCTGATTTGATGCGAAATGCAGACCAGATGCAAAAAACTCAATTCAAAGATTTTTCTTTTCTTTTCTTTTTTTTTCCTGCTTTCTCACACTCACATTTGGACAGAGACAAATCTCTTTGCTTCACCAAAGGTTGTTCAGAAAATGTCTCAGACCCATTCAGACCAATCCTGCTGTCACCCACTTAGGGTTTTTTTTTTTTTTTTTTAATTTTATTTTTTATAAACATATATTTTTATCCCCAGGGGTACAGGTCTGCGAATCGCCAGGTTTACACACTTCACAGCACTCACCATAGCACATACCCTCCCCAATATCCATAACCCCACCCCCCCTCTCCCAACCCCCCTCCCCCCATCAACCCTCAGTTTGTTTTGTGAGATTAAGAGTCACTTATGGTTTGTCTCCCTCCCAATCCCATCTTGTTTCATTTATTCTTCTCCTACCCCCTTAACCCCCCATGTTGCATCTCCTCTCCCTCATATCAGGGAGATCATATGATAGTTGTCTTTCTCCGATTGACTTATTTCGCTAAGCATGATACCCTCTAGTTCCATCCACGTCGTCGCAAATGGCAAGATTTCATTTCTTTTGATGGCTGCATAGTATTCCATTGTGTATATATACCACATCTTCTTTATCCATTCGTCTGTTGATGGACATCTAGGTTCTTTCCATAGTTTGGCCAGTGTAGACATTGCTGCTATAAACATTCGGGTGTACGTGCTCCTTCGGATCACTACGTTGGTATCTTTAGGGTAAATACCCAGCAGTGCAATTGCTGGGTCATAGGGTAGTTCTATTTTCAACATTTTGAGGAACCTCCATGCTGTTTTCCAGAGTGGTTGCACCAGCTTGCATTCCCACCAACAGTGTAGGAGGGTTCCCCTTTCTCCGCATCCTCGCCAGCATCTGTCATTTCCTGACTTGTTAATTTTAGCCATTCTGACTGGTGTGAGGTGATATCTCATGGTGGTTTTGATTTGTATTTCCCTGATGCCGAGTGATATGGAGCACTTTTTCATGTGTCTGTTGGCCATCTGGATGTCTTCTTTGCAGAAATGTCTGTTCATGTCCTCTGCCCATTTCTTGATTGGATTATTTGTTCTTTGGGTGTTGAGTTTGCTAAGTTCTTTATAGATTTTGGACACTAGCCCTTTATCTGATATGTCATTTGCAAATATCTTCTCCCATTCTGTCAGTTGTCTTTTGGTTTTGTTCACTGTTTCCTTTGCTGTGCAAAAGCTTTTGATCTTGATAAAATCCCAAAAGTTCATTTTTGCCCTTGCTTCCCTTGCCTTTGGTGATGTTCCTAGGAAGATGTTGCTGCGGCTGAGGTCGAAGAGGTTGCTGCCTGTGTTCTCCTCAAGGATTTTGATGGATTCCTTTCTCACATTGAGATCCTTCATCCATTTTGAGTCTATTTTCGTGTGTGGTGTAAGGAAATGATCCAATTTCATTTTTCTGCATGTGGCTGTCCAATTTCCCCAACACCATTTATTGAAGAGGCTAGGGACCTAATCAACCCACTTAGGTTTTTAAGAGTGCAAAGCTTTAAATTGCTTATTTCATCTCATATGTTTAGAAATAATGTATGTCCATTTCCTACTATCACCTGCTGCTTAGTGAGTTCTAAAGATTTTTTATAAAGAGAAGTGAATAAATTTGTTCTATGTGACAAGTTAACTCATTTTGCAGATCATTTATGCTTGGTGTAGGCACCACTGCAAAGAAAGCCACCGAAGGAGAGTCATTTCAAAATAATTCTGAGACAGTGACCTCACGGGTATGGATAGCAAATGCCAGAGAACTTTCCTATGAAGACCTTTCAAAGCAACAAAACTTCAAACCTGGTCTTTGTCCTATTCCAAAACTCCAACGAAACATCAACTACTTCAATTACTGAGAAAGAAATAATTCTTCAATTATAAAGAAAGATGCATTTACAGGAAAATGCTTGTTTTTCTTCATAAATTTGTCCTTTCCAACTTTGATGGAGCCTTCAGATGTGCATAAAAATAGTGTTAAACTACCCTGTGATATTAATATAATAGTGGCTTAGAAACAATATTTTTACAAGGAACTTTGCTTTTATTTAAAAATAAACAGAAGGGACACCTGGATGGCTCAGCTGACTGAGGGGCTGACTTGATTTCAGCTTGGGTCATGATCTCAGGGTCGGGAGATCGAGCCCCACGTTGGGTTTTGCACTCAGTGAAGGAGGGGAGGTCTGCTTGGGATTCTCTCTCTCTCTCATTCTGCAACCCCCCTAAAATAAATAAGTCTATAAAATAAATAAATAAATAAATATAAAGTGAGAACAAGAAGGCTGATATTTCTCTTTTAAAATTGTTATCAAAATAACACATGCGTTTGTTTAAATGCACAGTCCCCCAAAGTCACTGTGTATAGGGTTAGGCATAAAGACAAAAGCAAGGGATTTAAGGAGGAATATACTTATTAGGGATTATAAATATTGTCTGAATTGTACTGCCAGCTATAATTGTGACCATAAAATAATAGATTAAATATGAAATACAGCAAAGTTTGTTTCTGGACAAAATAAGACTTGGTAGCAGTGACTGAGTCAATTTCCTTATGGTAATCATGGGCTCAAGTTGAGACTTGAAGGGAAAAAAATGTCCATATGAATCTGGAACATGGGAAGAGCAGCATCAGTGTGATGAATGGGTCCAAACTATTTTGCCATTTCTTGTTCAACATCTCTCTTACATTCCATTTTGTTTTATCATATTTGCCCACAGAGTGTACCCATCTTGGCATTTGAGGCAAAAGATATATGGACGACATGCTTTGACCTTCAGAAGTCATCTTCAATTTTCTTAAAAATACATTTAATAGTCTGAAGGAAATGGGGGAAAGTTGGATTAATGAAAGAGATAAATAGAAATGTTCAGAGCTATTTCTCGTGTTTTGTTTCATTGAAATATTATGACTTCCTCTAAGGTAAAATCCGTATTTTTATAACTTTGCATAGTATCTGATGTGAGAAGGTAGTATTTGATTTTTTTGAAGCATTTAATAAAATAAAATTTCAAAGATTCACTTTAGACATTAAAGAGTGAGCCTTATTTAATGTTGCAAACGTCCTCTGTGAGGAAATGGGAGGCTAGTGTTGCTGTAAAGGTAGTGATTTAGGGTGGGGGGGGAAATGAACCAAGGACAGCTTAAGAGGAAGATGTTTGGCATTTTCTTTTAGAAGTTTAAACACCATCTCAAAGTGAGCAGGGCAGATTTTCAAGGTAAAGAAAGTACAGTATACTGAAAAGAGCTTGAGCACTTCTCCCTGTGACATTAGGCTCGTTATTCATCTACTTTGAGCCTCTGTTTT
Organism: Lutra lutra; assembly: GCF_902655055.1. Lineage (NCBI taxonomy): Eukaryota > Metazoa > Chordata > Mammalia > Carnivora > Mustelidae > Lutra > Lutra lutra. Next base: position 149,132,674 of record NC_062282.1, read on the forward strand.
CTAAAGACAATGTTCTCTGCTTGAAAGCATCATGGAGAGGAGAGGAGGTCATCTGAGTAAAGCACTCTGTAGGCATCCAAGAAATGAAAGCTATGGCACTTTTGGTGCCAAGTCAGAGAGTCCTTGAAGACTCTTGGTAAATCTTATAACCTGCATGGTATAAAGGATGGTCCTTGTGACCAATATCATATGGCAGATGTGATGCTCTGTCACTTCCTATTGGTTATAAAGAATGTAGGCTTTTGTCTTTTCTCTTTTAAAGATTTTATTTATTTATTTGACAGAGAAAGAGAGAGAGAGAGCACAAGCACGGTGAGCTGTGGAGGGAGAGGGAGAAGGAGGTTCCCCAATGAGCAGGAAGCCTGATTCACAGCTAGATCCCAGAATCCTAGGATCATGACCTAAACTGAAGGCAGACACTTAAACAACTGAGCCACCCAGGGACCCCATGACCATGGCTTCTATCTTAAGTGTTGTCTTGTTCTCTCCTCCTTCTCTCATTATCGCACTAAGGGTGAATGCAAGTTCCCAAGCTGTGATCAAACCCATGGAGAAGAACACACACAAAGGAGGTCTCCAGATGATAGCCAGCAAGGAACAGAGACACACCGACATCCATAGGACTGATCTTGGGCCAGATTCTCCAGCTCCATGTGAGCCCTGAGACCTGCAGCCCCAGCAACCACTAAAACCTTGACAGAGAACCCAAGTCAGAACCATCTGGTAAAGCCACATCCACATTTCCAATCTTCAATTACTGAGAGATATAAATGTTTACTGCTTTAAACTATTAGGTTTGGGGGGGCAATTTCTGATGCAGCAATGGATAACAAATACAGTTTCCTAAAGTCTATGTTCTGTTAGATGACTTCTGTCTAGGAGAAATCTCAATAAGCCTACAGACACTAACGTCTTTGCATTCAGTCTCCAAGGACTAAACCACTTCCAAACTACCTCTTAGAACTACTACCAGAATTAGAAAAGATAGAAGAAACAGGAAAGAAAAGAGAATTCACTTGCCAAGTATTTCTGGTCATAAGTCAGAAAATACATCAAGTCAGAACACAAACATACAGCCACAGGACATGACCTCAACAAAATGACAAATGAAACCCTCACTCCACGACTAACCTAAATTTCAGAGTGAGGTAAAACGCAAGGGGAAATTAACTGCAGTATTTTTGGAACTGTTAAGAGGAAGAACTTAAAAGTATCAAAAGAATAGTGTTATATGAAGCGAAGAGAAGCCCACTTAGAGACTCAGTGAATTGAAGCGGGAAGTTTATTCATTTAAGATGTTCCTCTCACAAGGGAGACATAAACAGAACAGGCTTTCGAGGAGGAAGAGGTGATTGTATCTGGAATTTTTCATCCACAGCTTTTGGTAATCTTCTAAAAGCTTTGAAAATTGTTTTACTTCCATAGAAACGGTCTTTAACATGCCGGATCACAGAGAGTTTCTCCCGCAATGTAACGTGATGACACAGTTGTGCTGTGTGTGAATTCACTTATCTTCAGAGGCACACATTCAACCACACAATGAAGCAAATCAGACCAAAGTGGAAAGCAACTGCCAGACAGAAAATAGTTTATGGAACTGTCATTTGCCTTCCCTCCATCAGTTTATTTTAAGTATTAACTTACGAGTGAAGTGAGCCTCTGTGGAAGCCCAAAGACATAGATGTCAAGAAGTCTATATATTTCTTATTTAAATGCTGACAAAAATGTAAAAGACATGTTACTAGTTGATTTTGGTGTGGTTATTTATTTACCTTCATTTTCTTCCTCAGTGGAGGGAAATGGGCAAGGACTAGAAAGAATCCAAAAGAAGTCACATGGGGGCATCTTGGCTCAGTCAGTAGTATATGTGACTCTTGATCTCAGGCTTGTGAATTCGAGCCCCACGTTGGGTATGGAGTCTGCTTAAAATAAAAACTTTAAAATATATATTTTAAAAATATGTTGGGGGTGCCTGAGTGGCTCAGTTGGTTAAGCGTTTGCCTTCCGCTCAGGTCATGATCTTAGGCTCCTGGGACTGAGCCCCCCACGAGCCCCCCATGAGGCTCCTTGCTCAGTGGGGAATCTGCTTCTTCCTCTCCCACTCCTTCTGCCTGTCACTCTGCCTGCTTGTGTTCTCTCTATCAAATAAATAAAATCTTTAAAAAATTATATATGCTGGATTGTTTAAAAAAATAAAAGAGTGGCATTTAAGGTTTCATTGTCTTTCACAACTGAATGAAAAAGACTATCACACATTAAAATTGCAAAGGCATTCTCTGTTTGATAGACTTCTCTAAAATGGACAGATTTCTGCCCTTGGATCATAACCTATGCTGTTTTGCAAAGATCTCAAGTGTATTTTTTCAAAACCTTTTATTTAATCCAATGTCTAACTGATCAGAATTATTCCTTTCCTTCTCTGGTCTTTCCTTTTTTTGAGAAAAGAACATTCTCAATAAAATATAAAAACAGAATAGCAAAATAAGTTACATCTTGATTAATTACCTCATTTTAACTTTGGAAGTAATTCTAGGTTTCCAATGAGTTAGCACAATTTTAATTAAAGCACTCCAGGAAAAAACTCTAATTATTATTTTTAATGGCTTTGACTTACTAATGGTCTATTTTTCAGGACCTATTTTAGCACTTTGTATCATGTATCATATATTCCAAAGAAACCAGTTAATGTACCAAATTTTACCTTAGGTCCCCAATAAGAGTATGCTATAATGTCACATATTAGTAATCTATATTAATTTTCTTGGGTGGGGTGTGACATGTTAGCAGCATTAGTACCCAACATTTGGTATCTGGGATTCAATAATCCAAAGATCTTCAATGCCTGATTTCAGGGTATGGAACACAGATGCAGAAATTGTGGACCCCTTATTCAGTGAGTATTTCAGAGGTGGGTAAAGAAATACATTTGAAAAAAAAAATCTGTTTCCTCTGGAAAGATGCAAAAGAACAGATAAGAGGCTGCTCTTTGGAGAAACACACGCTCTGGAGGTGTAGCAATTTACCTTCAAAAAGATAAATATTTCTGCCTATGAACAAGGAAATGTTGAAACACTATTAGGAATATTGACTAAAAGTCTAAGACTTAGTGAAGTTCCATGTGAACTCATAGACTTTTATCTTAGAGGAATGCAAATCATTTCTGTTTGGTGGAAAATAAATCCCCAGAATTTATTATTTAGCGCCCTCAGCCCATTCTGTATCTAAGATTGCTTATTAAATTGCCTATGAATTCATAGCCTCTTAAATGCCCTTCAGACCAGTCTGACATTGTACTGGCTCCCTTATTAATTTATGTGTTGATAAAAAGTGTTTGGCATGCGTTGATTTTATATTTTTCAAAGATTTTATTTATCTGTCAGAGAAAGAGAGCACAAGCAGGGGGAGCAGCAGGCAGAGGAAGAAGCAGGCTCCCTGCTGAGCAAGGAGCCCAAAGCAGGACTCGATCCCAAGACCCTGGGATCATGACTTCAGCCTAAGACAGATGCTTAGCCAACTGAGACACCCAGGCATCCCTATATTTAAATGGGAGTCATAACTAATAGCTTGTAGTAGTAATAATAATAAATAATCATAGCATTGCCTTATAAATGCATCATCAAAAGCAATTGCATTCTTCTCCATCATTTGCATGATATTCTCTTCATGATATTTAGAATGTGAAGTTTAGAAGAGCTCTGGCCCGTGTGTGATTTTATAAACTACACTTAAATATTCAACTTTACAAGCTCAAAGTCTTCCAAGCCCTGGGAAAAGCAGGCTCCATGATTATTTCATAATTTTCCTTGACATGAATGAATGACCAATTATTTCCAAATGAACAAGAAGTTAAGGGACGGGGTAACAAAAAATTTAGAATCAGACATGGTGTTAATGCTTTGTCTGCAGTGGTTCTCAACTGGGGCAATTTCAACCCTCCAGAGGATACATGACAATGTCTTAAGACATGATTAGCTGCCATAACTACATGGGTGGACCACTGGCATCATGAGGGTAGAGATCCAGGTTGCTGCTAAAAATTCTACATGGTACAAGATGGCTTAAAACTTTTGTAGTGCCAGTGTTAAGAAACAGCAATCTACAGTAGCAAGGCAAGGTGAGCAGAGAAATTAGCAGGCAGAAACAAGGGGGAAGACGGTTACAAATGAAATGCAATTCTCCCCAATAAAAACTATGTATGAGAATACTGTATCAGCCTAAGAAATAGTACAGCAATTACCTTTGAAACACGCTCTTTTCAGGTAATATTACTTGTGATTCAGTTCAGAATTGATGTAGAACATTAAGAATAGCATATTATTTTCATTTTTCACAATAACTTCGGCAAAATGGCAAATTATATGGCAATTTGACTCAAATATGGTTGCCCTTGTTTTATGGACTATGTTAACTCTCCAAAGAAATGAAATATTTCATAGATTTAATTTCCCTTTTGCTCATTTCCTACATGAATTTTGAGGCCAACTATCTATTTTTGCCTTGGAAAATATGTGTGCTTGAGTAGACCTATATATTGTATCTCCTTTCATTATCTGATATGAGAATTGAGAAGTTCTTTCCTCTACAGAATTATAAGCACTTTTTACTGGGGTTATCATGGTAAAGCAAATCCTACTAGAATCTTCTCTTTGAGCACAAAGAGAACCAACAAAATCCTCACCTTTCAAAAGCTACCAAATTCGATTGTAAATCTTATGCACTTTTGGACATACACTGGATTTTTTTTAAGAATCTGTTCCAAGATTCATGAGCACATTACTTTCAAGAGGAAACAAAAGTCTTTACATCCATAAGAACACAACTTAATATTGCATATACTCAAAATCTACAGACGTAGTTATAGGCAGAAATCAACTTCCAACCTCAGGAAAAACCTTGTGATACATGTAAGGGGGGGCGTGTAACATTTTCTACATGTGTTAGAAGATATTAAAGTAGGAATTCCCAAAAATCCTCACCTATAGAGAAAATGATTGATAACATTTTAGTATTTTCAGAAAAACACACCTAAACCATAGCCTGTAATTAACTTTCTCCAAACATGCCCAGGATAAACCACATGCTGGCAAAAAACAAACAAACAAACAAAAAACCCAAAACCAAAAACGAACAAACAAAGAAAAAGAAAGAAAGAAAGAAAAACACAAAACACAAACTGTATTCAATGCTAAAAGTGAACTGGCATCTGAGGAACTAAGGATTTTAATTATTTCCCAGTGGCGCATACAGAGAGACCCACAAAGCCCTTTGAAGAGGTTTTGATTTCAAATCCTGGCAGGTCAAAAGATAACTCTCCATTTCTTGCCTAGCCTAGGATAGGGAATCCAGTTCAGTTCATTTAATTGAGGTCTGGCAGTTTTTAGGACATCCAAAATCATCCCAAGGATGAGATTAATATACATTAATCCATGACCAGAGAAAGCAGGCCTTTTGGATCTAATGAGAAATCAGATTTCATCCAATGCTATTTCATTGTGAAGGAAAATGGCAACATTCATCTGCCGGGTCATGCCAGATACAGAGGTTTTCTGTTGCATCTGAGCAAACAGCATGCCTGAATGTAACTGAACTCTATGAAATCTACATCAGAGCCCAAGCAATACAGAATAAACTCTTCCCCTGTTGTGGGGTAGAGGATCTTCCATTTCAGGCAAAAGTCAGTTCAGAAGTAAAGCATGCGCTACTAGGAAATGTTGCATTGCAAAGTTAAAATGAGACCCAGGAAAAGTCAATTCCTATAATCTACTCTGAGTGTTCTTGTCTAGTGGATTCTAAAGTCTGGAGTCCAGCCATTACACATCTGTTGTGTGTCTGTTTGTGTCACTGCTTGGCTTGAAAACACACTTATTGCAAGAGGCAATTCTTTAGAAACATTTTACAAGTTGTTTTCTAAAGTAGCACTTAAGTTTCCAGCAAATATCATGTACCTTGGAAGCCATGACAACCATTACTAGGTAATAGTGGGGGATAAAATTTGCCAACCGTTCCCGGATTTTCTAAATTCATCTTCTCTTCAACACTGTGATTTCAACTATCCTTAATTTTGAGCCACTGGAAGGCATAAAGATTTGTAGTCGTAAGAAACACTCCATTAAAAAAGGCAATCTCAGGGAAAATGTATCCATTTAGAACTTGTTTGTGAAAGCTAGATTTATAAAAGCTGTTTCTTTATAGTCAGAGACATTTTACAAGAGTTAAAATAAGAGACATTATTTTCTAACTACATTCTTATTGAATTCACCATCCATTGCAAGTTACACTGATGATTTTCTCAGACCTTTTTTTTTTGATTTGGTACTTTTAGGCAAGATCACTGGTGAAAGATAAAGAATAATTTCATTAAAATACTCTGTAACATTTTGAGCACTCCTCAAGCCTCACAAGATCTAGTATTATTATTTGAAGGTCACACAAAGAAAATAAATTGAGAGGGGAAGACCAAGATGGCGGAGGACTAGGGACCCAAATATTATCAGTCCCAGGAGTTCAGTTAGATAGTTTTCAAACCATTCCGAACACCTACAAACTCAACAGGAGATCAAAGGGAAGAAGAGCAACAATTCTAGGAATAGAAAAGTGACCATTTTCTGGAACATAGGACGTATGGGAAGTAAATCTGAGGCAATATATGGGAAAAGAGGTCATGGGGGGAGGGGCTGGCTCCCGGCAAGCAGTGGAGCAGCAGAGCACAAAATTGGAACTGTAAGAAGTCTGCTCCATGGAGGGACATGGCTCCAGCGGCTAAGTGTGAGGTGGAGCCCTCCCGGGGACAGTGTGGTCTCAGGACCCGCAGGGTCACAGAAAGATTGGGGGTGTCTGAGTGTGATAGAGCTGCCAGATATCGGAGTGGGGAAGCCGGCTGCAGAGATGGAGCCAAGAAGAAGGCTCTCAGCTTGGGGTTCCCTTAAACTGTGATCCGAGGCACAGTCAGGCCACTGCTCTTCAAGCAGGGACACCACAAGCAGCAGATCTGGGAGACTCACCTTCCCCTGGGAAGAGTAGTGGGAGCGTGGGGCACCTGGGTGGCTCAGTGGATTAAGGCCTCTGCCTTCGGCTCGGGTCATGATCCCAGGGTCCTGGGATCGAGCCCCACATCGGGCTCTCTGCTCAGCAGGGAGCCTGCTTCCTCCTCTCTCTCTGCCTGCCTCTCTGCCTACTTGTGATCTCTCTCTGTCAAATAAATAAATAAAATCTTAAAAAAAAAAAAAAGAGTAGTGGGAGCGTGCAGCAGGAATCTACTGGGTTTGGAGACTCCAAACAGGGCTGTGCGCCAGAGACAGAAATGCTTGGGTGAGCTTAGAGCATGGCCAGAGACCAGGAGAGGGGAGTGATTGAGTGCTTTTCTCCGAGGGTGCACTGAGGAGTGGGGCCCTAAGCTCTCAGCTCTTCCAGCTGGAGATTGGGAGGCTGCCATCTTCATTCCCATCCTCCAAAGCTGTACAGAAAGCACTCAGGGAACCAAAGGTCCTGAGAGTGAACCCGCATGATTGTTTAGCCTGGCCCCTGGCAAGGGCAGTGCAATTCTGCCTCAGACAAAGATATTTGAGAATAACAGCAATAGGCCCCTCCCTCAGAAGATCAGGAAGAACATCCAGCCAAGACCAAGTTCACCGATCTACGAGAACTACAAAACTTCAGAGATAAAGGAATACAGTATATAGAAATCATGGCTTTTCCCCCATAATTCTTTGGTCTTGCAAAGTTAAATTTTTTTAATTTTATTTTTTTCTTATTCTATTTTTTAATTGTTCCTCTATCCTATTTTAATCTTTTTAACTATTTTATCAATACTTTTTTAAAAATCTTAGTATTTTCATTGTTATAGTCATATTATATAACTTCACTGTATTTAGCCTTATTTTTTGTATACATATGGGTTTTTCTTTCCTTAAAATTCTGGGATACAGTTCTTCTAAAGATCAAAATATACCCTAATCTAGTGCATGGCTTTGTTCTAGTCTCCAGCCTGATCACTTTCTTTCCTTTTTTTTTTTCTTTTTTCAACCAACTTATGTTCTCAATTCCTTTTTCAGAATCTTGTTAAATTTTCTTTTTTACAGTCATATTCCATCCTTCATCATGTTTACTCTTATTTTTGTATATATATGTTTTTCTTTCTTTAAAATTTTGGGAGGTGGGGCACCTGGGTGGCTCAGTGGGTTAAAGCCTCTGCCTTCAGCTCAGGTTATGGACCCAGGGTCCTGGGATCAAGCCCCGCATCGCATCGGGCTCTCTGCTAACTGGGGAGCCTGCTTCCTCCTCTCTCTCTCTGCCTGCCCCTCTGTCTACTTGTGATCTCTGTCTGTCAAATAAATAAATAAAAATCTTTTTAAAAAATTGAAAAATAGGGGCGCCTGGGTGGCTCAGTGGGTTAAGGCCTCTGCCTTCAGCTCAGGTCATGATCCCAGGTCCTGGGATCGAGCCCCGCATCGGGCTCTCTGCTCGGCAGGGAGCCTGCTTCCTCCTCTCTCTCTCTCTGCCTGCCTCTCTGCCTACTTGTGATCTCTCTCTCTCTCTGTCAAATAAATTAAAAAAAAAAATCTTTAAAAAAATTTTGAAAAATAAATAAATAAAAATAAATAAAATTTGGGGAGGCAGGTTCTTCTAACAGACCAAAATATACCCAAAATCAAGTGTGTGGCTCTGTTCTATTCACCAGTCTAATATATATATTTATATGTATATGTGTGTGTGTGTGTGAATATATATATATATATATATTTTTTTTCCCCTTCTTCTTTCTCGTCCTCTCCCCAGTTTGAGTCTCTTCCAATTTAGTTAGTGTACGTTTTTCTGGGGTTGTTGCTACCCTTTTAGTATTTTGTTCTCTCATTCATCTATTCTTATCTGGATAAAATGACAAGGTGGGAAAACACACTTCAAAAGAAAAAAGAAAAAAAGGCAGTATGATAGCTAGGGACCTAAGTAATATGGACATTAGTAAGATGTTAGATCTAGTGTTCAGAATGACGAATATCAAGGTACTAGTGGGGCTCAAAAAAAAACATGGAAGATACTAGAGAAACCTTTTCTGGAGAAACAAAATTCCTTTCTGGAGAAATAAAAGAACAAAAATCTCACCAGGTTTAAATTAAAAAAAGCTATTAAGGAGGTGCAATAAAAAATGGAGACTCTTACTGCTAGGATAAATGAGGCAGAAGAGAGAATTAGTGATATAGAAGACCAAATGACAGAGAAAAAAGAAGCTGAGAAAAAGAGAGAGAAACAACTCTAGACCACAAGAGGAGGCTTCAAGAAACAAGTGATACCATAAGATGAAACAATATTAGAATAATTGGGATCCCAGAAGAAGAAGAAGGGTGGGCAGAAGTTATATAGGAACAAGTTATACCAGAGAATTTCCCTACTTGGGCAAGGGGAATAAGCATCAAAATCCATGAGGCACAGACAAACCCCCTCAAAATCAATAAAAATAGGTCCACACCTTGTCATCTAATAGTAAAACTTACAAGTCTCAGTGACAAAGAGAAAATCCTGAAAGCAGCTTGGGACAAAAAATCTGTAACATGCAACAGTAGAAATATTAGATTGGAAACAGACCTATTCACAGAGACCTGGCAGGCCAGAAAGGACTGTCATTATACATTCAGAATACTAAATGAGAAAAATAGGCAGCAAAGAATACTATATCTAGCTAAACTGTCATTGAAAATAGGAGAGATAAAAGACTTCCAGGACAAACAAAAACTAAAAGAATTTGCAAACACCAAACCAACCCTACAGGAAATATTGAAAGGGGGCCTCTAAGCAAAGAGAGAGGCTAGAAGTAACCGACCAGAAAGGAACAGAGACACTATACAGTAACAGTCACTTTACAGACAATACACTCGCACTAAATTAATACCTTTCAATAGTTACCTTGAATGTAAATGGGCTAAATGCCCCCAATGAAAAGACACACGGTATCAGAATGGATAAAAAACAAGACCCATCAATAAGCTGTCTGCAAGAAACTCATTTTAGACCCAAAGACAACTCCAAATTTAAAGTGAGAGCATAGAAAACAATTTACCATAATAGTGGACATCAAAAGAAAGCTAGGGAGGCAATCCTTTTATCTGACAAATTAGATTTTAAGCCAAAGACTATAAGTGATGAGGAAGGACACTATATCATACTTAAAGTGTCTGTCCAACAAGAAGATTTAACAATTTTAAATATCTATGCCCCTAACATGTGATCAGCCAATTATATGAAACAATTAATTTAAAAAAATCAAAGAAACACACTGAAAATAGTACAATAACAGTAGGGGACTTTAACATCACCCTCACTGAAATGGACAGATCATCTAAGCAAAAGATCCACAAGGAAATAAAGGCTTTAAATGACACACTGGACCCCATGGACATCACAAATATATTCAGAACATTCCAACCCAAAGCAAGGGAATACACATTCTCCTCTACTGCACATAGAACATTGTCCAGAACAGATCACATCTTGAGTCACAAATCAGGTCTCAACAGGTACCAAAAGATGGGGATCATTCCCTGCATATTTTCAAACCACAATGCTCTGAAGCTAGAACTCAATCACAAGAGGAAAGTTGGAAAGAACTCAAATACATGAAGGCTAAAGAGCATCCCTCTAAAGAATGAATGGGTCAACCAGGAAATTAAAGAAGAATTTAAAAAATTCATGGAAACAAATGAAAATGAAAACACAACTGTTCAAAATCTCTGGGACACACCAAAGGCGGTTCTGAGAGGAAAGTATATAGCGATACAAGCCTTTCTCAAGAAGCAAGAAAGGTCTCAAGTACATAACCCAACCCTACAACTAAAGGAGATGGAGAAAGAATAGCAAAGAAAGCCTAAACCCAGCAGGAGAAGAGAAATCATAAAGATCACAGCAGAAATCAATGAAATAGAAACCAAAAGAACAGCAGAACAAATCAACGAAACCAGGAGCTGGTTCCTTGATGGAATTAGTAAGATTGATAAACCCCTGGCCAGACTTATCAAAAAGAAAAGAGAAAAGCCACAAATTAATAAAATCATGATGAAAGGAGAGAGAACACAACCAATACCAAATAAATACAATTACAAGAACATACTATGAGCAACTATAAACCTGCAAATTTGACAACCTGGAAGAAATGGATGCATTCCTAGAGACATATAAACTATCACAACTGAACCAGGAAAAAAGTAGAAAACTTGAACTGACCCATAACCAATATGGAGATTGAAGCAGTCATCAAATATCTCCCAACAAACAAGAGCCCAGGGCCAGATGGCTTCCCAGGGGAATTCTACCAAACATTTAAAGAAGCATTAATACCTATTCTCCTAAAACTGTTTCAAAAAAATAGGAATGGAAGGAAAACTTCCAAACTCATTTTATGAGACCAGTATTACACCTTGATCCCAAAACCAGAAAAAGACCCCATCAAAAAGGAGAATTACAGACCGATATCCTTGATAAACATAGATGGAAAATTCTCACCACAACACTAGCCAACAGGATCCAACAGTACATTAAAAGGGTTATTCACCACGACCAAGCGGGATTTATTCCTGGGCTGCAAGGTTGGTTCAACATCCACAAATCAATCAATGTGATATAATACATTAATAAAAGAAAGAACAAGAACTGTATGATACTCTCAATAGATGCTGAAAAAGCATTTGACAAAGTACCGCATCCCTTCTTGATCAAAACTCTTCACAGTGTAGGGATAGAGAGGACATAACTCAATAACATCAAAGCCATCTATGAAAATCCCACAGCAAATATCATTCCCAATGGGGAAAAACTGAGAGCTTTTCCCCTAAGGTCAGGAACATGGCAGGCCTGTCCACTACTACCACTGTTATTCAACATAGTACTAGAAGTCCTAGCCTCAGCAATCAGACAACAAAAAGAAATTTAAGGCATCCAAAGTGGCAAAGAAGAAGTCAAACTCTCACTCTTTACAGATGTTATGATACTTTATGTGGAAAACCAAAAGACTCCACTCCAAATCTGCTAGAACTCATACAGGAATTCAGTAAAGATTCAGGATATAAAATCAATGCACAGAAATCAGTTGCATTTCTATATACCAACAGCAAGACAGAAGAAAGAGAAATTAAGGAGCCAATCCCATTTACAATTCCACCCAAAACCATAAGGTACCTAGGAATAAACCTAACCAAAGAGGCAAAGAATCTGTACTTAGAAAACTATAAAGTACTCATGAAAGAAACTGAGGAGGACACAAAGAAATGGAAAAATGTTCCATGCTTACAGACTGGAAGAACAAATATTGTGAAAATGTCTACGCTACCTAAAGCAATCCACATTTATTTCAATCCCTATCAAAATACCATCCATGTTTTCCAAAGAAATGAAACAAATAATCCTAAAACTTATATGGAACCAGAAAGACCCCAAATAGCCAGAGGAATGTTGAAAAAAAAAAAAACCAAAGTTGGCGGCATCACAATTCTAGGCTTCAAGCTCTATTACAAACCTGTAATCATCAAGACAGAATGGTACTGCCACGAAAACAGACACATAGATCAATGGAACAGAATAGAGAGCCCAGAAATAGACCCTCAACTCTATGGTCAACTAATCTTCAACAAAGCAGGAAAAAATATCCAATGGAAAAAAGACAGTTTCATCAACAAATGGTGTTGGGAAAAATTGGACAGCCACATGCAGAAAAATGAAATTGGACCATTTTCTTATACCACCCACAAAAATATCCTCAAAATGGATGAAAGACCTCAATGTGAGACAGGAATCCATCAAAATCCTTGAGGAGCACCCAGGCAGCAACCTCTTCAATCTCAGCCTCAGCAACTTCCTCCTAGAAACATCGCCAAAGGCAAGAGAAGGAAGTACAAAAATGAACTATTGGGACTTCATCAAGATCAAAAGCTTTTGCACAGCAAAGGAAACAGTCAACAAAACCAAAAGACAACTGACACAATGGGAGAAGATATTCACAAATGACATTAGATAAAGGACTAGTATCCAAAATCTATGAAGAACTTACCAAACTCAACACCCAAAGAACAAATAATCCAATCAAGAAATGGGCAGAGGACATGAACAGACATTTCTGCAAAGAAGACATCCAAATGGCCAACAGACACATGAAAAAGTGCTCAACATCACTGGGGATCAGGGAAATACAAATCAAAACCACAATGAGTTACCACCTCACACCAGTCAGAATGGCTATAATTAACAAGACAGGAAACAACAGATGTTGGAGAGGATGTGGAGAAAGGGGAACCCTCCTACACTGTTGGTGGGAATGCAAGCTGGTACAGCCACTCTGGAAAACAGCATGGAGCTTCCTCAAAAGGTTGAAAATAGAGCTGCCCTATGACCCAGCAATTGCACTACTGGGTATTTACCCTAAAGACACAAATGTAGTGATCCAAAGGGGCATTCGTGCCCAAATGTTTATAGCAGCAACTATGGAAATAACCTAGATGCCCATCAACAGATGAATGGATAAAGAAGATGTGGTATGTATTTGTGTGTGTGTGTGTGTGTGTGTGTGTGTATACATATATATATATTCCATCATATATATGTATATATGGAATACTATGGAGGCATCAAAAAAACAAATACTATGGAATACTATGCAGGCATCAAAAAACTAAAATGGAATAAGAAGACCAAAATCTTGCCATTTGCAATGAAGTGGATGGAACTAGAGGGTATTATGCTAAGTGAAACAAACCAATCAAATAAAGACAATTAGCATATGTTCTCTCTGATATGAAGAATTTGAAAGGCACAGTGGGGGGTTGTGGGGGTAAGGAAGGGAAAAATGAAATAATATGGGACTGGGGAGGGAGAAAACCATAATAGACTCTTAATTTCAGGAAACAAACTGAGGGTTGCTGTGGAGTTCAGTGGGGAGAGACAGGGTGGCTGGGTGATGGACACTGGGGAGGGTATGTACTACGGTGAGTGCTGTGAATTGTGTAAGACTGATGATTCCAGACCTGTACCCCTGAAGCAAATAATATATTATTCGTTAATAAAATAAAATAAGTAAAATAATAATAATGAAAGAAAATAAACTGAAGGCCTCTCTTCTGGGAAGGATGCATTGTTTCCAATGGAATTCTTCAACGTTCCTCTTGAATTTTTGGTATATTAAATATGCATTCATAAAAATGGTACAATCTCAGATCTCAGTAAGTGCAAAATATGAAGACCATACAAAGTAGGTTATGTAAAGATAGGTCTTAGGTCTTTTTTTTTAAGAGAGAGAAAAAGAGTGTGCGTGCACAAGGCCAGAAGGAGCAGAGGGGAAAGGAGATAGAGAATCTCAAGCAGAATCTATGCTAAATGTGGAACCCAACTTGGGGCTCGACCTCATGACCCTGAGATCATGACCTTAGCCTAAATCAAGAGTCAGAAGTTCAACAGACTGAGCCACCCAGGAGCCCCAGGTCTTCAATCTTCTGATTCTACCTACAGGTCCTAGAAATGTTCTTGAACATGTTCACTAAGAATGTCTAATTTGTTAGCTGCAGCACTATTTGCAAGAGGTAAACTTGCAAATCACTCCCATATAATTAATAGGAAGACATTTAAATAGACAATACTTATAAATGGGAGAGTCACTAAAACAGTCACTTAGAAGACTAAATTCAGGGGTGCCTGGGTGCCTCAGTGGGTTAAACCTCTGCCTTTGGCTCAGGTCATGATCCCAGGATCCTGGGATCGAGCCCCGCATCAGGCTCTCTGCTCAGCAGGGAGCCTGCTCCTCCCCTCTCTCTGCCTGCCTCTCTGCCTACTTGTGATCTCTCTCCCTCTGCCACATAAATGAATAAAATCTTAAAAAAAAAAAGATTAAATTCACATTGAATGTACCAACATGGAAATATCTTAATCTACACTAAAGTGACTAAGTGGAAAATTCTATGCACACGTGCAGATAAACTCCACATATAATATATAATATGTATATGGAGTTACATATGAATCACTCTCTAGATTTTCCTCAGTTGAAATCTTCCATTGTGGAGAATGGCTTTCCCACACACTGTATTTTTCCACATCTCCAAAAGGCCAGGGTCATTCTCTAATTGTTAAGAACCTGTGAATATCTCCATCACAGATAAAAGAAAAGTGAGAGAGGACAAGCTTATTCTTCCTGCTCTATAAAAATCCATGTGAACTATGGCTTTTGATGCACAGATATTTGTTAGTGGGAGAATTAAAGATTAAAATAACCTATTAGGTATTAAGAAAGCTGGAGGGGGTGGGGACGGAGTGAAGCCTAGTTGGCTCAGTCAGTTAAGCATCTGCCTTTGGCTCTGGTCATGATCTTGGAGTCAGGGACTGAGCCCCATGTCAGATTCCCTGCTCAGAGGGGAGTCTGCTTCTCCCTTTTGCTCTGCTGCTTATGTGCTCACACTCTTTTTTTTCCCCTCTCTTTCTCTCTCTCTCTGTGTGTCAAATAAACAAATAAATAAAATCTTAAAAAAAAAAAAAGGAAGGATCAGTACTTGAAAGCCAGACCACAAGGTTTTATTCAATTGTTAAAGCAGAGGCAACAAATAGAACTTTGAACCTCCTTGCAGTCCAAATTAAAAAGTTACATACATTCCCAGCATATATATAATAAAACAAGACAACTCACAATAAAAGAATGTCTTAAGATCATGGAGAAGTATTTTTTGTGGATTTTCATAGAAAGGACACAGTTAGGGTCCAAATAAGCTAATTTATAAATGTCTGACTGACTTTACTAATATGATTAAGGGCCTCAAAATCAATTTATATAATTAGGGGTTTGAAAAAATTGGGAGACAGATTTTGAGTTTGTGTTCTCTGATAAGACATTAAGTACCTAACGGCATGCACAAACTGAAAGTGAAAGGATAGAGAAAAATATTCCATGCAGAACAGAGAAGGAGAAGTAGCAATACTCTTACCAGACAACATTGACTTTAAAACAAAGACTGTTGACAAAGAAAGGCATTACATAATGATAAATGGTCAATCCAAGAAGAGGGCAAAACATTCATAAATATTTATGCACCCAACATAGGAGCACCTACATATATAAAGCAAATACCAACAGACATAAAGAGAGAAATTGACAGTAATACAATAATAGTAGGGGACCTGAATACCTGATTCACATCAACGGAAGATCAAGCAGACAGAAAACCAATAAGGAAACACTGGCCTTTAATGACACATTAGAGCAGATGGTCTTCACAGTAATTGGCAGAACATGTTACCTAAAACCTGCAGAATACACATTCTTTGCAAGTTGCACATGAAACATTCTCCAGGAGAGAACACATGTTAGGCCACAAACAAGTCTCAATAAACTGAGAACACTGAAATCCTACCAAGCATCTTTTCTGACCACAACAGTGCAAACCTGGAAATCAATTACAAGGAGAAAATCGGAATAAACACAAATACATGTGGGTAAATCAACATCCTGCTAAACAACCAATGGGTCAACAAATCAAAGGAGAAATTTTAAAAATGCCCTAAGACATAGAAAAATTGAAACACAATTTTTGAAAATCTGTGGACACAGCAAAAGCTTAAGAGGGAAGTTCATAGCAATACAAGCTTACCCCAGGAAACAAGAATAATCCCAAATAAAACAACCTTACACTTAAAGGAACTAAGAAAAGAAAGAACAAAGCCCAAAAGTAGTAGGAAAAGGAAATAAAGATCGTAGCAGAGGGGTGCCTGGCTGGCTCAGTCAGTCAAGTGTCGGATTCTTGGTTTTCACGCAGGTCATGATCTCAGGGTCGTAGGATCAAGCCCTGGGTAGAACTCTACGTTCAACGTGGAGTCTGCTTGAGATTCTCTGTTTCCCTCTAGCCTGTCCCCCAACTCACACACTCTCTCTCTCAAATAGCTAAATAAATAAAGTCTTTAAAAAATGACCATAGCAAAATAAATGAAATGGAGACTAAAAAAATAAAAAAGATCAATAAAACTAAAAGCACGTTCACTGAAAAGACAATCACTAAACCTCTAGCCAAACTCATCAAGAAAAAAAAAAGGGCCCAAATAAAATCAGAAATGAAATGGAAGTTACAACAGACACTAAAGACATAAAGGGAATTTTCAGAGGCTACTACAATTATATATCAACAACTTGGAAAATCCTGAAGAAATCAATAAATCCCTGGAAACTGAATCATGAAGAAACAGAGAATCAAGTTGAATCATTAATTTAAAAAGTTCCCAACAGACAAAAGTCCAGGACCACATGGCTTCACAGGTAAATTCTACCAAACATTTAAAGAGATAATACCGATCCTTCTCAAATTATTACAAAAAAGTTGAAGAGGAAGTAATGCTTCCAAATTCATTCTATGAGGTTAGTGTTATGTTGATATCAAAACCAAAGATACCCCGCCCCCCCCCACACACACATTACAGGCCAATATTCCTGAGGAATGTAGATTCAAAACTACCCAACAAAATATCAGCAAACTGAATTTGACAATGTATTGAAAGGATCATACACTATAATCAAGTGGGATTTATTCCAGGGATACAAGAATGGTTCAATACCCACAAATCAATCAACATGATATACCACATTAACAAAATGAAAGAAAAAAGGACCCATATGATTGTCTCAATAAATGCAGAGAAAGCAGTTCGCAAAATTCTACATCTATTTACGAGGAAAAAAATCTCAACAAAGTGAATATAGCAGCAACATACCTCAACATAATAAAGTCCATGTATGACAAAGCCACGGGTAACATTACTCTCGATGGTGAAAAACCAAAAGCTTTTCCTCCAATATCAGGCTCCTCTCCACAGAATACAAATAAATTATAAATAAAACCTGTAAACGTTTTAGGTTGTCCTCAACAAAGTTTACTGAAAGAGAATCTAACAAGCGCAAGTTGAAATGACTAAGGTCTACTTCTCATAAGGTGTATTAGCCTGAGAAATGGAGGCTTATGATTTCTCAAGGATGGAGCTCCCTCAGTAATTAAAAAAAGTGCTCAATTAACTTGAGGTTTTCATTTTAAGAGGATAAAGAAGCATCTTGTAGACAAAAATAGCCCATCTTGAAGTATATGATTAAGGACAAGGGGTTTTCCCTATTATAAGACTCTATTAAGTCAGGACACTGGCACAAAGAAAGAGAAACAGGCCTTTGAAGCTTAATACAGAACTTATAATCAGGCTTGTGTATATGTGGAAACACTGGGTGTGTGTGTGTTTGTGTGTGCATGCATGCATACACATGTATGCCTATTTTGTGTTTATAATGCCACTTAGATTATGTATGTATCTAAAAACTTGGAAAAAAAAATAAAGGTCATCAACAAATGACCATACATCAAGGAATCGCTATACAATGGCATAATAGCAATAAAGATTACATATGACTAATATTTGCAACAGCATCAATCTCAAAAATCACTATCTTAAGTTGAAAGAACCCAACAAGGAAGTCCATACTCTATGATTCCATGTATATACAATTCTTTAGCATGCAAATTAATCTGTAGCAATGGAAACACGGTGGCTTATTGCTTGGGGGTTGGGGTCAAGTGTGGAATGGATTGCAGTGAGCAGGAGGAAAATTTTCAGGATAAATATTCATTATCTTGACTGTGGTGGTGGTTTCTCAGGTGAATATATAACTTTTAAAAAGTCAACATGTACATTTTCACACATTTTGTACTCCAATTATACCTCAATATTGTTTTATGAGAAAGGTCTGGTTCAAAGAGAAGAGGATCAAAATATCATAGAAGGCATCCTAATTATTACTAGTTTGGTGGCAAGCTGGAATGGGTTACAAAGGACAAGTAGAAGTTATTGGCCTGGAGTAAAGTAACAGGAGGGGAGAGGAGAATGCACGTATGCACAGTCTCAACTTGTCACTTCTATTTGACCCAAAGTTGGCAGAGTTACCTGCTCAGAGGGAGAGGGGGAGAATGGGAGTTAAAAAATCAGCAGGGAAAGCATTTCAGTTGCTATTGCTGTAGAACAAATCAAACCTAGTGGCATCAAATAGCAACCATGTATTATGCTCAGGAATTGAGTGTGTCAAGGGTATGGACAGGGCACAGCAGAAATTACTTATTTCTATTCCAAAATGTCTAGGATCTCAGTAGTTACCTTGAAAGAGAGAGACAGACAGACAGACAGAGAGGTAAATCAATGACCAGGGCATGAAATCATCTGAAGGTTCACCCTGTCACATGTCTGGAGATGGATTCTGCCTGTTGGTGAGGATCCCAGCTGAGGCTATTGGCTGGGATATCTACAGGTATCCTGGAGGCTTTCCAGAAGGCTAATGGGGCTTCCTCGCCACACAGTATGTGGTCCTCGACCAGAAAAAAGTCTCCCAAGAGAACCAGGTGGGACCTGTACCTGTACCTGTACCTTTTACGACCTACTTGAAAGCTACTGCTTTAATAACATGCCTGCCCAAATTCAAAGAGAGGCAGCATAGACCTCACCGCTCTGAGGGAAGGAATTGTGACGTTCCATTGTTCTACCAGCCAGCGGGATATGGTGGTGGCCATCTTTGGAAAAGTCTGACTGGCTACACAAAGTTTGGAAAAAGCCCTTATAGGTGGGGAGCACATAGTAGGGAGTTACATACCACCGAGATGCATCTAAGACCCTCCTGAGGTTAGTGATATCTAAATATGGTAGCACCATCCTGCTCTGGTGTGACTTTCCCTGGCAGTTGTCAGTTGCCATGGAATAAACAACAAGAAAGCAAAGAGCAGGGCTCATCAGGAGCAAGGGTTTGCCCGATGTGAAAGATAAAAGGGGAAAGAGAATTTGGGAATCCTATCACAGAATTAAGATGGGTAAGGAGAAACATCTTTGAAAACGGAGGATTAACAGCTAATGTGACAATACATAAATTGCTTATTCTTATCAACTGGCAAAGTAAGAAAAAAAAAACACATTGATGAGAATCAAAGCAAGTATAGAACTAGGAGCAATAGCACAAAGCCTGAAGCCAGGCTACTTGTGTTTGCACCCAACCCTTACCCCTTACTTGCTTTGTAGCTCTAAGCATGGTAGATTTTTTGTGCCTCAATTTTCTCATCTGTAAGATGGGATAATAGCACCTTCCTCGCGGAATCATTAAGCATATCAAGTTTCTTATTACACACAAAGCCCTTAAAACAATGCCTGACATATAATAAATACTAAATAAGGGCACTGTCAGTATTAGAAAAGGCCAAAATAATTCTAGGTATATAATGGCTTCATTAAATGCCTTCCGTAATCACACTCTTTGAATTGGCTATAGAACTGACACTTAATAATAGTGGAAGCTGAATTATTCTCAATTTATAAGATCCTTGCATGGCCAAGTTTAAATACAGCATTGAGGTCTATGCTACCTCTCTTTGAATTGGGGCAGTTTAGGTATGCACCCATCTTAGGTACTCATTCCTAGCCACAGAATGCCAGTTTTTGTGCACATATGCTAGCCCTTTCTTAGGATTTGTTGCACTTGATTTTTCTTGGAGGCAATATCATGATTGTCAGATAACCTGAATTGGGTAAATTTCCAAGGCTGCTGCTTCTTCAATCCATTCCAGTCTCATGTCACCTCAAGACTGCCCTAAGTTTAGAATTCAATAGTCTGGATTATCCTTGTCAACATCCACACGGAAAGGATGTGGTCAGTTGAGCTTACCAGTAATTGTTTAATGAGAAAAACCATAGCACTTAATTTTTTTTATTTAATTTTAGTTTTTCAGTGTTCCAAGATTCATTGTTTATGCACCATATAGCATTTAATTTTGATGTTAAAACAGAAAGATAAATCTAAATGGTTTATGACGAAGGTAACAAGAGATCATCTTAATCCAGTTAAAGGATGCATTAGTTCCTAATACTGCATGGTGCAAGTACTCTTTGTGCTAATTTTTGACTCAACCCCTGTCCCAGTGATGCACATTAAAAACATTTCCTGACTAAATCTGACTTGGGGGGCCACTAATTTGTTCTAAATCTCTCCTATTTTTAAGTTGGACCTATTATGTGACATTTCTCAGGAAAGTAATGTGCAGGTATCCTTTTCAACATTTCTATAATCCCTCCTGTAAGATATAGTTCAATTCATTGGAAACTGGCAACTCATTTATTCTGAGCATCAGGTTTATTCCATGAGTTTCAATAAAGATGACAGACACTCTCCACCTTGAATAATGAAACACCAGCTGCTCCCAATATTCTGCACCCCAAATGAGGTAAAACATACTAAAAATTAGGGACAGAAAACTTGCTAGTTTCCAGTTAATTTCCCAGCAACAGAATGATACCATGTCTTCTGACCATGTCAGTAACTACAATTTACTGACCACTTAAATATTTGTAAAGCTCTTCATATGCTTCTTCACCAATGACCTACACATGGGAATCCCTTAGCCATGCTAAACTGTGTGTAGAAAAGAACACACATCTTGTCTACCCATGTTGCTAAGGTCACCAGGGAGGGCAAGAAGCCACAAATTCCTCAACATCCTTGTTGAAGGGGAGAAGACCATGAAAGCAGTAAATAGTGAAGCCCACACAAAACAGACATGAAAGCAACACATAAAAATGTGCCCTAGGGCAAAACACTGTATTTCCAGATACACAAAAAGTAAGAATATAGCTATAATATGATCAGTCATCATAATGTAGCTAAAGAAATTCTATGACATAGAGAAGGGCGCTAATGCAGAGATACCATGCTTGAATGAGAACACAGGAAGTACAGAGCCATGACCCGCTCATAGGAGCCTGGTTTAGGAAACATCTCGTGTGGCAAGCAACCCAAAAGAGCAACTTTTAGTGACCCAGAAAAGTGCCTACAATAGACAAGGCTGATTTACACACACCACCTGGATGACAGTCCAATGTCTCCCTGGAAATAAGTAAATTGGTATTTTCCAGCATTTCTGGAAACAGGTCTTTGCAGTTTGCTTGCAGAATCAGATTTCTAAGCCTACAGTGTGGGTAACAAAATCAGTCCAGAGATCTCAGTCAGCCCTGCTGACCATCCATGGTACCATCCTCACCACGGCAGACATTTATCTTGCCAGAGCCCTAAAACAGCTTCAGTGTCAAACCTCGCAATATGGATTATGAAATCCAAAAGCTGTTTCTGTGGTCGACAACATCTCCTTGGTGGACTCCTCTTTCCCTTCATGTGCCATAATAGTGGTATTCCTAAGGGTCTTCTCTTGTTTTCTTATCTTCTGATGCTTCACTGTCCCCTAGATTACCCAACTCCCTTAACCCGGTAATCTTGGTGTCATTCAGAATCCTAACAGGAAACAGATGGCACGTTCCAAGTGGGGCAAACCATGAAGAGTTTATCTAAAAAGAAGCTATTGACCAAGAAGTGGACAGGATAGGAAGGATCTTGATGTATAGTGCAGTAAGCCAGGGCAGAGCAAAGAAGGAACAATCACCATCCTCAGACTGAAAGGAACTAAGAGTGTAATGGCTGGTACTCTAGAGAAGGTTGTGTAGAGAAGGTCACCTTGAGAGAAGAAGTGACCTTCTATTGAGGGACACAATCAGATCTAAGCCATCTCCAAGGGAAGGATGAAGGGAAACAAACAAACAAACAAACATGACCTCACTCTCCCATTGGCTCCCACTAATATCCTTCTGGGGATTGTTGGAGAAATTCTCCATGGGTTAGTTCATATTTCCACACATCTTGAGAGCAGAGGCTCTGACTGCCTTTGTTACAGACTACTTTCCCAAGGACGTTGGTATAACGCACAGTCTTGGGAGATAAAGATTGTGTCTCCCTCCAGAGTCAAGGGCAGGCATGCTTATTGCCCATTATAAAAGACTCAGGTTCTCTAATTTCATGGGTCTCCTGTGCAGGGGCCGCTGGCCTTTTTCACATTGTCAAATGGATACATTAGGGTTTGGGGACTAGACACAATAAAATCTTGATACCCTAGCTACCACTATCACTGTAAGTGATACAGATTTTTACTGACCAGGGGTCCAGTGTCTTCTCAGCTTCTGTGGTAAGCTGACTTGTTTGCTCATAAGTAAGATAAAATCTCCAGCCCTTCATAGTTCTTGACAGAGGACATTATGGGCAGAACCTAATGTGAAGTCAGAGGGCAGAGCTATCATCTGACTTATCCATACAGGTCAGCCTTCTGAAACAAAAACAGAGCAGAGCAGTACATTTGAAGGAACAAGAGAAATGTACCTGCCACATCATCTAAACACTATTAATTGACAAATCTGTATTCCACGCCTGATAAGATATATCATGAGCTTCTGACTCATATGCCTAGTTACTCACTGGCTGTCCCATGGGCATCCAACTCCCAAGGTTTCCAACTTCATGGAATGACACCGCCATCTATCTGTCCAGTTGTCTAACCTATGTTTTATTCTTGACTCCTCCTCCCCCCAAATCTCATCATGTCAAGATGAGTTCACGTGTAGTCTGTTCCTTGCTCTTCCTCTCTA
Organism: Lutra lutra; assembly: GCF_902655055.1. NCBI lineage: Eukaryota > Metazoa > Chordata > Mammalia > Carnivora > Mustelidae > Lutra > Lutra lutra. The sequence continues at coordinate 149,156,158 of NC_062282.1, forward strand.
TGACCACCAGCTTGCCAGGACAACACCATCTCCCCGTCGGAAGACATATCAACCTCCCTACATTTTTTCTTCAGTTTCTATCATAAGTGTTCTATAGTTTTCTGAGTACAGATCCTTTGCCTCTTTGGTTAGGTTTATTCCTAGATATTTTATGGTTTGGGGTGCAACTGTAAATGGGATTAACTCCTTAATTTCTCTTTCTTCTGTCTCTTTGTTTGTGTGCAGAAATGCAACTGATTTCTGTGCATTGATTTTATATCCTGCCACATTGCTGAATTCCTGTATGAGTTCTACAAATTTGGGGTGGAGTCTGGAGTCTTTAGGGTTTTCCACACAAAGTATCATGTCACCTGCAAAGAGAGAGTGTTTGACTTCTTCTTTGCTGATTCCGATGCCTTTTATTTCTTTCTGTTGTCTGATTGCTTTTGCTAGGACTTCTAATACTGTGTTGAACATCAGTGGTGATAGTGGACAGCCTTACCATGTTCCTGACCTTAGGGGAAAAGCTCTCAGGTTTTCCCCATTGAAAATGATATTCTCCTTATACTTTTTCTCATCCTGACTAGCTCCCCTTGAGCTCTCTCAACATTTTAGCCAGTTCCTCCTACTGGCCCTGATCCCACCCTTGACATGTCTTTTATACATGCGGACATCTTTTCCAGGAACATGGTTTTCCTCCCCCTCTTTGTGTGGGTAACTCCTGTTCATCCTTTAGATCTCTGTTCAAGTGTTTCTTCTGTAGAGATACCTCCCTGAACTCCTCAGTTCAGCCATGTCTTTCTTTCCCCACCAGGCTATGTTCTCTATGATGGTAAAAACCAGTGTGCTCTTGCCCACCATGATAATGCCAGTTCCAAGCACAAGGCCTCCCCAGAGTTGGCTCCAGTACAGATATGTCCCATTGATGAGTACAATGAAACACAGTGGCCTGGGTCACAGTCAGATAAAGTACCCCTCAAATATGCCTCTTCTGTCAGTGTCCACTAGAACAACAAAACATTTCCATGTGCAAGTAACTCACCTAACATCATGTTGGCTCAGAGAATCTCTCTGTGAGATGCTGGGAAATTTTTAGCAAAATGGGAAAATAATCAAAGAAATATTTTCAAGATGTGTCAAGTATAGATAAAATAACTTTTTTAAATCATTTTTTAAATTTATTTTCAGCATAACAGTATTCATTGTTTTTGTACCACACCCAGTGCTCCATGCAATCCATGCCCTCTCCAACACCCACCACCTGGTTCCCCCAACCTCCCACCCCCCACCCCTTCAAACCCTTCAGATTGTTTTTCAGAGTCCATAGTCTCTCATTGTTCACCTCCCCTTCCAATTTCCCCCAACTCCCTTCCCCTAACTCCCCATGTCCTCCATGCTATTTGTTATGCTCCACAAATAAGTGAAACCATATGATAATTGACTCTCTCTGCTTGACTTATTTCACTCAGCATAATCTCTTCCAGTCCCGTCCATGTTGCTACAAAAGTTGGGTATTCATCCTTTCTGATGGAGGCATAATATTCCATAGTGTATATGGACCACATCTTCCTCATCCATTCGTCCATTGAAGGGCATCTTGGTTCTTTCCACAGTTTGGCAACCGTGGCCATTGCTGCTATAAACATTGGTGTACAGATGGCCCTTCTTTTCACTACATCTGTATCTTTGGTAAATACCTTTTAAGAGTTCATTGTGCTGAAGTGAAAATTTGCTATCCAAATATTTTTCATGATCTTCTTGACATTTTTTGAAACCTAAAACATCACTTTAGGAAAAAACAGGTGACATCTCCCCTAGAGCAATTTGAACCTAAATTAATGTAGCAGAAACAAAAATGGTAATTAGAACTATAACTGAGACATTTTCATTCTATTCCAAAGTATTTATTCTCATCCACAACATCTGAATTTTGACTTCCTAGTTTTAATATCTTTCTTTATATTTAAAAAGAAATGAATGAAATGAACATGGGCTGACTCCACTGAAAAAGAACACAATATAATTTCTCTGTCACTATCTCCGTGCTCTGAGAACAAGAACAGTTTCATTTCCTTGCTGTTATCTACAAAGTTACAGTGTTAACATTGCATGAACACAAACATTAGTATTTTCACTCCCTTTTTAATTGAGAAAGGTGATAAGGAGCATAATCCCTTAGTAGCATGCAGAGTTGGGTTTTTTGTGGGTTGTATTTTTTTTTTTCCTGGACAGTCCACCAATTCCAAAGCCAAACACCTGAGTAAGGTAACAGAAACACATCTTTCCACCTTTCTTCAAATTTTCAGTTCTGGGTCAGCCTCAAAAACGAGGTGATGACATTAAGATAGCTTGGCCATCAGATGAGAAGCAAACAAACCAACAAAATTCCGTGAAGCTTTTTATTTTCAGGAGTGGGTATTCATAGTTCTTCATATGCTTAGTGTTATTGGGCTCAGAGGATCTTAACTGACAATTTTTTTTTTTTCAGGACATGTCTCTCTTTTAAACATTCTTCTTTGTTGCAACTGAAGGTGTTAGGGAGAACAAGGGTAGATCAGAAACACCAAATCTCCAACTGATTTTCTTGACATTTCTCTTCACAACCCTTTTCCTGCCCCAGTAGTGAGGGGAGGGGCTCTGGAGTGGCTGAACAGTGTAATAAAGACACAGTGGATTAAAGGACGGGAGTGGATGGTACCTGAGTTTTGTTCCTGACCTGTTACCATATAATCTTTAACTCAGTTTCTAAAATTTTTTTTAAAAAGACAAAAATGTGGGGCATCTGGGTGGCTCAATGGGTTAAAACCTCTGCCTTTGGCTCAGGTCATGATCTCAGGGTCCTGGGATGGAACCCTGCTTTGGGCTTTCTGCTTAGCAGGGAGCCTGCTTCCCTGCCTCTCTCTCTGCCTGCCTCTCTGCCTACTTGTGATCTCTCTCTCTCTCTGTCAAATAAATAAATGAAATCTTAAAAAAGAATAAAAGACAAAAATGTGTGACAAGATGAACTCTAAGGTCCCTTAAGCTCTGTGATTTTTATTGTGCCAAAGATATAGCCTAAATAAATAAATTAAAATAAATAAATAAATAAAAAACACTTCTTTCTCAAGTGGAAATTAGAACTGTTTTTACCCCCTCAAAGTTTATCACTGATATTTGGCCTTTAAAAAATGAGGATGATGGTAGCTTTTTGCAACAGACTAATAGGTAGGAATCAATAAAAAACATTTTTGGTTTTATTTTTTCATATGTAAACATAAAAAAGCAAAAATTCTCAAATGCTCATAAGCAAACATCAGCCTACAGCAGGAGTTATTTGTGTAATAATTTGCTTGCTTGAGTCATTTTGCTTGCTATCAAACTAGAAATTTACACTGTGATCAAAGTAGGAATTTCTACCTAATATTTAGGTGGTAAGTGCCAAGTGCGTTTATACAAATGGTCACAAATATTTGAATCAAATTACTCATAGCATCTTTCAGGGATTAATTATTCCACATCTAGACATTACTTTCTTTTTTTTTTTTTGAGATTTTATTTATTTATTTCACAGAGAAAGACACAGAGAGAGGAACACAAGCAGGGTAGTGGGAGAGGGAGAAGCAGGCTTCCCACTGAGCAAGGAGCCAGATGTGGGGCTTGATCCTAGGACCCTGGGATCACGACCTGAGCTGAAGGCAGAGGCTTAACAACTGAGCCACCGAGGTGCCCCTAGACATTACTTTCATACCAAGTACCTTTCCGGGGTAAACAGCTCAGAAAGAATATGTGGTAGAGTATGGAAATCAACATGACTACCTGAAAATAAACTTCATTCTGTATCCCAACAAACCTCCAAATTTTACTCTCCAGATCTCTTTACAATTTTAAAAATTAGTGAAGATTCCAGGAAAGCCTCTGTCTCTGTGGGCTGTATCTACCATCATTTACCATATAACAAACTAAAACTAAGCGGTCTTTTAGATATGTATGCATTAATTAGTTTTAAAATAACAATAAGAAAACATATCGGAAAGTAGATAACATATTTATATGAAAATAATATTGTAAAACAAAAAAATACAGTAAGAGGGACACTGTTTCACATGTTTTGTCAATCTCTTTATATCTAGTTTAACAGGAAACAACTGTACTTTTCTGTGTGCTTCTGCATTTGGTCCATTGAGATATGTTGCTTCGGTTGAAGCATATGGAAAAAAAAATCTGGTCTGGTCCAGATAGGTTGGTGGAAAGCAGGAGTATTTTGACTTTTCATTCATTCGTGAATATTCTACATAAACTCTATGAATGAATCTAAAACAAAATTTATGACAATTTGTTAGATTTTAAAAAGCAACTCGTTGATCAATATATAGAACAACTTCTGATTTTTGAAAAATAAATATCTGGGGTACCTGGGTGGCTCAGTTGAGCATCTGCCTTCTGCTCAGGTCGTGATCCCAGGGTCCTGGGTGGGGCTCCCTGCTCGGCGGGAAGTCTGCTTCTTTCTCTCCCTCTGAGCTCCCCCTGGCTCACTCTCTCTCTCTCAAATAAATATTTAAAAAACACTATTTAAAAAATAAATCAATGTCCAAGTGTATATATGAATATGTAAACATGGCCCCAGAAGCAGAGGGAAAAGGTCCTGAAAAATAAATACTATATTACTATTAACTTCTATAATATCTATCATATATTATTGTGTCATATATATTATACATGAATATTACTTATTATGTTATTAGGATAGTATCTATTTAATCTCTATGATAACTTCAGCAGGGGAGGAAAGGGGGTCCCAAAAAGAATGACACATGAATTATGGATACGTTTTACTTTCTTGTGGAGAGTCTGTGTGCCAGTGTGTATGTACCTTTGTTTTTCAAATTTAAAAAATGAGGGGGGAGGGAGTGGGTTGGAGAGGAAGCCAGACCAACTTTCAGACTTTTGAGTCACACCTAATACCAAAAGACCACAGAACATTTACAAAGTCTGAGTAAACATGGTTGTTCTCAAAATTCTATCTCTATCAAATCACTTAATATTTTAAAAGAACACAAAGTTCTCAGATAAGCAAAGTACCCAGAAGAAACGCTATCCACATGTACTTTAAGCTGCTGTCTACCCAGGTTAGGGAGGAAATTCCAAGTTAGAATGACAAAAATAGATAGGTGGCCACATAAAAGGATTTATTACTGAACACACTGTTCTCTACTACAGGATGTTGTACACTTCAAGTAATATTAGAGCAGTCCAGTTACTCGAGTTAAGCATATACAATAAGTACTGGGGCAGGTAGAACGTCTAGTGTAGACCCTAAGGTACATATTTCCTTGGCTTTTGGAACTCTCTGCACCACTAGTCTGTCAAGAAGAGTAACCAGAAATCAACTAAAAACCCTTCCAGCAAGTGAAAGTTCATTAAGGAAAAATCTAGAAACAAAACTGAACATCGTGAGCCTCTGACCCATATTCTCACTCCACCTTTGCTTTGTTCCCATCTATGTAACCTTCCTTCTCCATCCCCTCCTCTTCTTCTCTCCTTTACAGATACCAAAGTTCCGTCCCAAAAAATCTGCTTCACCAGACTGAATGAAACGTGGCTATCTCTTATTCATTAAAGTTTCTCATTCAGGTTTGAGAGGATGGAGATTGCTCTAAATGGAGGTTATCTTGGATGAGTAGGTCAAGTTAATAATAATAATATTATTAATATTAGTATTATTATATTATTATATATTATTATAATATTATAATATTATTATCTATTCATCTAAAAACCTACAACCCATATCTAGTTCCAAGGAGAAACAGATATGGATTTTCCATTTGGTGACTAAGCCTATAATCTCCATTCCTTTGGAAGAGGAGCACAACCAACTTTAAGGAAATCTTAGTTTCTGACTCCATTAAAAAAAAGGTATAGAACAATATAACTCATTCATCTACTCAGAAATACTCATTGAACACCTCTAGGTCCCAAACACTGTGCTGGATGGTGGAGGGAGGATGGTGCATAAAGTAGACAGATGCCCTGTCCTCCTAGAACTAAGGCTCTTTTTCTTTGTTGTAGATAAAATATTAACTAACTCAGGACAACAAATACATTTACAGAATAGTCTCTTGAGAAACAGAATACACTAACACATTTTTTTGAACAAATGTAACAAGAACGTTCATTGGATTTACTGTCAGCCTGTTTTCTGACCTAAAAAATGCAGAATTTCAACAGTTGATCTAAAATTTTCTACACGTTTGAAAAATATTAATGTTTTAGCTATAAATTTAAATATTAATGTGATAAAATATACTAATGTAAAGAGAGAGTAATGCACATTTTGGCCACCTGGTCAACATCTATGATAGAAGTAGGAAGTTAATATATTTTCCTAAAATTCTGTTCTTTGGAATGTTGAATATAACATTTAACTTAGTTCCATTTAAAATATTTCTAAATGTTTCCACATGCTCTTTATAGCAATGTACTTAAACAACAAACTTTGGTATATTGTCATTGTCATTACTCATCCTATGGTTTCCTCTAATTTTTTCTTCCAATATTTCCATTTTCCTTATATGCGACACCATGATGTTTCTTTACCCCTATGCAGTGGAATCCATGCCTCCCAGAACTTGCCTCTTTGGCATAAGGATTCTTTTGAGCTGAAGGCAATCAAGACCCAGCAGTCTCAGGAAAAGCTTTTTACTTCCCCCTTAAATGTCTTAAAGAAAAGGGACTTGTCCAGAAAGAAAGCTATTACCTTACCAGAGATATTTTTTTTTTCTTAACGTAAAAGACTAAATCTGCACATCAGGGCAACATCTGATGACCAAAAAACTTCATCTTCTCCTTTCACCTTCCTATGAACAGCCTCCCCCACTCTGAAGTCTAGACCCTATATTTTTCCTATATTTGCCTCAACTACCTGGCTGCCTTTGAGTCTCCTATCTTTTGAGGGGCTAGAAAAGAGGTAAAATTATTTTTCCTCCCCTACGCCCATTTACCCAAACAATTCCTGTTTAATTCATTTCATCTTTCCTCATAAATCATTGTGCCAGCTCCTTATAATTCTTGTTGTTTTTTTCCAATTCCTTCTAGATTTCTGGGGCTAATAAAGTCGTCAGTACTTAGCCTGTTGCATTTCTTTAAGACTTAGGTAAGAATTATGACCATCCTGTCCCATGTCATGTTGTTTCTGTCTAGAAGATAAACTATCCTGTCTAAGCTGCATGGTGCTATGCTAAGTTTTTGTAATTTAATCTACCTCTTGGGTCTTTGGGGGCAGCGTTCTCACACAGGATAATATCTGTGTGATTGGTTTACTTCAAGTCAACACAAATTAAGATAATGTATCCTGTGTCTCTGTATCTGTTCCCCTCTCTGATGCATGCATGAAGGACTTCCAAGTACTTAGGGAACAGGGAAATAAGGAACAAACATCATGGATCCTTTACTGAAAAAGAACTGCCAATATTTCTTTTTTTAAAAAATATTTTGGGGAGGGAGGAGTCAAGATGGCGGAGAAGTAGCAGGCTGAGACTACTTCGGGTAGCGGGAGATCAGCTAAATAGCTTATCTAAAGATTGCAAACACCTACAAATCCAATGGGAGATTGAAGAGAAGAAGAACAGCAATTCCAGAAACAGAAAATCAACCACTTTCTGCAAGGTAGGACTGGCGGAGAAGTGAATCCAAAGCGACGGGAAGATAGACCGCGGGGGGAGGGGCCGGCGAGCAGCGAGCGGCGGAGCAACGGAGCAAAATCAGGACTTTTAAAAGTCTGTTCCGCTGAGGGACATCGCTCCAGAGGCTTAACTGGAAGCCCAGGCGGGGTCAGCGCGGCCTCAGGTCCCGCAGGGTCGCAGAAGGATCGGGGGTGTCTGAGTGTCGCAGAGCTTACCGGTATTGGAGCGGGGAAGCTGGCTAGAGAGACAGAGCCAAGGAGTGACTCTCAGCTCGGGGTTGCCCTGAACCGGTCGCAGGCTCGGTCAGCTCTGAGCGTGGCCGGAGGCCAGGGTGGTGGAGTCATTGGGCGCTGTTCTCTAAGGACGCACTGAGGAGTGGGGCCCCGGGCTCTCGGCTCCTCCGGGCCGGAGACCAGCAGGCCGCCATCTTTAATCCCGTCCTCCGGAACTCTACGGAAACCGCTCAGGGAACAAAAGCTCCCGAAAGCGAACCCCAGCGGATTACTCAGCGCGGCCCCGGGTAAGGGCGGTGCAACTCCGCCTGGGGCAAAGACGCTTGAGAATCACTACAACAGGCCCCTCCCCCAGAAGATCAACGGGAAACCCAGCCAGAACCAAGTTCACCTACCAAGGAGAGCGGCGGATTTCCAGAGGAGAAAAAAGCAAAGCACGGAACTCATGGCTTTCTCCCCATGATTTTTTAGCCTTGCAGATAATTTAATTTTTTTTTCTTTTTCAATTTTTTTTTTCTTTTTCTCTTCTTCTGCTGAATTTTTTTTAACTTTTACCGTTTTCTTTTTTTAACGTTTTTTAAATAGTTTATCTAATATATATATTTTTTTCCTCTTTTTATATTTTTTCTTTATCGGCTTTCTTTTTTTTAATAGTTTCTTTTTCTTTTTCTTTTTTTTTCTTTCTTTCTGAACTCCTTTTTATCCCCTTTCTCCCCCCTCACAATTCGGGATCTCTTCTGATTTGGCTAAAGCATATTTTCCTGGGGTTGTTGCCACCCTTTTAGTATTTTACTTGCTCCTTCATAAACTCTTATCTGGACAAAATGACAAGGTGGAAAATTCACAACAAAAAAAAGAACAAGAGGCAGTACCAAAGGCTAGGGACCTAATCAATACAGACATTGGTAATATGTCAGATATAGAGTTCAGAATGATGATTCTCAAGGTTCTAGCTGGACTTGAAAAAGGCATGGAAGATATTAAAGCAACCCTCTCGGGAGATATAAAAGCCCTTTCTGGAGAAATAAAAGAACTAAAATCTAACCAAGTTGAAATCAAAAAAGCTATTAATGAGGTGCAATCAAAAATGGAGGCTCTCACTGCTAGGATAAATGAGGCAGAAGAAAGAATTAGCGATATAGAAGACCAAATGACAGAGAATAAAGAAGCTGAGCAAAAGAGGGACAAACAGCTACTGGACCACGAGGGGAGAATTCGAGAGATAAGTGACACCATAAGACGAAACAACATTAGAATAATTGGGATTCCAGAAGAAGAGGAAACAGAGAGGGGAGCAGAAGGTATATTGGAGAGAATTATTGGAGAGAATTTCCCCAATATGGCAAAGGGAACAAGCATCAAAATCCAGGAGGTTCAGAGAACCCCCCTCAAAATCAATAAGAATAGGTCCACACCCTGTCACCTAATAGTAAAATTGACAAGTCTTAGTGACAAAGAAAAGATCCTGAAAGCAGCCCGGGAAAAGAAGTCTGTAACGTACGATGGTAAAAATATTAGATTGGCAGCAGACTTATCTACAGAGACCTGGCAGGCCAGAAAGAGCTGGCATGATATATTCAGAGTACTAAATGAGAAAAACATGCAGCCAAGAATACTATATCCAGCTAGGCTATCATTGAAAATAGAAGGAGAGATTAAAAGCTTCCAGGACAAACAAAAACTGAAAGAATTTGCAAATACCAAACCAGCTCTACAGGAAATATTGAAAGGGGTCCTCTAAGCAAAGAGAGACCCTAAAAGTAGTAGATCAGAAAGAAACAGAGACAATATACAATAACAGTCACCTTACAGGCAATACAATGGCACTAAATTCATATCTCTCAATACTTACCCTGAATGTTAATGGGCTAAATGCCCCAATCAAAAGACACAGGGTATCAGAATGGATAAAAAAACAAAACCCATCTATATGTTGCCTACAAGAAACTCATCTTACACCCGAAGACACCTCCAGGTTTAAAGTGAGGGGGTGGAAAAGAATTTACCATGCTAATGGACATCAGAAGAAAGCAGGAGTGGCAATCCTTATATCAGATCAATTAGATTTTAAGCCAAAGATTATAATAAGAGATGAGGAAGGACACTATATCATAATCAAAGGAACTGTCCAACAAGAAGATCTAACAATTTTAAATATCTATGCCCCTAATGTGGGAGCAGCCAACTATATAAACCAATTAATAACAAAATCAAAGAAACACATCGACAAGAATACAATAATAGTAGGGGATTTTAACACTCCCCTCACTGAAATGGACAGATCATCCAAGCAAAAGATCAACAAGGAAATCAAGGCCTTAAATGACACACTGGACCAGATGGACATCACAGATATATTCAGAACATTTCATCCCAAAGCAACAGAATACACATTCTTCTCTAGTGCACATGGAACATTCTCCAGAATAGATCACATTCTTGGTCCTAAATCAAGTCTCAACCGGTATCAAAAGATTGGGATCATTCCCTGCATATTTTCAGACCACAATGCTCTAAAGCTAGAACTCAATCGCAAGAGGAAATTTGGAAAGAACCCAAATACATGGAGACTAAACAGCATCCTTCTAAAGAATGAAAGGGTCAACCAGGAAATTAAAGAAGAATTGAAAAAATTTATGGAAACAAATGATAATGAAAACACAACGGTTCAGAATTTGTGGGACACAACAAAGGCAGTCCTGAGAGGAAAATATATAGCGGTACAAGCCTTTCTCAAGAAACAAGAAAGGTCTCAGGTACACAACCTAACCCTACACCTAAAGGAGCTGGAGAAAGAACAAGAAAGAAACCCTAAACCCAGCAGGAGAAGAGAAATCATAAAGATCAGAGCAGAAATCAATGAACTAGAAACCAAAAAAACAATAGAACAAATCAACGAAACTAGGAGCTGGTTCTTTGAAAGAATTAATAAGATTGATAAACCCCTGGCCAGACTTATCAAAAAGAAAAGAGAAAGGACCCAAATAAATAAAATCATGAATGAAAGAGGAGAGATCACAACGAACACCAAAGAAATACAGACAATTATAAGAACATACTATGAGCAACTCTACGCCAACAAATTTGACAATCTGGAAGAAATGGATGCATTCCTAGAGACATATAAACTACCACAACTGAACCAGGAAGAAATAGAAAGCCTGAACAGACCCATAACCAGTAAGGAGATTGAAACAGTCATCAAAAATCTCCAAACAAACAAAAGCCCAGGGCCAGACGGCTTCCCGGGGGAATTCTACCAAACATTTAAAGAAGAACTAATTCCTATTCTCCTGAAACTGTTCCAAAAACTAGAAATAGAAGGAAAACTTCCAAACTCATTTTATGAGGCCAGCATCACCTTGATCCCCAAACCAGACAAGGATCCCAACAAAAAAGAGAACTACAGACCAATATCCTTGATGAACACAGATGCAAAAATTCTCGCCAAAATACTAGCCAATAGGATTCAACAGTACATTAAAAGGATTATTCACCACGACCAAGTGGGATTTATTCCAGGGCTGCAAGGCTGGTTCAACATCCGCAAATCAATCAATGTGATACAACACATTAATAAAAGAAAGAACAAGAACCATATGATACTCTCCATAGATGCTGAAAAAGCATTTGACAAAGTACAGCATCCCTTCCTGATCAAAACTCTTCAAAGTGTAGGGATAGACGGCACATACCTCAATATTATCAAAGCCATCTATGCAAAACCCACCGCAAATATCACTCTCAATGGAGAAAAAGTGAAAGCTTTTCCGCTAAGGTCAGGAACATGGCAGGGATGTCCGTTATCACCACTGCTATTCAACATAGTACTAGAAGTCCTAGCCTCAGCAATCAGACAACAAAAGGAAATTAAAGGCATCCAAATCGGCAAAGAAGAAGTCAAACTATCACTCTTCGCAGATGATATGATACTCTATGTGGAAAACCCAAAAGACTCCACTCCAAAACTGCTAGAACTTGTACAGGAATTCAGTAAAGTGTCAGGATATAAAATCAATGCACAGAAATCAGTTGCATTTCTCTACACCAACAACAAGACAGAAGAAAGAGAAATTAAGGAGTCCATCCCATTTACAATTGCACCCAAAACTATAAGATACCTAGGAATAAACCTAACCAAAGAGACTAAGAATCCATACTCAGAAAACTATAAAGTACTCATGAAAGAAATTGAGGAAGACACAAAGAAATGGAAAAATGTTCCATGCTCCTGGATTGGAAGAATAAATATTGTGAAAATGTCTATGCTACCTAAAGCAATCTACACATTTAATGCAATTCCTATCAAAGTACCATCCATTTTTTTCAAAGAAATGGAACAAATAATCCTAAAATTTATATGGAACCAGAAAAGACCTCGAATAGCCAAAGAATATTGAAAAAGAAAGCCAAAGTTGGTGGCATCACAATTCCGGACTTCAAGCTCTATTACAAAGCTGTCATCATCAAGACAGCATGGTACTGGCACAAAAACAGACACATAGATCAATGGAACAGAATAGAGAGTCCAGAAATGGACCCTCAACTCTATGGTCAACTCATCTTCGACAAAGCAGGAAAGAATGTCCAATGGAACAAAGACAGCCTCTTCAATAAATGGAGTTGGGAAAACTGGACAGCCACATGCAGAAAAATGAAATTGGATCATTTCCTTACACCACACACGAAAATAGACTCAAAATGGATGAAGGATCTCAATGTGAGAAAGGGACCCATCAAAATTCTCGAGGAGAACACAATCAGCAACCTCTTCGACGTCAGACACAGCAACATCTTCCTAGGAACATCACCAAAGGCAAGGGAAGCAAGGGCAAAAATGAACTATTGGGATTTCATCAAGATCAAAAGCTTTTGCACAGCAAAGGAAACAGTTAACAAAACCAAAAGACAACTGACAGAATGGGAGAAGATATTTGCAAATGACATATCAGATAAAGGGCTAGTGTCCAAAATCTATAAAGAACTTAGCAAACTCAACACCCAAAGAACAAAGAATCCAATCAAGAAATGGGCAGAGGACATGAACAGACATTTCTGCAAAGAAGACATCCAGATGGCCAACAGACACATGAAAAAGTGCTCCATATCACTCGGCATCAGGGAAATACAAATCAAAACCACCATGAGATATCACCTCACACCAGTCAGAATGGCTAAAATGAACAAGTCAGGAAATGACAGATGCTGGCGAGGATGCGGAGAAAGGGGAACCCTCCTACACTGTTGGTGGGAATGCAAGCTGGTGCAACCACTCTGGAAAACAGCATGGAGGTTCCTCAAAATGTTGAAAATAGAACTACCCTATGACCCTGCAATTGCACTGCTGGGTATTTACCCTAAAGATACAAACATAGTGATCCGAAGGGGCACATGCACCCGAATGTTTATAGCAGCAATGTCTACAATAGCCAAACTATGGAAAGAACCTAGATGTCCATCTACAGACGAATGGATAAAGAAGATGTGGTAGATATACACAATGGAATACTATGCAGCCATCAAAAGAAATGAAATCTTGCCATTTGCGACGACGTGGATGGAACTAGAGGGTATCATGCTTAGCGAAATAAGTCAATCGGAGAAAGACAACTATCATATGATCTCCCTGATATGAGGGAGAGGAGATGCAACATGGGGGGTCGAGGGGGTAGGAGAAGAGTAAATGAAACAAGATGGGATTGGGAGGGAGACAAACCATAAGTGACTCTTAATCTCACAAAACAAACTGAGGGTTGATGGGGGGAGGGGGTTGGGAGAGGGGGTGGGGTTATGGATATTGGGGAGGGTATGTGCTATGGTGAGTGTTGTGAAGTGTGTAAACCTGGCGATTCGCAGACCTGTACCCCTGGGGATAAAAATATATGTTTATAAAGCTGTAAAAAAAAAAATAAAATAAATAAAAAATAAAAAAATAATAATAAAAAATATTTTGGACATATATTTACAAGCTTGGGGCGAATCAGCCATGAGTTATTTTCTAGAATAGTGTACTACAATACTTATTGACTCTATTCTCTTCCCTATTATGTCAACAGAAACAGGAGAACACCATGGCCCGTGCCTGTAAAGAGCCAATGATTCAACTGCAGGGGAAAAACTATTGAATGCACAGCCTAATATAATATTGGTTCTACTATTAATTCATTGCCTATCTTGAGTCTAGTGCCATACCATATATATGGCATGAGGATAAAAAATTTGTTTCTGTCGACAAGGAACAGCGGGAAAGATAAGGCGAAATGGTCGTGAACTGTGAGCACACGCTCAGACTCTCGGAGTCAAAGGTGGCTTTCATGCTTTTTAGCTGTTTGACTTTGAACAAGATCGGGAACAAGAACAAGTTTCTTCCTCAGAGGCTTAGAAGACATGGAAAGCTAAACTGAAATGCCTCCCATTTATCACAACCTACTTAAGGTTAACGCTTCCCATCATTGAGTGATTTACATGAATTACCTTATTTAGTCATGATTTGTCTTGCGAAACAGGGGAGGCTCAGAGACCTGAAATCACACAGTAAGGAAACAGTAGACATGGGATTGGGACATAGTTTTATCTCCAATTTTAGGCTGTTTCCTTCTGTTTTTCATTAAGTTTGTTTTAATCGATGATACACTTACACAGAGATTTATACATCACTTTGTCCAAAGGGTTTAATGTGAAAACCATTGTCTTTAGAGGTCTACCTTCCATCATTCCCGATCCCCAGGGTTGGCTGCCTCGAAGTCTTTGAGGTATCTCTCTTCTGGCATTTACCTCTGCATCAGCAAATAATCGTGTTTATGGCGCACAACTTGATTGGGGTGGAGAGGAAGGGGCAGGCAAGGGGGTTAGAGATTAACTGTTGTTTTTCACAATGAAAGATGAGACTCGCCATTTCTATACTTCCAACACTTCCACACCACATTCATTGTTCCCTCCCCTACCATCCTCCCCAAATAGTAATACACTCTATTCAGCATTTATGTCATCATGACTATTTAATATTTGTGTCTCCATATACTTTTAAAAAGATTTTATTTATTTATTTGAGAGAGAGAACACCATAGAGAGAGCATGAACAAGGGGAGCAGCAGAGGGAGAAGCAAATTTCCTGTTGATAGGAGCCTGATGTAGGGCTGGATCCCAGGGCTCTGAGATCATGACCTGAGCCAAAGGCAAACACTTAATCCAGTGAGCCACCCATGCGTGCCATATGTCCTAGTATACTTCATGTTTTTCTTGCAAAACCTTCTTGTTTTCTTCAGATTTAATACTGTTCTTGTTACCCATGTACTTAACATTACTGCGTTTCCACTCCTCTTGGGTTCTCTAAATCTCTCAATGTAACCAAATATGCCAGGTATTCTTTTTTATCATTATATTCTATTGGAGGCATTGCTCCCAGAGCTTTCTGGCCTGTTCCACTCCAAAATGGTGACCCTCCATGCTGACCACCAGCCGGCATCCTATATACTCATCTCTTCCTGGAGTTGGATTCCTTATTCCTCAAACCCCATAAATTGCCCTTCCTTCATGTATTCTCTTATTTTAGTGAAGAGACTCCCCTGTGGCTTCCGAAGAAGGGAACTCTTAGGAGTTAAAATGTTTTAAGGTGTTTTTTTTTTAAGATTTTTATTTCTTTATTTGACAGAGAGAGAGATCACAAGTAAGCAGAGAGGCAGGCGGGAGTGGGGGGGGAGCAGGCTCCCTGCTGAGCAGAGAGCCTGATATGGGGCTTGATCCCAGGACCCTAAGATCATGACCTGAGCCAAAGGCAGAGGCTTAACCCACTGAGCCACCCAGGTGCCTCTTATGGTTCTGAATGTCTGAAAATGTTCTAATCTTTCCACACTCAACTGATAGTTTTGCTGGGTATACAATTTTCAGTTGGGTATCATGTATTCTCAAAAGTTTGAAGATATTACTCTACTGTTTTCCAGCTTCCACTTGCTGTGAGGAGCTCTGAAGTTCTTCTGATTTATGATGCTATATGGATTACCATCACCACTCCCATCCCTCTTGGTGCTTCTAGGACCTTCTCTTTGTCTCCAGGGTTCTGTTTCATGACGCTATGCCTTGGGGTAAGTCTATTTTCATCTGCTATTTGGGGAAACTCAATTGTTTAATTCTGGAAATTTTTCTTGAATTTTTAATGTTTTCCTCCCTTCTATTTTCTGTTTTTCAGATGTGAAATTCCTACTACTGAATTCCTTAACTCACTTTTCTTTCTACTTTCCGATATGTATACATTAATATCCATGAAATTTACTCTGAATAGTCCTTCAAAGACTGTATCTTGTTCTTCCCTCACAGTATTTTCTCTTATGTCTGAGAATAGTAATGATCAATTTCTGTAAAGCTTTCATTTTCCTGATTAGCTTCTTATAGGTTTTACGGTCTTCTTGTGGGCTTTGTTTTGAACTCTTTTATGTTAGACACTCCTTCAGGTGTCTGTTTTTTCATTGTTGCCTATTTGCTCATATCTAAGAAACTAACTGGAAATTCTATGGCTTACCCAAACATGGCCTTTACACAAGGGAATCTGGCTCTTCTTTTATTAGAGAAACCCTGGTATCAGTATCTTTACATATTTGTTCTTAGACTTGTCAGAAATCCCAGAAAATAATCTTTCAATCACTCAAGTTTGTGAACCCAGGGATTAAAGAGCTCTGCAAGGGAAGGGATCTTAACATTCATATATAATATTTCTTTAAATATCCACATTTCCATTTGGTTCTCCCCCCTTGTATGTGCCACATTCACCAACACCTGGTTTATTATCTACAGAGAAAAAATTTTAAAGTACTGTTGACTTGGAGAGGCACAGTATTTAACAGAGAGGGAAAATGCTCCACTAAGAGTCTTTCAGTCAGTCCACTTGGTTTGAGCATCACCTTCACACTCACTTTCTGAGCTATCTGGGGCATATTTGAGGTTTGTGGTACAAAAGGGTGTTTTTTCTCTGTGATTGGTTCAAGATTCAGCAATCTCAGATCAACTAAGTCATTTCCTTATTTCTAAAATATACCTGATGTTGCTGACTTGCCTCTCTACCTCTACTTTATGTCTTCATACATTCTTTTTTTTTTTTTTTTTTTTTTTTTTTTTTTACTGAATTTTAGAACACAAGTCAGGAAGCACATGCATCTCTGCCAGATGTGTGTGTTCACACCCTACCTTTACCCAGAAGCCCTTGGGGTCACATGCTTTTACCACTACTCCAGCATGGAGAAACATCACATAATGTACCTCACTTCTTTACATTTCCCTGTTTTTGGGCTTTCCCTCTGTTTAACAAGAGACACTCTTTTGCCTTGAGGAAAAGTAGAATTTTTACAGCTGGAATGCTGAGCAAAAGTACTGCAAAAATAGGCTCCTTCAGGAAAAAGAATAGAAAAGTCAAGCTTTCAATTACAAGAGACATATGGTTAAGAAAGTGAAGAAGTTTTCTAAATTCAAAAATTTCCCAGTAAGTATCAAGAACCAAAGCTAAGGGCACCTGGGTGGCTCAGTTGGTTAAACCCTGCCTTCAGTTCAGGTCATGACTCTAGGGTCCTGGGAATGAGCCCCGGATCTGGCTCTCTGCTCAACAGGGAGCCTGCTTCTCCTTCTACCTGTTGCACCCCTGCTTATGCTCTCTCTGTGTCTCTCTATCAAATAATTAAATTTTTTAAAAAAAGGAAGAACCAAAGGTAACAGAACTCAACATGTGGTTTTTACCATAAACCATGGTTTTAGGAAATTCCTGCTGTACAGATGATAAGAATTCCTTGCTAAGGTAGAGTAAGTAGCCTGGAGAGAGGGGAGGGGAGAGGAAAAGCTCAGCCCTGAGCCTCTTCCAGGACTAGGTGGAGAGAGAAGCTGGTAAAAGAGCATCTCAAGGGTCACCTCAGTGGCTCAGTCAGTAAAGTGTCTGGCTCTTGGTTTGGGGCTCAGGTCATTATCTCAGAGTCCTGGGATCCAGCCCAGCAGCAGACTCCCTGCTCAACAGGGAGTCTCCATGGGATTTTTCTCTCTCCCTCTGCTCCTCTTCCTGTTTGCATGCACTCTCTCTGTTTCTCTCTCTCTCTCAAATAAGTAAATAAATCTTAAAAAAACAAGGAAAAAAAAGCATCTCAAGATGAATTAGGAATCTCTGAGCTGGGTACATGAGAATCAGTTGCCACATGGAAATCTGAGCAGAGTTCCTTGTAGATTACATCCAGCCAATAGGGTTCAGACTTAATAAAGTTGTATAATTAGACAGATGTCATCTTTAAATGGAGTCAAAATAAATAATTTAGAGAACTTGCCTCTGTATAATAACAGGTTGGAAATACACTGGCTATCTCCTTGTGATATAAGAAAAAAATCACAGGGGCATCTGGGTGGCTCAGTTGGTTAAGCAACTAACTTAATTTTGGCTCAGGTCATGATCTCATGATCATGGGATCAAGCTCCTCCAGAGTCGGGGTAGAGTCTGCTTCTCCCTTGCCCTCTGTTCCTCCCCCAGCAATGCTCTTTCTCCCATGATAAGATATTCATTTATTTATAATTATACTCCCCATATGAAGATCTGAGTTTATTTCCAATAAATCCAGAGCAGCTTTCACAGACCACAGAGTGACACCAGAGTCTCAGTCATGAGAATCCTGCACTTTTTACAAAATATGTTTTGTCTCATGTAAGAAATGAAGCTTTTACATGGGTGCAGGATTGCCATAAGAAAGGCATAACTATAGGTTCTAACATGATTTGAGGAAAAAGCTAAGTCATTATATGACAACTTAAAGCAAAGGGAAGGTGAATCAACTTTTTTCTAGATAGGTCTCCTGAGGCAAGTAAAACAAAGGCAAAAATAAATGATTGGGACTACATAAAAATAAAAGCTTTTACACAGCAAAGAAAACCATCAATAAAACAAAAAAGCAACCTACTAGATGAGAGAAGATATTTGCAAATGATATTACCCAATAAAGAATTAATGTCTAAAATATATAAAGAACTTACATAACTCAACACCGAAACAGCAGACAATCCCACTAAAAAATGGGGCAGAGGGTCTGGATAGATATGTTTCCAAAAAAATACTATAGGTGGCCAACAGACATGAAAAGATGCTTGACATCACTAACTAGGAGGGAAATGCAAATCAAAAACCACAATAAGACTTTACCTTATACCAGTCAGAAGGGCTAAAATCAAAAAGATAAGAAATAACAAGTGTTGAAGAGGATGTGGAGAAAAAGGAACTTTCACACACTGTTGGTGGGAATGCAAACTGGTGTGGCCACTGTGGAAAACAGTATAGAGGTTCCTCAAAAAATTAAAAATAGAACAATCACATGATCTAGTAATTCTACTTCTGAGTATTTGCTCCAAAAAAAGCAAAAACAGCAATGCAAAAAGTTAATATGCACCCCTGTGTTTACTGCAGCATTATTTATAAGAGCCACAATATGGAAGCAAACAAAGTTCCACCAAGATATAAGAGGATAAAAAAGATGTGAGAGGGGCACCTGGGTGGTTCAGTGGGTTAAAGACTCTGCCTTCGGCTCAGGTCATGATCCCAGAGTCTTGGGATCGAGCCCCGCATCGGGCTCTCTTCTCAGCGGGGAGCCTGCTTCCTACTCTCTCTCTGCCTATCTCTCTGCCTCCTTGTGATCTCTGTCTGTCAAATAAATAAATAAAATCTTAAAAAAAGATGTGAGAGAGAGAGAAATATTACACAGCCATAAAAAGGATGAGACCAAAGAGAGAGAGAGAGAGTTCTTGAGATCTTGCCATTTATCACAACATGGATAGACCTAGAGAGTATTATGTTAAGTGAAATAAGCCAGACAGGGAAAGACAAATACCATAGATTTCACTCAAAATAAACCAAATGAATAAACAAAAAAGAGATCAGATCTATAAGTACAGAGAACAGAGTGGTGGTTACCAGAGGCGAAGGGTGTGGAGAAGATGGGCAAAATGGGTTAAGGGGAGTGAGAGATACAGCGTTCCCATCATAGAACAAATGACTCACGTGGCTGAAAGGCCCAGCATAGGGAATATAATCAATGATACTGAAATGGCATAGCATGGAGATAGATGGTGAATGTAGCATAATTTATAGAGATATTGAATCACTATGTTGTACACCTGAAACTTATGTAGTATTGTGTTTCAACTATATCCAAAATAAAAAAAAAAAAATTTTTTAATGTTTGTAACTACAAAAAAAAAAAAAAAAAAGAAGAAGGGTGACGGATCTAAAGCTGGTGAATTTATTGCCAGCAAAGGATGGTTTGATAATATTAGAAAGAGACTTGGTTTAAAAACTGTCAAAACAAAAGAAGCAGCTTCTGCTGACCAAGAGACAGCAGGTAAGTTCCCAGACACCATTAAGAGTAGAGGAGAAAGTCACTGAGTCTACTCAATGACTCAAAAAGTAGACTCCAAAAGTCTACTCAAATCATTGAGTAGAAAGGATATCTGCCCGAATAGGTTTTCGATCCAGGCAAAAGTGCCCTATTCTGGAAAAAGATGCCACAAAAAGACATTGATGAGTAAGGAAGAGAAGCAAACACCAGGATTTAAGGCAGAAAGGAAGAGGCTAACTCTGATGTTTGCTGCAAATGCAGTTGGGTTTATGAATAGGACTTCCCTTGTCTATAAGGCTGCTGATTTCTGAGACTTGGAGATAATATATAAACACCAACTGCTAGACTTCTGGTTTTACAACTAGAAAGCCTGGACAGTGAGAACCTTTTTTTCTGCATTGGTTCCATCAATGCTTTGTCCCTGGGGTCAGGAAGCACCCTGCCAGTAAAGGGCAGCCTTTTAAATATCAAATGTCTAATATCAAATTCTTTTGAAATTAGACAATGCCCCTGGCCACCCAGAAGCCCATGAGTTCAACACCAAAGGTGTCGAAGTGGCCTACTTGTCCTCAAACACAATGTCTTTAATTCTGCCTCTAGATCAGGAGGTCAACAGCTTCTGGTCACCAGTAGGCCATTAGAAGTTTTGGAGGAGTCAAAAGTTATTTATGGACTTTCCATTACCCAAGGTTTGGTGCTCCTAACCCCTGCATTGTCTAAGGATCAAGATCGCTATTGTAATTTTCAAGAAGGTATTTTTTTGAACATTTGAGCAGAGACTGTGTTTTATTGAGTAGATACAGAACAGCACATTCTACCACATGTGGGGAAGGGTTAGCTTCAGTAAAAGGCCTTCATCCCTTAAGAAAGCCCGCAGTGAAGTCAAGAAGGTATTTTTAAAGTAAAATGGCAGATAAATCTTATGGCACAAAAAGACCAAATTCCCTGGTCTGTGTTAGTTTATTCTCTAGGGCATATTATGCTATTAGTGGTTTTAGAATAATGGTACAGTGATCTACTCCAGAAGTAATAAATAAGTCTAATTGGAATTGGAAATTATTATAAATAACAGATTCCCAAAATTAACCAATTCCAAATAATGCCTTCATGAGATAGAAAGTCATTAATTATGCTTCTGGAATTTAGGCAAAAACAATAAAACCACAAAAATATGTATTTTGGCTTTTCTGGTCTTAAAATAATTCTAATTAGTCCTTGGGTACTAAGGGAATAAGAGTGCAGGAATCTTCCTTTCTTGTTCTCTCCTCCAGTTAGATCAGGGTATATAAAAGTTCCTTTTCAATAAAGCCTCAGTGTTCATTTATCTTTTAGAATAGTTTGATCATAAATGAAGTCAACATGCCATTCTACAGTTATGGTTAATTCTTAACTCTTGCTCATGACACAAAATGCACTTGTGTTCACTTCTTTAGCAAGCCATTCCACCTATCTATATTATTATGAATAAAGACATTAAACAAGACCTTATCAAAGACTAATTTCTGTGGCACTTAATTTGGTACTTTGTTGTTTATCATTAGGCTGAGTTTATGGCCAAACCATATTGCCAGCCTCCATCAAGATGGTCTGAAATTATAATGAAATATCAGAGTATATGCTGCTCTAAAACCCAAGGGATCACATATTAAGAATGATAGAGATAAAAAAAACAAACAATAGCACATCTAGCAGCATTATCTACAATAGCCAAACTATGGAAAAACCCCAGCTGTCCATCAAGAGATGAATGAATAAAGAAGATGTGATATATATAGATACAGATAGATAGATATAGATATAGACATGGATATAGATATAAATAGCTATATCTATACATATAGATAGATAGATAATGGAATATTACTCAACCATCAGAAAGAATGAACTCTTGAGATTTGAAATGACATGGACAGAGCTGGAGAGTATGATGCTAAGTGAAACAGTCAGAGAAAGACAAACGCCATATGATTTCACTCATATGTGGAATTCAAGAAACAAAACAAAGGAGCAAAGGGAAGAAAAGAGAGAGACAAAGCAAGAAACAGACTCTTAACTGATGGTTGCCAGAGTGAAGGTGGTGGGAGGACAGGTGAAATAGGTGATGGGAGTTATGGATGTCACAACATGATGAGCACCAAGGGTTGTAAGGAGGTGTTGAATCACTATCTTGTACATACTAATATAACTCTGTATGTTAACTAACTTGAATTTACATAAAAAATTTACATAAAATAATAATAAATAAAAATTTACATAAAATTTACATAAAACTTTTTTGAAAAAGCCAGAAACAGAATCATACTTGTAAATACAGAGAACAAGCTGGTGGTTGCTGGGAGGCGGGGGAGGGGGAAAATTGGGTGGATAGGCTAAGTAGAGGAAGGGGATTACAAACTACAAACTTCCAGTTACAAATATCAGTAAGTCACAGGGATGAGAAACACAGCATTGAGAATAGAGTCAACAGTATTGTAATAATGCTGTATGGTGAGAGATGGTGAACACTGAATAAAATATGTAGAATTCTTGAATCACTATGGTGGACACCTGAAATAAATATAACATTGTATGTCAACTATATTTCCATTAAAAAGAAAACTTAAGGGGCACCTGGGTGGCTCAGGGGATTAAGCTGCTGCCTTCAGCTCAGGTCATGATCTCAGGTTCCTGGGATCGAGCCCCGCATCTGCCTCAGCATCCCTGATGAGCAGAGAGCCTGCTTCCCCCTCTCTCTCTGCCCGACTTTCTGCCTACTTGTGATCTCTCTCTCTCTGTCAAATAAATAAATAAAATCTTTAAAAAAAAAAAAACTAAAAAAGAAGAACAAGGCCCAGCACCAAGAAGGGGTGTACAATATAAGACTGAGCAGAAAGGGTGGGTTCAGGTTGGATAGTATCATTACCGTCTACTCGCTGCTAGTGTCTGAGTCTACCCTGCCAAAAATTCAAGGCAGGCTTCCAGATTTTTGTTAAGACAGGCTAGGTTATTCTTACCAACCCTTCCTTGAGAACAACTTTTATAAACCTGGATAAAACTTCAACAAACCCTTCTTTACACAGTTGGAAAAGCTGAAAAGGGAGCGAGGCATACATGGCCAAAATAACAGGAAACTGGAAATCGAGAGGTAATTAAGTTCAGCCTGGAGGCCATGTTTGCCATGTGACTATTTTCCAAAACAGAAAACCGCTTTTGATAGCCTTTTAGGACAAGAGGAACAGAAACCAAAGGTCAAGACATACACAGAACAGCGAGTCTAGTATGGGGGGAGAAAGACCTCCACAGACGTATCCTCACCCATACCTACTTCCTTCACTTTATAAAGAAAAAAGTATATTGGATAGGATTTGAATGTGTCATTATAAGAATCCTTCCTGGGAAACCACACAGGTTTTCCATTTACTTCTGGATGCTCACAGTTTTTGTTTTGTTTTGTTTTGAAGTAGGCTCCACACCTGGCATGGAACCCAATGCGGGCCTTGCACTCAGAACCTTGAGATCAAGACCTGAGCTGAGAGCAAGAGTCAGACGCATAACTGACAGAGCCACCCAGGCGCCCCTCCACAGTTTGATTTTTGACCCAGGAAATTAAGGTCACTTATTTGCCACAGTTTGAAGCTTGTCCCAGAGTGAGGTCAAATTCTCTGAGCTACTGAGTGCAGCAAGAGTAACCACATCAAATCACTGAGGGTTGTTTTTTTTTGTTTGTTTGTTTGTTTGGTTTTTTTTTTTGGAATGACTGCTATACATGGACTTACAGGAACACATGTCCCTCTCCAGGCATGCATGGGACTGAGGTTCTCAGAATTTACCCTTGGTTATATGCTTGCATGAATTGTAGGAGCACTGACCTGTAAGAGAAAAACATTGCAAAGCATCTAAGCTTCCTTATGCAGTGAATAGAGACAAAGAGAAGCCAAGCTGGATAAGAGGATCCAGATGGACCATAGGCACAAAACAGATTAAATCTATACCCAGCTCTGTAAGTCAGAGCTGGCAGCAAATCTACAAAGCTGAGATGGCAGAATAGCGTGGCATATAGTCAAAGAAGCAGAATTACAGGATGTTAACCCACCAGCACTGGGAGTAGACCCAAATTTTGGTAGGCAAGAAAAAGAAAGGCAGAGCCTGTTTGGGCAGCTCCAACAAGAAGATCCAAGGCCCCTAATCTCCTTTCCCTGATCCTCAACTTCCTGAATGAATGCAATAATGGTGTGAGCCCACATTTTCCCATCCTGCTGAAGTTCTACTCGTGCCTACATAACTGGGAAAGGAAGCTAAGGGAAATACACCCCTTCATACTTAGAGAGACTGTTGGCTTGAGGAGATTTATACCCAATCAAGGATGAAATAAACAGGGGGGGGGGGGAAAGGAGAGAAAAGGAAACCTATTCCCAGAACTGTAAAACAGAAAAAAAAAAATATGTATAGCTTGCTAAAGAAATCTAAAGAACACAGTTATTAAAATTTATATGTGCGCGATGACAAAATTGCAAACAGCAACTTCATAGTCTTCAATGATGGCAGGAGCTGATCATGGAGAACAAGGTCAGGGTGGTGGGACAAAGGTGAAGTACACAGCTTACTGGCAAATATTTAGTGCTGTCTCCTCCACTGCCAGTATGCATGGGGCTAGTGGGAGTGACTGCTCTCCCAACCACATCTAATAACCCTCTTGAAGAACTTTGGGTGTGATGTGCTGGGAGGTACTAAGATCTGCGGAAGGAGCAATTCAACCAGAAAACAGAAATGTGTGGAACAGAATGCAAACAGAATGCCCCCATTCTGGGTTCCTCGTGCCAAAAAGCCAATGGTGTGAGAAGCAGGTCTCCGTACCGGCCAAGATTATGTGTGTTGAGAGGGAAGAAGGTGGGTTGCTGCCATACGATGGGGGGCTATCTGTGAAAACCAGGGATTCCCTGGGTCCCCCTCAGAGTCCCTCCCTGTCCAACAGTAGTGACCAATGGGAAATTCCAGCCATCTAACAAAAAGAAGGCGTCCCAAATCTCAGATCCTGCAGGGATGAAAGACGGGGTCGCTGGGTGGATAAAGAACACCATCCAGCTAAGGCTGCAGCAGAGGGGAGAGGAACATGGAATGGGTGGTGGAAGAAGACCAGTACTCTGAGGAAGGAAGAAGGCTACAGACCAGCTACAGAATCGGGGACCTTAGCAGCTATATTTTATGTCACTGAATTGTTTCTACAACCCTCTTGCCCTTCTCCTCCTAGCCACCTTACATGTAAGAACTCCATCAGCAGCTCGTGTTTTAAGTGGGGGTATGACACACTGGCATTTGTTCCTAATGCAGCTGATGGGACTTTGGGCATCTCCTGTGTTGGGTTTCAACCAGAGGAAGGAAAAAGAGTGGATACTGAACAGCACATGGGACTTCCACCGGTTATTTTCCTACATCTTTCCTATCTTGCAAGCCTGACACGCACAGATTTCATCAAAGGGCTCCCTTTTACCCTGGATTCCAGCTGGGTTTGGCTAATGGAGAGACACAGCAGAAGTCACCAGAGAATAAGGAGAGTAAGGTTCAGGGTTCTGTTCTCCTTGTGCGCTCGGTGTCTCATGATCCTTATACATAATCTGTGTGCTCAGTGGAAGTCTCATTTATTCATTCCACAAGTATTTACGGAGGGCCTGTAAGTCTCATTGAGTGTTGGGGGTACAGCAGTGATCCAAACAGAAAATAATCCTCCACCCCCAAGGTTACATACATCTTGTGATGGGGAAAGATAAACAAGGTAGATAAATAAAATACAGGCACATGCCACATTATGGTGCTTCACCTTATTACATTTTTTACAAATTGAAGGTGTGCGGCAACCCTGCCTCAAGGAAGTCTATGGGCACCCTGTTTCCAACAGTATTTGTTCATTTCATGTCCCTGTGTCACATCTTGGTAATCCTCACAATATTTCAAACTTTTTCATTATGATTTTATTTTTTAATTTTTAATTTTTAATATTTTAATGATTTTTCATTATGATTATATTGGTTATGGTGCTCTGTGATCAGTGATTATGACTGGCTGAAAGCTCAGTTGGCACTTTTTGTCCATAAAGAATTCTTCAAGTATGTACTTTTTTTTTTTTTTTTTAAGATATAAGGCCATTGCATGCATAATGGATTGCGGTATAGCGATGTACTAGGAAACCAAAAAATTTATCTGACTCCCTTTACTTCTGTGGTCTGGAACTGAACTCTCTATTTTTCTGAGGTATGCTTGTATTTACACTGATACTGTGATTATGATGGGAAGAAAAATACGAAGTGTGTGTATAGGTGCACACGTGTGTGTGTGTGTGTGTGTGTGTGTGTGTGTTTAAGGTATATTTTATACAATGGAGCCAGGAAATAAAGGTCACCCTGAGCTAAGCTGGAGAGATCTGAAACAAGACCAAAAGGAAATAAGAAGGCAAGCTGGGCAGGCTTCTGAAGAAAGGGCATTGAGAACTGAAGAACCAGTGATCACACCTTCCCAAGGCAAGCGTGTTTCTCAAAGACCAGATAAGAGGCCACTGTGAGTGCAGCAAAGAGCCAGATGGAGAGTGGTTGGAGGTGAGGCCACACAGGTAACTGGGGAGAGGGTGGAAGGGCAGGTATTGGAGGTTATAGTTTCCACCTATAATAACTTCTATTCTCAAAAGGCACACACAACACCCCTTACGTCCCCACTCATGGTACACGTGCAGGGGACAGTCCATGTTACTAAGGCTGTGGTGTCTACCTGCAATAATATAGGTCCTGCAAGGCACCGCCTCCCTTCCCTCATTGCCCACAGTGAACACTGATTCCAATCACAAACCATGTAGATTGTTCTGTGATTTTGTTTTTCTGGGTCTCTAAAGAAAAGTTAACAGTATTCAAGAATGACATATGACACTGGGGAGAACTTGTTTTATGAAGTCATTTGAAAGTCTTTTTTTCCCCCTTTTCTTTCTTTTATTTGAATGTCTAACAAGTTTCTGAAATGACCCCCCTGGTAATTTCAATCTCCTTATCATCCCTGC
The DNA here is from genome assembly GCF_902655055.1 of Lutra lutra. Lineage (NCBI taxonomy): Eukaryota > Metazoa > Chordata > Mammalia > Carnivora > Mustelidae > Lutra > Lutra lutra. The sequence continues at coordinate 149,183,393 of NC_062282.1, forward strand.
CTCAATATTGTCTTTCTTATGGAGAGCCTCTTAGCTGATCAAATGGACAGAAAATGAGGCAAGTCAATGAAATATGTATTTTATAAACTGTAATAATCATGGGATGTTTGTGACACCTTGATTACTGAGATATTCTTGTTTCAGCCTAAGAGTGTTTCTACTGAGAATCTTGAGAAGGAGAGAAGGCAGGTGAGGAGCAGTTGGGTTGAACCAGCAGCTGTGTAACTGACAAGACCTGGCATTGCCAAAAATGCCCATTAGGAAGAATAAGTACAAAACATCAGGAAACCAGAGTAGTTGCACAGGAATCCCTGAGGGAGCAATATATTACAGACATCTATTTAATAATGGAATGAGGAGCATACAGTCTAGTAGAAATATAGCAGAGGAGCATGAATCATTTATATTTCTTTGGAGGGGGTTTAGGGAAGGGTCAGATGGAGGGTGAGAAAGAGAATCTTTTTTTTAAGATTTTATTTATTTATTTGACAGAGATCACAAGTAGGCAGAAAGGCAGGCAGAAAGAGAGGAGGAAGCAGGCTCCCTGCTGACCAGAGAGCTCAATGTGGGGCTCGATCCCAGCACCCCAGGATCATGACCTGAGCTGAAGGCAGAGGCTTTAACACACTGAGCCACCCAGATGCCCCTGAGAAAAGGAATCTTAAGCAGGCTCCATGCCCAGCACAGAGCCTGTTGCAAGGCTCAATCTCATGACCCTGAGACCATGACCTGAGCCTAAATCAAGAGTCAGCGGCTTCAATGACTGAGCCATCACCCAGGCACCCGAAAAGGAAAATGAATCTTTTAAACCATCCTGAAGACCAAAGTCAAAAATTGTCCAAGGCTTAATGAAAAGGCTGAAGACAGCCTGACAAAAAGCATTACAAAAATGTACCTCACTGAGTGACTAAAGAATCTGTCAATAATTATCTGGAAAATTACAGTGATTTAGAGACATAACAGATCTCTAGAAAAACAAATGATCTGATTTAAAAACGGACAGGACATCCGGATAGACATTTGTCCAAAGGAGACACACAGATGGTCAAGAGACACATGAAAAGATGTTTAACATCCCTAATTACCAGAGAAATGCAAATCAAAACCACACCACAATGAGGTATTACCTCACACCTGTCAGAATGGCTAGACTCAAAAAGACAAATAACAAGGCAGAGGATGTGGAGAGAAAGGAACTATCCGACACCATTGGTAGGAATGCAAACTGGTGCACCCACTGTGGAAAACAGTAGGGAGGGTCCTCAAAAATTTTTTAAGAACTACCATATAATCCAGTAATCCCACTACTGGGTATTTACCCCCCAAATATGAAAACACCAATTCGAAAAAATATTTGCACCCTTATGTTTACAACGACATTATTATAAAAGCCAAGATATGGAAGCAATGTAAGTATCCATCAGTAAATGAATGGGTTAAGAGGACATGCTATGTATATACAATGGAATGTTACTGGGCCATTAAAAAAGAATGAGATCTCGCCATTTATCACAACACGAATGGACCTAGAGAGTATCATGCTAAGTGAAATAAGTCAGAGAAAGACAAATACCATATGATTTCACTTATATGTGGAATCTACAAACAAACAAAAAGCAGAAACAGACCCGCAAATACAGAGAACAAACTGGTGGTTGCCAGAGGGGAGAGGGGAGAGGATGGACAAAATGCCTAAATGGAAGGAGGAGAGACAAGATTCCAGTTATGGAATGAACAAGTCATGGAAGTAAAGGCACAGCATAGAGAACATAGTCAGTGGTATTATAATGGTGTTGTATGGTGAGAGGTGATAGCTACACTTGGAGGGTGAGCATGGCATAAGAGATAGAATTGTTAAATCACTATGTTGTACCCTAAAATTAATGTAACGTCGTGCACCAACTATACTTCAATTAAAAAAATGTGGTCTCAATAAGAGTGCTACCTGGTTTACTTATAATCTGGATTTATCTTTGAGTTGCACTGCCCATTTCATGGCACCCTTAACCCACACCTCCCACATTGTTCTCTGTCACACATATAATGGATGGACATATCCTTCTCCAAAAGTTCCTAATTACTAGTTTTAGGAAATGCCAACTGTGTCCCCAAATACAGGCAGCACATATTTCAAAACACAGGGTGTTCATCTTTTACTTAAGAGTCTGCTTTCCTCCAAAGTTCTTTTTTAAGATTTTATTTATTTATTTGGGGGTGGAGAGAGTGTATGAGTGGGAGGAAGGGCAGGGGAATGAGTAGAGGGAGGGGCAGAGGGAGAGGGAGAAGAAGACTCCCCACCCAGCAGGGACCCAACATAACATAGGGCTCTATCCCAGGACCCTGGGATCATGGCCTGAGCCGAAGGCAGACACTTAACAAAACGCCACCCAGGAGCCCCTGTGATGTTCTTAACCAAGTATCTGATGCTGGTAACTTCTCACCCCAGGACAGTTTCTCTTTCTGTGTCGCAGCCCAACAGTCTCCCCTCCTACCTTTTCTCCTTTTCTCTTCCCTCCTTTGTTTTTCCTGTATGCCAAGAAATAGGTTGGTTTCACATTCCTCTCCTTTTCATTGGGGAGAATAAATTCTAGCTTTGGGTCCAAGCTGAACACAAATCTATTTTCTGAGTCACACTAATAAATGCCCTGCCTAACAGGGCCATCCCTAGGGTATGAGGAGCCCTTGGCAATCAATCTTGTGGGGCCTTCATCTAATGCTAGCAGTTTTATTTCTTTTAAATGTAGAGAATTCATGGGCTGATGTGAGGTATGGTGATTGGTGGATGAAGACACAGAATAATGGAGAGAGTGGAGATACATGTTCGGTTTATTTTCCAATCAGTGTGTGTGATGTTTCTCCTTAGTATCTAGGTACCATCCCTTCCTGCCCATGACCAGGCATCATCGGTTCACATTCTCCACTGCCATAGGTCTCATTCCTGGCTAATGTCCTATCACCCCCTATGAAAAAAATGGAGCAGTGCCATTATGACTCACCATGCCATCATTGAGAAAAAAGTCCATTTATGTAGGGCTGCTTCCATCATTACTCCTGACACTCTATCATCTGCCATGCTGCCCAGGAACACAGGCTTCTACTGACTCTCACAAGAATATTTATTGTGCTTCACTGACAATGGTCCACAAGTGCAAGTCTTACTCAGAGGATGTAGGAAAATGCAAATAATTAACTTGTGTTATAGTCATATTAAATCCACTTTTCAAAACTGTACAGTGTAAGTACAGCACAACACGTCCTCCAACCCCATGTCTTCTTTGAGCCTTTAAGACATGATCACAGCCTTCTTAAAATGGGACTCCTCCCACCATTGACCTTGCCCTTGTCTTCTGTAGAATGCCGCCAGAGGAGAGGATAAAAGGAGCAAAGAGAATTCTCATTAGGGCGAGGAAAGCCTTCCCCTTGTCCAGCAACGTGGGACAGCATGAACTCAACATATACATCAAAGGCAGGAGAGGACACCCCTTACAAGTGTCCACGGGCACTGCCAAGTAACAGTCTTGAAATACTTGAGGGGGACAGACACCGTCACCCCTCAGGACATCCCGACATGTTGTAGGGAGCCTACAGACAGGGTGGGACAGCTGCTCTGGGTTCCAGCAGCAAGGGATTATGAGTACAAGATCCCTGCCTCCAAGTCTGCTGCCCTCGGGTGTTGCAGATGGCAGGTGAACCTGCATTCACAGCATGGATAGGCAAGAGCCAATACATGGGTCCATATAAATGGCTCAAGTCCTAGGCACAGTGGCAGACTATAGGTACAAGGTCATAAACTCATCCTGCAAACATGTGAAAATGACCCAAAATGATTAGGTCAACACCATTCTAACAGCTCAGTCTTGTGGGAGCTCACAAATACAGCACTGGCCATAGGAGTTAGCAGCTCACCAGGCTACCCTTTGGAACCAGAGCCCGGTCCTATGAACCCTACCATGGAGTCCTGGGATGATCCTACAGGCCTCGGGGTGTCTGGTCAACCTGTTGCATGCGGTGGAGAACTACAGATACTCCAATGGAGAAAATAAGACCAGGGCCCACTCATGTCCCAACCCCGGCCCAGGACACCCTGACAAGTGAGCACTAAAAGCTCCCTGGACAGGTGCAGACATCAGAAGGGGATTTAGAATATCTCAACAAAGGCACATTTTAAGACACAGGGCACCTGAAGGCATGATGTCTGGGGCAGGAGCCCACTTGTCCAAGTCTAAAGGTAGCACTGTTCTCAAACACAGAAGCTCTTGCTTTCCAGTATGCCATGCTAAAGCCATGTCCTACTTTATATCAAACCACATTTAATTAAATAGGTATTTCTTGGTATTCCACAAAATGGTGAGATGTTTCACCATCTGAACAAACATGAAAAGTAATTATCATTTAGTCTAATTTACAATAGACTAATTTAATCTCTTTACTTTCTTCTTGACAATACTAAAGCCAAGATATCAGTCGTTTGGCATTTCCCCTCCACATCTGCACCCTACTCCTCTCCCTCTGGTACTAATCAGATTCCCGAAATATAAAGTGGCCTTCCCACCACATCCAGGGCAGAGGCCTTGATTTCCTTTACCCATAACAAGATATTGTTCACCACAAGTACTCAATCAATACCTTTCCAACGCATGACTCCAGTTCCTATAAAATGGATGGTTCTGAGTTTTCACTTAGCTCTGTTCCATGGGTGATGATATAGAAGTTTATTACATTATGAACACGACAAACAAGGTTTCAAAACCCAGAAAACCCAGAAATCACAGCCTCAGCACTGACCTCGGTGATGGGATAAACAAACAGGCAGCTGTGATCACTCCAATGTAATCCTATTAATCACTGCAGCCCCAGAATAAAATAGGAGACAAACCAAGCCTACTGTACCAGCACTAAATTAAACTTCCTCCAACTCTGCCATACAGAGGAAACGATTCATCATATTCAGGCCCGAAGCTCATTTTCCACATGAAAAATGAACTTAAGTATAATTTAATGAACCTCAGAAAACAGGTACATTTCCATAATGTTTGGGGATTTATATATATTAAAAAAAAATCAAGAACATCCTGGCTGAATAATGATCAAAGACTACAGTACTGCCCAAACTGAAGTTCTTTTTTTTTTTTTAATTCATTTCTAAAGAGCTATGGTTGACCTTCTCTGGCACAGATTCTTTATATGTTTTTTTACTGAGTAAATAAACAATTGCACCTCTGTGTGTGTCTGGATTTCTTTTTGTTCTTGGTGACCTTCCATCTCCTCAGGGCATAATGGGGAGATTTCAACTGTCCTCAACACCTAAACCAGACACCAAGACATAGTAAACCTCCCTGTCTTTCTTGCTCAGCATGGTCACCCAAATAGTGTTTAGGTTACAGTCATTTTGCTAAATGATAAAGGGTTTTTGGAACTCCATGAATTTTAAGGACATTTTAGGTTCTTCTCAAAGACCACAAATAAGCAGAGAGGGGAAGGAAGCTATCAATGTGGATTGGGGTCCACAATGAGAGCTACTTAGGACAGGCAGATTTTTTTTTTTAAGATTTTATTTATTTATTTGACAGAGAGAAATCACAAGTAAGCAGAGAGGCAGGCAGAGAGAGAGGAGGAAGCAGGCTCCCCGCTGAGCAGAAAGCCCGATGTGGGGCTCGAACCCAGGACCTGGGATCATGACCTGAGCCGAAGGCAGCGGCTCAACCCACTGAGCCACCCAGGTGCCCCAGGACAGGCAGATTTTAAATTGGGTCCTGAAGAGAACAGAGGATGTGACCAGATAGAGAGGTGGAAGAGGGGTGCTCCAAAAGATGGGATCAGAATGCTCAAAACATCAAGTAAGATGTTCACAAAAATTAGAGGGTACCTGAGGGATGGGTAGCTTATCTGCATTTGTTGGTTAAATCATAATGGTTAAAAAAAAATGACATCTGCTAGATATAGGGAAGACGGGTGTGTGTATAGAAATTGATGTGCATAAATTCATGTTTTTAAGTTGAGAAAAATTAAGGTATAAAGAAGGTTTTAATCAAAAAGTAACCAATTTAGAAGGGACCTTGGGAAGATGGCAGAGTAGGAGGACACTGACCTCACCCTAACCCACATTTTCAATTAGAGACCATCCATATCCAAGTCAACAAACTAGAGAGCAATGTGAAGACTGGCAGAAGAAATCCCACAACTAAATATAGAGAAGCTGCAGCTGAGAGGTTAGGAAGGTCAGAAAAGCAGAGGGAGGTTGCCCACAGGAGGGAGGGAGCTGTGTGTATGGAGAGGGCAGGGAAAGGGGTCCTCTCACCAGGGAGCTCACCCAGGGAAGACTGATCCCCATAATGTTCAGCTTTAAAAGCCAAAAAGACTAAAATCCATGAGTGTATAAAACCCATGGGACTTGGAGCCTGGAGCACTGGAGGTCAGCTGACTCAGCACTGGGAAAGCTGGGAGGATGAGTGATGGCTGGGTTACTGCCCTTAAAGAGACAATAGCCTGCACAGAGACAACACATAAACACAGTGGTTTATATAGCACCAAGGGCAAACAAAGACAGATCTGATTTCGAGTGTGCTGGGGGACATAAAAATGATGGAACTGGCAAGCCCCATTTTCCACCCCCAGAGCATAAACATGGGGCCATGTAAGGGAGTTGGGGCTGCACAGACACTTGCTCCCTAACCTTCCAGCAGTACCCCACACTGAGTTCTCCAGAGGACTCTCCCATTCCAAGTCTGCTAGTCTCAGCTCAGGGCAAATTTTGTTAAAGACTCCTGTGAGCCCCACCCCTCCCCAGCCAATGGGTGCACAGCTGCCACCATCCCCTGACACATACACCTCAATGCACACCCAGCCACCAACGTGTGCTCACTCAGCACATGCTCCCACTCACCTCTGCACACTGGGATCAGTCATGCCCAGCCATTATCACATGCCATGCCCAACCTTGCACCCCCTGCCATCCCAATGCATTGACTCTAGACCCTACAGCACTTGGGGGAATCCAGCATAGGAGTAGTGGCTCACTGCAAATGTTGCTAACACTGCCTGCCTGCTCCCAAGTTCCCCAGAAACTATGTCCCCTCAGAGCTGGCCTGCCTGCGTCCCTTGACACCACAGAGATCAAACACAGCATAAAACAGGCAGAGTGTCAGTGCAAACAAATACACTGAAAGGTAAAGTGACTCAGACACAACAGTAGGATGTAAGCAACACACACAGGATAGTCTCCTGAAGTGCCAGGTTCAGGTGAACAGGGGACACTGCATGCCAGGGCACTCCAGGATCTCTTCTACATAAAGTCACTGGTTCAAGAGCAGAAAAAAGAGCTTTCTTAATGCAGAGAAACAGACAGAGAGGCAGACAAAATGAGGAGACAGAGAAGTTTACCCCAATGAAAGAACAGGACAAGACCACAGCCAGAGATCTATGCCAAACAGATAAAAGTAAAATGCCTGATATAGAATTTAAAACAATGGTCATAATGATTCAGTGGACTTGAGAAAAGAGTGGAGGCATGACTGGGACCCTTAAAAGAGAGATGAGGACAGACATAGCAGAGATAAAGGGAACAACAAATGAAATGAGAAACACATTTGTTAGAATAAACAGCAAGATGGAAAAATCAGAGGAATGAATTAATGACCTAGAAGACAAAGTAACAGAGAGAACCAGACTGAATAAAAGAGAGAAAAAAGAATTATGCAAAATGAGGATAGACCTAGGGAACTCAGTGACTCCATCAAACATAATAACATTCATATCACAGGAGTTCTGGAAGAAGATGAAACAGAAAAGAGGGCAGAAATTTATTTGAAGATATAATAGCTGAAAACCTTTCTAATCTGGGGAAGAAAACAGACATCCAGATTCAGGATGCACAGAGAACACCCATTAAAATCAACAAAAGCAGACCAAGACATATTGTAATTAAATTGGAAAAATATAGTGATAAAGAAAAAAATTTTCAAGCAGCAAGACTAAAGAAGACACTAACTTACAGGGGAAAACCCATAAGGCTAACAGGAGATTTTTCAACAAAAACTTTGCAAGCATGAAGAGGGTGGCATGATATATTCGAAGTGCTGGATGGGAAAAATCTGCAGCTGGGAATACTCTATCCAGCAAGGCTAAATTATTCAGAATAGAAAGAGAGAGTTGTCCAGACAAAAACTAAAGGAGTTCATGACCACCAACCCAATATAGGAGACTCTGAGTAGAAAGGAAAGACCAAAAGTGACAGTGTAAAGGTAGGAAACATAAAAGCAGTTAAAAAAAATTTTTTTTCTGTAAAAAGTAAGCCAAGGAACTCACAAAATAAAAGGATATAAAATATAATAACATATGCCTAAAATATGAGCAGGATAAGAGAAAAGAATGGGTTCAAACTTAAATGATCATCAACTGAATACAAACTGCTATATGCAGAAGAGGTTATACACAAATACAATAGTAACCATATCTTAAAAACCACTAATAAATATGCAAAGAATAAAAAGAAATAAATCCAAATGTATCACTTAAGAAAATCAGCAAAACATGAAGGAGAGAAAGACCAGAAAGGATCAGAGAAAATCTTCAGGAACAACAATAAACCAAGTAATAAAATAGCAATAAATACAAATCTGTCAATAAATACTTTGAATGTAAATGGACTAAATGCTCCATTCAAAAGACACAGGGTGTCAGAATGGATTAAAAAAAAAATAAGATCCATCTACATGCTGCCTATAAGAGATTCATTTTAGACTGAAGGAACCTGCAGATTGAAAGTGAGGGGATAGAGAAACATCTATCATGCAAATGGATGTCAAAAAGAAAGCCAGAGCAGCAATACTTATATGGACAAACTAGACTTTAAAACAAAGACTGTAAAAAGAGACAAAGAAGGACACTATATAATAATAAAGGGGACAATCCAACAAGAAGATATAACATCATAAATATTTATGCACCCAACATAGGAACACCCAAATACATTAAAAATTTAGTAACAAACATAAACTAATCAATAATACAATAATTGGAGGAGACTTTAACACCCTTTACATTAATGGACAGGACATCTAGATTGAAAATCAAAAGGAAACAATGGCTTTGAACAACACACTGGACCAGATGGGCTTAACAGATATATTCAGAGCACTCCATCCTAAAACAGCAGAATACACATTCTTTTCAAGTGCATATGAAACAGTCTCCAGAATAAATCACATATTAGCCCACAAAACAAACCTGAACAAATTCAAGAAGTTCAAAGTCATACCATGCATCTTGCTGACCACAATGCTATGAAACTAGGAGTCAACCATAGGAAAATTGGACCACAAATACATGGAGGTTAAATTACATGCTACTAAACAATGAATAAGTCAACAAGGAAATAAAAGAAGAAAAAAAGTACATGGAAACAAATGAAATTGAAAACATAACAGTCCAAAACCTCTGGGATGCAGCAAAAGTGATTCTAAGAGGGCAAGTACATAGCAATACAGGCCTACCTCAAGAAGCAAGAAAGGTCTCAAATAAACAACATGACCTTACACTCAAAGGAGCTAGAAAAAGAAAACCAACTGAAGGCTAAACCCAGCTGAAGGAAGGGAATAATAAAGATTAGAGCAGAAATAAATTATATCGACACTACAAAAAACAATGAAACCAGGGACTGGTTCTTTGGAAAAATCAATAATGTTGATAAACCTCTACCCAGACTTCTCAAGAAAAAAGAGGAAAAACTCAAATAGATAAAATCACAAATAGGAGAGGAGGAATAATACCAGCATCACAGAAATACAATTATAGGAGAATATTTTGAAAACTATATGCCAACAAATGGACAACTTTGAAGAAATAGATAAACTCCTAGAAATACATAAACTACCAACATTAAAACAGGAAGAAATAGAAAATTTGAACAGACCTATAACCAGCAAAGAAATTGAGTCAGTAATCAAAAATCTCCCAACAAACAAAAGCCCAGGACCAGATGGCTTCACAGGTGAAGTCTACCAAACATTTAAAGAATATCTAGTCTTCTCAAACTATTCCAAAAAACATAGAAGAGGAAGGAAAATATCCAAATTCATTCTATGAGGCCAGCATTACCCTGATAACGAACACAAATAAAGACACTGCTAACAAAGAGAACTACAGGTCAATATCCCTGATGAATATAGATGCAAAAATCCTCAATAAGATACTAGCAAACCAAATTCAACAACACATTAAAAAAAAATCACTCACCAGAATCAAATGGTATTTATTCCTGGGTTGCAAGGGTAGATCAATATTTACAGATCAATCATCATGATACATCACATCAATATAAGAAATTATAAGAACTATATGGTCATTTCAATAGATGCAAAAAAAAAGCATTTGACAAAACACAACATCATTCATGATAAAAACCCTAAATAAAGTATGTTTAGAGGGAACATACTTCATTATAATAAAGGCCATATATGAAAAACCCAGTTAACATCATCCTCTATTGGGAAAAACTGAGAGCTTTTCCTCTAAGATCAGAAATAAGACAAGGATGTCCTCTCTCCCCACTTTTATTCAACCTGGTACTAGAAGTCCTAGCCACAGCAATCAGACAACAACAACAAAAAATAATAATAAAGGGCAACCAAATCAGTAAGAAAGAAGTAAAAACTTTCACTATTTGCAGATGACATGATACTATATATAGAAAACCTGAAAGGCTCCACCAAAAAACTGGTAGAACTGATAAACAAATTCAGTAAAGTCACAGGATCCAAAATCAACATTCAAAAATCTGTTGAATTTCTATATACCAAGAATGAAGCAGCAGAAAGAGAAATTAAGAAAACAATCCCATTTACAATTGCACCAAAAATAATAAAATACCTAGGAATGAACCTAACCAAAGAGGTAAAGACCTATACTCTAAAAACTACACTGATGAAAGATACTATAGACAACACAAAGAAATGGAAAGACATTCCATCCTCCTGAATTATAAGAACAAATATTGTTAAAATGTCTATATTACCCAAAGCAATCTACACATTTAATTCAATCCTTGTCAAAATACCACCAGCATTTTTCACAGAGCTACAACAAACAATTCTAAAATTTGTATGGAACCACAAAAGACTCCAAATAGCCAAAGCAATCACAAAAAAAAGAAAGAAAGAAAGGAAAGGAAAGAAAAGAAAAGCTGGAGGCATCACAGTTCCAGACTTCAAGTTATACTACAAAGCTGAAATAATCAAGACAGTATGGTATTGGCACAGAAATAGACACATAGATCAATATAGCAGAATAGAAACCCAGAAATAAAGCCACAACTATATGGCCAGTTAACCTTCAACAAAGAAAATCCAATGAGAAAAGGACAGTCTCTTCAACAAATTGTGTCAGGAAAACTGGACAATTCCATGCAAAAGAGTGAAACTGGACCACTTTCTTATACCACACACAAAAATAGATGCCAAATAGATTAAGGACTTAAATGTGACACCTGAAACCATAAAAGTCCTGGAAGAAAACACAAGCAGTAACCTTTTTGACATTGGCCATAACAACTTTGTTCTAGTTATGTCTCCTGAGGCAAGGGAAACAAAAGCAAAAATAAACTACTGGAACTACACCAAAATGGAAAGCTTCTACACAGTGAAGGAAACAATCAACAAAATTAAAAGGCAACCTACTGAATGGGAAATTTGCAAATGAGCTATCTGATAAAGGGTCAGGATCAAAATACATAAAGAACTTCTATAACTCAACACCAGAAAAAGATCCATTTAAAGAATGGGCAGAAGACATGAACAGACATTTTTCCAAAGACATCCAGCTGCCTAACAGACACAAGAAAAGATGTTCACCATCACTCACCATCAGGGAAATGCAAATCAAAACCACAATGAGCTATCACCCTACACCTGTCAGACGGCTAAAATCAACAACACAAGAAACAACAGGTGTTGGTGTGGATGTGGAGAAATTAAAGAGAAATTTTCTTCTTTCTCCCTCCCGCTCTGCTGCTCCCCTTGCTTGTGCTCTTTGTCAAATGCATGGGTAAAATATTTTTTAAAAATTCTTTTTTGAGCATCACTGCTGATGTAGTGATGTGCTGTGATTGTCTGGGGAAGGTGGCAAAGAAGGAATTCCAAATAGCTCACCATGACACCAGGGCCCCCAGAAATAAGGAGAGTCAAAGATGTGCCTTTTCGGCAGGCTGGAGAACTCTATGGAGTAAACCCTTCCCTTTATATCCCTCCAGTTCTGTAGCAGCACAGTTGTTCTAGCTGAAGGCTACCCATGCAGAACAACACTCTGGTACACAACCCTTCGGCTACAGCAAGGCTAGCCTCTTCGCCATCCTCATGGCTATATCTACTTGATACAATCCAGCCCTCGCCACTTATTGGCTTTGTGACTTGGGGCAAGCCAATTCACCTCCCTGAGTTTCTGTCCTCAGCACAAAAATACGATTGTGAGTGGTACCTATCTGTGGCAATTAAATGAGCGAATGCAGGTCATATGGTGGCACAGCAACTTAGACCCTATGAAGGCTCAAGGAATAGAAATGATGTTGCTAACCCTCATTTTGTCCTGGTTCCTGGGGTTCTTCCCACCAGGAAAGCTTCCCCTCCTCTTCTTAACGACCTCACTCACCCTCTCCTCTTCCTTTCAAGACAAGTGCAGGCTCCTCCAGGCTTTCCTCCAGGCTCCTTGGCTTGTCTCTTTTAGGGACACCTGGGTCCACACATACTTACAGACAGTCGCAGAGGCTTAAGTAGTTCAGCATTGTCCATTCACTTCATAGGCAGACTACTGTTACCAAGGAGCATGTTGCCATGACTCAAGAAAGAGTGCTCAGATACTGGTGCTGGCTACTCCCAGGTGTGAGGGACCATCCTGTGACATCCACTGTGTTTACTAGAAAAAGGAAGGTTATGGCACCCAGCAGGTTGCTGGAGTAGGCAGAACAAGTTAGGTAGGGGAATGGGTAAGACAGAGGATGCCTTCCTGAAGTCTTGCTGATAGTAGTTCCCAAGGTTCTCAGAGGAGTTACCAAGAACATGTGTAAGGGTTAACTAGGTTAGAAAGCCTCTGACTGGGCCCTAGGTCTGCAGCTGTCCAGCTACTTCTAAGCAAGCTTTTCTGATATACTTCGTCATGCCTGATCTCCTCTATAAAAATAAAGCCAGAAATCAAATTCCCCTCTTGGCTCTACGTATTCGTGCTTCTGAGTCTCACTGTTTTCATAGCTGAATGTCTACCACTGTCAAGGTCACAGAGCCCTCTTATCCTTCTTACAAGCAGAGACAGTGGCCAAACACCATTATCAAACAAGAGCTGTCTGCACCTTTCCCTGCGTGACTTCTCATATTCATGGAAGCAGATGGCAATTTTATGATGAATCGACCACACGGGTGAGTAACTCTCCAGGGAAGCGAAAGAGGAGGACGTGTCCTCATCCCTATAATCCAAGAAGAATTCTTTCAACAGCATAAATAAACTGATGGTTGTTCCAAACCAAAGTCTCCTACAATTTGCCAGAGGAAGAAAGATGGATGGAGTCCAAGTAGAAATTTACCAAATTCAAGTAACAGTGGGAAACACCACCTGTAGGTCTGAATGACTAGATACTGTTTTAAGTTTCACAACAGGCCTGAGAAATGCATTTGTAACCATAAGCCATATTTCCAGGAAGTAATGGATATTGCTAAACCACCTCCAAAAGCCTTTGGTTAAGGGAATAAATAACTCTCTTCTGACAATTTTCCAGTGAATCCTCTCTTCATACAATGTATAAAGCTAATCTTGGTCAAACGATCACAAAATCAATAGTAATGAAGACTTCAAAAAAATAACAATTTACTTTATCCTCTCCATATAAAAAATTCTAAAGATATCTAATCTACAATGACTCCTCATGTAATTTGTGGGTCACTTTCGTTAGAGAATAAAAAAAAAAACTTCCATTCTACCATTGAAACTAATATTACACTCTATGTTAACTGGAACTTTAAAAAAAAGCTTGAAACATAAAAAAATAAAATAAAACATCTAAATGTTGAAAAATTCTCCCTTTGCCTCCCTGACTGCAGAGAATAGCCATTTTTCCCCCCTGTATTCATTCTCCCTTTCCCTGGCAATGACCCTCCAGTTTCCCCCATAAAGGCCCACCTGTTTCTCACTTTGCTCTTTGTAACTTAGGGGGAAAGCAGCACAGATGGGGCAGGGGGTGGGGGAAGGATGGATTTCCCACCTTGGTTCCCTGGTAAGCATTTCACAGTCAGTTCACCTGGAAGGAGCTGCAACCAATCAGACTCTTCCTTAGTTCGTATCTTTTCCTCTCTACCTTGTATCCTTCCACCCCATCTCTACAGATCTGTATTCTCTACTTCTTTTTTTTTTTAAGATTTTATTTATTTATTTGACAGACAGAGATCACAAGTAGGCAGAGAAGCAGGCAGAGAGAAAGGAGGAAGCAGGCTCCTTGCCGAACAAGGAACCTGACAGGGGGCTCGATCCCAGAATCCTGGGATCATGACCTGAGCTGAAGGCAGAGGCTTTTACCCACTGAGCCACCCAGGTTCCCCTCTGCTTCTTTTTTTTTTTTTTTAAGATTTTGTTTCAGAGAGAGAGAGAGAGTATACAAGCAGGAGGAGTAGCAGGCAGAGGGAGAAGCAGGCTCCCTGCTGAGCAGGGAGCTGGATGCAGAACTCAAACCCAGGACCCAGGGATCATGACCCCAGCCAAAGGCAGACACTTAACTGACTGGGCCACCCCGGCGTCCTGCTTTCTCCACTTCTTCAAGCACATGGCAGAATACCGTGCCCCCACAGCTCCGAGGTTTTGTAGTTTCCGCCTCAATCTCATGCCAACACCTATCATATGCCTTTATAATCCAATTCCAAAAGATCAAGAAAAAGACTCTAACGACCACATGTTTATCTACCACTGAACAAGGAGCTATCGCCAAGAGTATATGGGTAAACTTATATTAGCACAAAGTTGGGTGGCCCCTTCCTCACCAATCTGGGATCCCACACCAAAAGAGAGGGTGGGCCCTATTAGCTGGGTGATATGCCAAAGGCCACCTACTACCATCTCCTTCTTCCCTTTTAATGACAACTTTTATTTCTCAATGTGCCCGTTATTCCTTAGATCGCCCAGAATGGCCATTTCTCAAGTGACAGATAGTCAGCCATGATTCACACAAGATGGCAAAACTTGGGAAACCCAGGTACCGACATGTTGAAGAATCCAATGTACACAAAGCCAACACTGACACTGGTGTTACTGTCTATAAAAGATCATGCAGGTAAATGATCGTATAGAATTTTCACAAGGGCTTTATCATCAACCTCATCCACTCAGATGCCCCAGGCAAGGTCTCCAACAGCCAATCCACAGCAGACAATGTTAATATGTTGTATTTATAACTTCCACAATACTAGCCACAGTCTGAAGAATTTTAAAACCATTTTGTAGGTGATAAATGCCGGTTATTTGAAATGATGTTTGCAAGGCAGGTTAACCAAGAAAAAGATGGTTTGCATCAAACAGAGAACTTCAGAGCTTCCAGGAACATCTGAATCATTGTCCAGATTTTGCTGCTTGGAAGCATATATTTTACAATCCCAACCATATAGAATAATCGCTAGGTTTAATGAATTTCATGAAACCCTGACATTTTAGTAAATTGATTCAAAGCAAAGAAATTCCCAGAATGAGGGAGGATTCGAACTTCTCCACACCATGCGATGACAGAGATTCCATTAGCTGACAACAATGCAGGCACGTATGGATCTATTTTTACTTATCTATATGCCACCAACTGCCACTGTGAGAAAAAATACGCTTTATGACAGAATTTAGCGATCAGTGCCCCCCAAACCCAGAATCCCAGTCACTCATTCAGCCATTAATCCTGTGTTGCCTTGCAAATTTCTTTTCTGAAGTAGTTTAATTTATACCGACAATCTGATTTTCTTTTCAATTTCTCTTTCCCCTCGTTGTCCTCTTTTTCTCCGCTCTTCCTGTTAGTCCCATTGCCATGAGGAACTAGCACTCCAGTCAGCCAACACAGAAATTTGGGTGATGTAATTCATTCTCTCTCTTTCTCTCTCTCTCTCTCTCATCCGTAACATCCTAACCAAACGACAAGCCATGTCCAGTCTCTCCAAGACATACTTTTTCCTTTCTACAGACTTACTTTTCAGAGTACTTAGAAGTTCACAGCACAACTGAGGGACAGAGGGTATAGAGATGTCCCGTATGTGTCATGTCCCCATGCACACAGCCTCCCCACACACACATCAGAGTGTGAACTGTTAGCAGTAATAAGTCCACACCAATACACTTTTTCATCACCCCAAATCCTGGGATTTTATCTATGGTTCTGACAAATGTAATGAAATGTATAACCCTTAGCCACCACTGATCTTTTTACTGTCTTCTTAACTTTGTCTTTTCAAGAATATCAGATAGTTGGGATCATACAGTCAGTATAGAGCCTTTTCAGACTGACTTCTTTCACTTAATAGCATGCATGAAACATTCTTCCATGTATCTGCATGGCTTCATAGGGCATTTCTTTTTAGCAATGAATGATATTCCATGGGCTGGATGCGCCACTGTTCATGTATTCATTCATCTACTGAAGGACATCCCAATTCCTTCTAAGTTTTAGCTGTGTAAAATGTATAAAGCTGTTATAAATATTTTTAAACTGCTAAATGTATGAGTGAGTTTTTAAAATTAACATATAATGTATTATTTGTTTCAGGGGTACAGGTCTGTGATTCATCTGTCTTATATAACACCCAGAGCTCAATACATCACATGCCCTCCTTCATGTCCATCACCCAATTACTCCATCCCCTCCCCACCCCCCTCGAGCAACCCTCTGTTTCCTAACTTTAAGAGTCTCTTATGGTGTGTCTCCCTCTCTGATTTCATCTTGTTTCATTTTTTTCCCCTTTTCCCCTATGATCCTCTGCCTTGTTTATTAAATTCAACACATCAGTGAGATCTTATGGTATTGTCTTTCTCTGATTGACGTATTTCGCTCCACATAATTCCCTCCAGTTCCATCCACATCATTGCAAAAGACAGGATTTCTTTTTTGATGGCTGTGTAATATTCCATTGTGTATATATAGTACACTTTCTTTATCCATTCATCTGTTGATGGTCATCTGGGCTCTTTTCATAGTTGGGCTATCATGGACATTGCCACTATAAACATTGGGGTGCAGGTGCCCCTTCAGATCATTACCTTTGTATCTTTGGGGTAAATACCCAGTAGTGCAATCACTGGGTCATAGGATAGCTCTATTTTCAACTTTTTGAGGAACCTCCATGCTGCTTTCCAGAGTGGCTGCACTAGCTTGCATTCCCGCCAACAGTGTAGGAGGGTTCTCCTTTCTCCACATCCTTGCCAGCATCTGTCATTTCCTGACTTGTTAATTTTGGCCATTCTGATGATAAACATTTATGTACAGGTTTTTGTGTGAACTAAAACCTCAGTTCATTTGGATAAACATCAGAAATGTGATTGTTAGATGTTACAGTAAGTGTATGTTTAGTTTGGGAAGAAACTGCCAAACTCTCTTCCAAAGAACCTGTACCAATTTGGATTTCCATCAGCAATGCACAAGAGTTCCTGTTGCTCCACATGCCCACTAGCATTTGCTGTTGTCAGTACTGTGGATTTTCACCATGCTACTCAGTATACGGTGATATCTCATTGTTCCAACTACCTCGCAAAATCTTTTGATTGCTGTAGGTCGCACTGTCATGATCAGTGTTTTGGCTTCCTCCTCCTTACCTAGACTGCAGAATCATACATACCCTCAGTTCATTTTATTCATGGTCCATGAGGAGAGGAAAGTTTCTTTTAGTTTTATTTTTCCTGAATTTATGATATTTGGAGAACTGTTATTTTTTTTTCCTTCAAGTTTTTATTTAAATTCCAGTTAGTTAACAGAGTGTGATATTAGTTTTGGGTGTACAATACAGTGATTCAACACTTCCATACAATAGCAGGTGCTCAGGGCGCCTGGGTGGCTCAGTGGGTTAAAGCCTCTGCCTTTGGCTCAGGTCATGATCCCAGAGTCCTGGGATCGAGCCCCACATCAGGCTCTCTACTCAGAGGGAGCCTGCTTCCGCCTCTCTCTCTGCCTGCTTCTCTGCCTACTTGTGATCTCTGTCAAATAAATAAATAAAATCTTAAAAAAAATAGCATGTGCTCATCACAAGGGCCCTCCTTAATCCCCATCACCTGTTTCACCCATCCTCCACCCCACCCCCTCTGGTAACCATCAGTTTGTTCTCCAGAGTTAAGAGTCTGTTTTTCAGTTTGTCTGTTTCCCTTTTTTCATTTGTTTTGTTTCTTAAATTCCACATACGAGTGAAATCATGTGGTATATCTTTCTCTGACTGGTTTATTTAGCCTAGCATTATACCTCTAGATCCATTCCTATCATTGCAAATGGCAAGATTTCACTCTTTTTCTGGCTGAGTAATATTCCATTGTGTGGATAAAGTCTTTATCCATTCCATACACTGGAGCTGCTTCTGTAATTTGGCTATTACAGATAATGCTGCCATAAACATAGGGATGCATGTATCCTTTCAAATGATAGTTTCTGTATTCTTTGGGTATATATCCAGTAGTGTGATTGCTGCATTGTAGGGTAGCTCTATTTTTAACTTCCTGAGGACCCTCTATGCTGTTTTCCACAGTGGCTGCAACAGTTTGCATTCCTCCCAAGAGTGCACAATGTTCCTTTTTCTCCACATCCTCACCAACACCTGTTGTTTCTTGTGTTGTTGATTTTAGCCACTCTGACAGGTGTGAGGTGATATCTCGTTGTGGCTTTGATTTACATTTCCCTGATGATGAGTGATGGTGAACATCTTTTCTTGTGTCTGTTGGGCAACTGGATATCTTCTTTGGAAGAATGTCTCTTCATGTGTTCTGCCCATTCTTTAATTGGATCTTTTTCTGATATTGAGTTATAGAAGTTCTTTATGTATTTTGGATCCTGACCCATTATCAGATCATTTGCAAATACTTCTCCCATTCAGTATGTTGCCTTTTAATTTTGTTGATAGTTTTCTTTGCTGCATAGAAGCTTTTTTTAAATTTATTTTCTTTCTTTTCAGTGTTTCAGAATTCATTGTTTATGCACCACACCCAGTGCTCCATGCAATACATGACCTCCTTAATACCCACCACCAGAAGCTTTTTATTTTGATGGAGTCCCAGTAGTTTATTTTTGCTTTGTTTCTCTTGCCTCAGGAAACGTACCAAGAAAAACGTTGCTATGGCTGTTATCGAAAAGGTTGCTGCTAGTGTTTTTCTTCTAGGATTTTAATGGTTTCAGGTGTCACATTTAGATCCTTAATCCATTTTGAGTTTATTTTTGTGTGTGGTATAAGAAAGTGGTTCAATTTCATTCTTTTGCATGGAGATGCCCAGTTTTCCTGACACAATTTGTTGAAGAGATTGTCCTTTTCTCATTGTGTATTTTTTCCTGCTTTGTTGAAGGTTAACTGGCCACATAGTTGAGGGTTTATTTCTGGGTTGTCTATCCTGCTCTACCAATCTATGTGTCTATTTTTGTGCCAATACCGCACTGTGTTGATTACTTCAGCTTTGTAATAGAGCTTGAAATTTGGAACTGTGATGTTTCCAGGAAATTCTTTATTTTACATTCTCAGCTATATCCCTAGAACTTTTAACAGTGCCTGGCACAGACTGGGGACTGGATAAGCATTTGTTAAGTGAGCAAATGAGTTCTACCAATGTAGTCCGAAGCAACAAAAGGAATCTGCATTCATTTAGCTTTTCACATACAGAACCATCCTCCTGCATATCTACTTCTAATCTCAACAGTTAATACAGAAACTAGAAGAATAAAAATATTTATCAAGCTTTGGAAAAGGGGCTTTTGGGCTAGTTGTGATTCTCACCAATTGTCCACAGTACCTTTTATTTTTTCTTTTTTTATATAATTTATTATGTTATGTTAATCACCATACAGTCCATCATTAGTTTCTGATGCAGTGTTCCATGATTCATTGTTTGCATATAACACCATGCAATCCATGCCCTCCTTAATGTGCATCACCAGTCTCACCCATCCTCCCATCCCCCTCCCCTCTGAAACCTTCAGTCTGTTTCCCGGAGTCCACAGTCTGTCATGGTTCATCTCCCCCTCTGACATCCCCCCTTTGTTTTTCCCTTCCTTCTCCTAACGTCCCCACACTAACTGTGTAATGGCAACTGCTCCTTTCATTGGTGATTTTAATTTGGATGATGAGGTTAAGGCCTGACTTCATTAATGTTCTCACGTATGTGAATAATTGTTATATGAAAGATTCTAGACATCTGCCAGTAATTCCGATTTCAGAATGGTCTCAGTGTGTTTTCAGAAAGAACTTGACTCGACATAAAAACTTCAGAATGATTAGACTGAAAATCTCCCAAGTAACGGTAATAAAATAGTCCTATTTAGAGATCTTTAAAGATGAGAAAGCAAAACTTTTTTCAAGTTTTAAAAAATCTTTTAAGCGATTAGTGAAATTAGTTAAATTAGTTAAAAAGAGAAGTACCATACAATCTAGTAATTCCACTACTGGGTATTTACCCAAAGAAAACAAAAATTCCAATTTGAAAAGATATGTGCACCCCTCTGTTTATAGCAGGATTATTTACAAGAGCCAAGATATGGAAACAACCCCAGTGCCCATTGACAGATAAATGGATAAAGAAAACTGAAGCAACCCCAGTGCCCACTGATAAACAGATAAAGAAAATGTGGGATACATATATAGAAATATTACGCAGCCATAAAAAAGAGTGAGATCTTGCTATTTGCCACAACATGGATGGACCTAGAGGGTATTATGGCAAGTGAAATAAGTCAGAGAAAGACAAATACTGTATGATTTCACTTGTATGTGAAATTTAAAAAACAAAACAAAGCAGAAACAGACCCACAAACACTGAGAACAGGTGGGGGTTGCCAGAGTGGAGAATGGGTGGAGGTTGGGCAAAATGGGTGAAGGAGAGTGGGAGATGCAGGCTTCCAGTTATGGAATGAGTAAGTTACGAGGATCAGAGGTCCAGCATAGAGAACATAGTCAATGACGACTGAGCACAGCATAACATATATGGACTTGCAGAATCCCTCTGTTGTACACCGAAATTGATGTAACATTGTATGTCAACCATACATCAATAAAAAAATGTAAAATCATAAAAAATAAAATAAGACAAAATACGTGCCATGGAGAGCTGCTTCCCACAGTTTCATAAGGTTCCCTCTGCTCTCTGAATCCTGATTCCCTCTCCATCCTTGGTATGCTCCTATCCAAATTTCATGTCAAAACATAAAACAATTGAGACTAAAGCTAACCAACTCATCTCTGCCTTTCAAGTTTCCAGGTGCAAAACAATGACCCACCAGGAGGAATTATTTTCTCTGAACTGAGGGGTTGGAAAGAAACACCCTTACCCTGGGCAGACCTACCGATTTTGAAGTAATACGGCCTCACTTCCATGTGTTGTTCATCTTTACAGAAGTTATTTTAATTCAGCCTGAAAAATAAAACACAATATAGACATTTCCTGTTTCTCCGCCCATGAGCTTATTTAAATTTTCATCTTTTAATTGGGCTCATAATATAAAAAATCCTCTTTACACCTACAGTCCTTTGGGAGAGCTTTACTCAGTTTATATACTTAAGAGATTATCCCCAGAGAAATGTTTCAGGCCCAAAATCACTACAAAAAATGGGCAGAAAAAAAAAATCAAATTATATCAGTTGCGTTTTTGCCAAAGCCCCTGGAACCCAGTCTGTTTTTGAAGATTTTATTTATTTATTAGAGAGAGAGAGAGCATAAGCAGGGGAAGCAGCTGGCAGAGAGAGAGGGAGAAGCAGACTCCCTGCTGAGCAGGGAGCCGGATGTGGGCCTCGATCCCAAGACCCCAGGATCATGGTCTCAGCCAAAGGCAGCCACTAACCAACTGAGCCACCCAGGTGCCATGACCCAGAAGACTTTTTAAAGCATAGGTGGCATTCGGGTCCTTTTATATCTTCTTGTTATTCCCCTTTACTTCTCATTCCATGCCTTTCTCTGGGTGATATTATCCAAGTAGTATCAGAATTACCAATAACTCATCCTTTTAGTCTGTGTTCTAGAACTATCTGGCAATGCCCACCTGACATTCTCCTTGAATATTTCCAATACCTCTTGAAATGCACAAATCTAAATTTTGACTCCTGACTTACTCTTAAATTCTCCTTCCCTAAAACATGTGTTTCCCCCAGCCTTATCCGTTTCAGGGACTCAAACTGCCATCCACCCAGCTGTGCAAGCCAGAAAGTGGCTGCCTGCCTCAGGCCTGCTGACTTATACTTCCAAAAGTTTCATTAAAATTTACCTTCTGTATTTCCAGGAGCACCACCCTGTCCAGATTATATTACCTTTTACAGCAATATCCATCCTCCTGCTCTCCCTGAACCTTCTCTTGCTCACTCTTCAATCCATTCTGGACTGTGTAGGCAAAATGGCCTTTTTTTTTAAATAAAGATTTACTTACTTGAGAGAGAGAGAGTGAGAGAGGAGGGGTGGGGAGAGGTGGGGAGGGCCAGAGAGAGGAGGAGAAGCAGACACGCTGCTGAGCAGGGAGCCCAACACGGGTCTCAATCCCAGGACCCTGAGATCATGACCTGAGCTAAAGGCAGCTGTTTAACCAAATGAGCCACCCAGGCGCCCCCAAAGTGGTCTTTTAATTTCAAGTATGTCCCTTTCATCCCAATGATGTTTTAGGAAAAACAATGAACTCCTCAACCTGGAAGAAAATGGTGCTCATGACCACGGCCATTCTTCTGTAAGGATCCATGCCTAGGAAGTCACTTCTTCATTTTCTATGCCCTAACTCGAGCCCAATATTCACAAGTGTGGATGAGTAACTGGTATGTCTGACCCTTCACTAGACCAATCTTGAAGGCAGAATATGCATTTTTTTTCTCACAGTTTTATTCCAGCACTAATACGGTTCAGAGCACCATAGGTGTCCCCCACAAACAATGGTTCAGATGGACAGACGACCTTTCCTTGAAGGACAAGTAACTAGCCGTAGGTAGGATCCAGAAAGAAAGAGATACAGAATATCACTTTCCTATGTAACTTCTTCTCCCTCTCCCAGGATATTTGAAATTCGAATCCTCAGACAGGAGCCCTCTTATGTCATGATTGGAAAGGAAGCTTAAAATAAAAATGCCCTTGGGGGAAGGGAGGAGTCAAGATGGCGGAGAAGTAGCAGGCTGAGACTACTTCAGGTAGCGGGAGATCAGCTAAATAGCTTATCTAAAGATTGCAAACACCTACAAATCCAACGGGAGATTGAAGAGAAGAACAGCAATTCGAGAAACAGAAAATCAACCACTATCTGAAAGGTAGGACTGGCGGAGAAGTGAATCCAAAACGACTGGAAGATAGACCGCGGGGGGAGGGGCAGGCGAGCGGCGGAGCAACGGAGCACAAAAATCAGGACTTTTAAAAGTCTGTTCCGCTGAGGGACATCACTCCAGAGGCTTAACCGGGGTGAAGCCCAGGCGGGGTCAGCGCGGCCTCAGGTCCCACAGGGTCACAGAAGGATCGGGGGTGTCTGAGTGTCGCAGAGCTTACCGGTATTAGAACAGGAAATCCGGCTACAGAGACAGAGCCGAGGAGTGAGCTCTAAACTCAGGGTTACCTTGAACCAGTCGCAGGATCGGTCAGCTCGGAGCGCGGCCGGAGGCAGGGTGATGGGAGTCAATGGGTGCTGTTCTCTGAGGGCGCACTGAGGAGTGGGGCCCCGGGCTCTCGGCTCCTCCGGGCCGGAGACCGGGCCGCCATCTTCACTCCCGTCTTCCAGAACTCTACAGAAAGCGCTCAGGGAACAAAAGCTCCCGAAAGCAAACCCAGCAAACCCAAGAGGATTACTCAGCCCGGCCCCGGGTAAGGGCGGTGCAACTCCGCCTGGGGCAAAGACGCTTGAGAATCACTACAACAGGCCCCTCCCCCCAGAAGATCAACGAGAAACCCAGCCAGGACCAAGTTCACCTACCAAGGAGTGCAGTTTCAATACCAAGGAGAGCGGTGGAATTCCAGAGGAGAAGAAAGCAAAGCATGGAACTCATGGCTTTCTCCCCATGATGCTTTAGCCTTGCAGTTAATTTAATTATTTTTTTCTTTTTCAATTTTTTTTCTCTTCTTCTGCTAAATTTTTTTAACTTTTACTGTTTTCTTTTTTAACGTTTTTTCAATAGTTTATCTAATATATATATATATATATATTTCCTTTTTATATTTTTTATCGGCTTTCTTTTTTTAATAGTTTCTTTTTTTTTTCTTTCTGAACCCCTTTTTATCCCCTTTCTCCCCCCTTTCGGGATCTCTTCTGATTTGGCTAAAGCATATTTTCCTGGGGTTGTTGCCACCCTTTTAGTATTTTACTTGCTCCTTCATATACTCTTATCTGGACAAAATGACAAGGCGGAAAAATTCACAACAAAAAAAAGAACAAGAAGCAGTACCAAAGGCTAGGGACCTAATCAATACAGACATTGGTAATATGTCAGATATAGAGTTCAGAATGATGATTCTCAAGGTTCTAGCCGGGCTTGAAAAAGGCATGGAAGATATTAAAGCAACTCTCTCGGGAGATATAAAAGCCCTTTCTGGAGAAATAAAAGAACTAAAATCTAACCAATTGAAATCAAAAAAGCTATTAATGAGGTGGAATCAAAAATGGAGGCTCTCACTGCTAGGATAAACGAGGCAGAAGAAAGAATTAGCGATATAAAAGACCAAATGACAGAGAATAAAGAAGCTGAGCAAAAGAGGGACAAACAGCTACTGGACCACGAGGGGAGAATTCGAGAGATAAGTGACACCATAAGACGAAACAACATTAGAATAATTGGGATTCCAGAAGAAGAGGAAACAGAGAGGGGAGCAGAAGGTATATTGGAGAGAATTATTGGAGAGAATTTCCCCAATATGGCAAAGGGAACAAGCATCAGGAAATCCAGGAGGTTCAGAGAACCCCCCTCAAAATCAATAAGAATAGGTCCACACCCCATCACCTAATAGTAAAATTGACAAGTCTTAGTGACAAAGAAAAGATCCTGAAAGCAGCCCGGGAAAAGAAGTCTGTAACGTACAATGGTAAAAATATTAGATTGGCAGCAGACTTATCCACAGAGACCTGGCAGGCCAGAAAGAGCTGGCATGATATATTCAGAGTACTAAATGAGAAAAACATGCAGCCAAGAATACTATATCCAGCTAGGCTATCATTGAAAATAGAAGGAGAGATTAAAAGCTTCCAGGACAAACAAAAACTGAAAGAATTTGCAAATACCAAACCAGCTCTACAGGAAATATTGAAAGGGGTCCTCTAAGCAAAGAGAGACCCTAAAAGTAGTAGATCAGAAAGAAACAGAGACAATATACAATAACAGTCACCTTACAGGCAAAACAATGGCACTAAATTCATATCTCTCAATACTTACCCTGAATGTTAATGGGCTAAATGCCCCAATCAAAAGACACAGGGTATCAGAATGGATAAAAAAAAAACAAAACCCATCTATATGTTGCCTACAAGAAACTCATCTTAAACCCGAAGACACCTCCAGGTTTAAAGTGACGGGGTGGAAAAGAATTTACCATGCTAATGGACATCAGAAGAAAGCAGGAGTGGCAATCCTTATATCAGATCAATTAGATTTTAAGCCAAAGACTATAATAAGAGATGGGGAAGGACACTATATCATACTCAAAGGAACTGTCCAACAAGAAGATCTAACAATTTTAAATATCTATGCCCCTAACGTGGGAGCAGCCAACTATATAAACCAATTAATAACAAAATCAAAGAAACACATCGACAAGAATACAATAATAGTAGGGGATTTTAACACTCCCCTCACTGAAATGGACAGATCATCCAAGCAAAAGATCAACAAGGAAATCAAGGCCTTAAATGACACACTGGACCAGATGGACATCACAGATATATTCAGAACATTTCATCCCAAAGCAACAGAATACACATTCTTCTCTAGTGCACATGGAACATTCTCCAGAATAGATCACATTCTTGGTCCTAAATCAAGTCTCAACCGGTATCAAAAGATTGGGATCGTTCCCTGCATATTTTCAGACCACAATTCTCTAAAGCTAGAACTCAATCACAAGAGGAAATTTGGAAAGAACCCAAATACATGGAGACTAAACAGCATCCTTCTAAAGAATGAATGGGTCAACCAGGAAATTAAAGAAGAATTGAAAAAATTTATGGAAACAAATGATAATGAAAACACAACGGTTCAGAATCTGTGGGACACAACAAAGGCAGTCCTGAGAGGAAAATATATAGCAGTACAAGCCTTTCTCAAGACACAAGAAAGGTCTCAGGTACACAACCTAACCCTACACCTAAAGGAGCTGGAGAAAGAACAAGAAAGAAACCCTAAACCCAGCAGGAGAAGAGAAATCATAAAGATCGGAGCAGAAATCAATGAAATAGAAACCAAAAAAAACACAATAGAACAAATCAACGAAACTAGGAGCTGGTTCTTTGAAAGAATTAATAAGATTGATAAACCCCTGGCCAGACTTATCAAAAAGAAAAGAGAGAGGACCCAAATCAATAAAATCATGAATGAAAGAGGAGAGATCACAACGAACACCAAAGAAATACAGACAATTATAAGAACATACTATGAGCAACTCTACGCCAACAAATTTGACAGTCTGGAAGAAATGGATGCATTCCTAGAGACATATAAACTACCACAACTGAACCAGGAAGAAATAGAAAGCCTGAACAGACCCATAACCAGTAAGGAGATTGAAACAGTCATCAAAAATCTCCAAACAAACAAAAGCCCAGGGCCAGATGGCTTCCCGGAGGAATTCTACCAAACATTTAAAGAAGAACTAATTCCTATTCTCCTGAACCTGTTCCAAAAAATAGAAATAGAAGGAGAACTTCCAAACTCATTTTATGAGGCCAGCATCACCTTGATCCCAAAACCAGACAAGGATCCCAACAAAAAAGAGAACTACAGACCAATATCCTTGATGAACACAGATGCAAAAATTCTCGCCAAAATACTAGCCAATAGGATTCAACAGTACATTAAAAGGATTATTCACCACGACCAAGTGGGATTTATTCCAGGGCTGCAAGGTTGGTTCAACATCCGCAAATCAAACAATGTGATACAACACATTAATAAAAGAAAGAACAAGAACCATATGATACTCTCCATAGATGCTGAAAAAGCATTTGACAAAGTACAGCATCCCTTCCTGATCAAAACTCTTCAAAGTGTAAGGATAAAGGGCACATACCTTAATATTTTCAAAGCCATCTATGCAAAACCCACCGCAAATATCACTCTCAATGGAGAAAAAGTGAAAGCTTTTCCGCTAAGGTCAGGAACACGGCAGGGATGTCCGTTATCACCACTGCTATTCAACATAGTACTAGAAGTCCTAGCCTCAGCAATCAGACAACAAAAGGAAATTAAAGGCATCCAAATCGGCAAAGAAGAAGTCAAACTATCACTCTTTGCAGATGATATGATACTCTATGTGGAAAACCCAAAAGACTCCACTCCAAAACTGCTAGAACTTGTACAGGAATTCAGTAAAGTGTCAGGATATAAAATCAATGCACAGAAATCAGTTGCATTTCTCTACACCAACAACAAGACAGAAGAAAGAGAAATTAAGGAGTCCATCCCATTTACAATTGCACCCAAAACTATAAGATACCTAGGAATAAACCTAACCAAAGAGGCTAAGAATTTATACACAGAAAACTATAAAGTACTCATGAAAGAAATTGAGGAAGACACAAAGAAATGGAAAAATGTTCCATGCTCCTGGATTGGAAGAATAAATATTGTGAAAATGTCTATGCTACCTAAAGCAATCTACACATTTAATGCAATTCCTATCAAAGTACCATCCATTTTTTTCAAAGAAATGGAACAAATAATCCTAAAATTTATATGGAACCAGAAAAGACCTCGAATAGCCAAAGGAATATTGAAAAAGAAAGCCAAAGTTGGTGGCATCACAATTCCAGACTTCAAGCTCTATTACAAAGCTGTCATCATCAAGACAGCATGGTACTGGCACAGAAACAGACACATAGATCAATGGAACAGAATAGAGAGCCCAGAAATAGACCCTCAACTCTATGGTCAACTCATCTATGACAAAGCAGGAAAGAATGTCCCATGAAAAAAAGACAGCCTCTTCAATAAATGGTGTTGGGAAAACTGGACAGCCACATGCAGAAAAATGAAATTGGATCATTTCCTTACACCACACACGAAAATAGACTCAAAATGGATGAAGGATCTCAATGTGAGAAAGGGACCCATCAAAATCCTCGAGGAGAACACAGGCAGCAACCTCTTCGACGTCAGACGCAGCAACATCTTCCTAGGAACATCACCAAAGGCAAGGGAAGCAAGGGCAAAAATGAACTATTGGGATTTCATCAAGATCAAAAGCTTTTGCACAGCAAAGGAAACAGTTAACAAAACCAAAAGACAACTGACAGAATGGGAGAAGATATTTGCAAACATCATATCAGATAAAGGGCTAGTTTCAAAATCTATAAAGAACTTAGCAAAGTCAACACCCAAAGAACAAATAATCCAATCAAGATATGGGCAGAGGACATGAACAGACATTTCTGCAAAGAAGACATCCAGATGGCCAACAGACACATGAAAAAGTGCTCCATATCACTCGGCATCAGGGAAATACAAATCAAAACCACAATGAGATATCACCTCACACCAGTCAGAATGGCTAAAATTAATAAGTCAGGAAATGACAGATGCTGGCGAGGATGCGGAGAAAGGGGAACCCTCCTACACTGTTGGTGGGAATGCAAGCTGGTGCAACCACTCTGGAAAACAGCATGGAGGTTCCTCAAAATGTTGAAAATAGAACTACCCTATGACCCTGCAATTGCACTGCTGGGTATTTACCCTAAAGATACAAACATAGTGATCCAAACGGGCACGTGCACCCGAATGTTTATAGCAGCAGTGTCTACAATAGCCAAACAATGGAAAGAACCTAGACGTCCATCAACAGACGAATGGATAAAGAAGATGTGGTATATATACACAATGGAATACTATGCAGCCATCAAAAGAAATGAAATCTTGCCATTTTTGACGATGTGGATGGAACTAGAGTGTATCATGCTTAGCGAAATAAGTCAATCAGAGAAAGACAACTATCATATGATCTCCCTGATATGAGGGAGAGGAGATGCAACATGGGGGGTTAAGGGGGTAGGAGAAGAATAAATGAAACAAGATGGGATTGGGAGGGAGACAAACCATAAGTGACTCTTAATCTCACAAAACAAACTGAGGGTTGATGGGGGGAGGGGGGTTGGGAGAGGGGGAGTGGGGTTATGGATATTGGGGAGGGTATGTGCTATGGTGAGTGCTGTGAAGTGTATAAACCTGGCGATTAGCAGACCTGTACCCCTGGGGATAAAAATATATGTTTATAAAAAATAAAATATAAAAATTTGTTTCAAAAAAAAAATGCCCTCGGGGCGCATGGGTGGCTCAGTGGATTAAAGCCTCTGCCTTCGGGTCAGGTCATGATCTTAGGGTCCTGGGATCGAGCCCCGCATCAGGCTCTCCGCTCAGCGGGGAGTCTGCTTCCCTTCCTCTCTCTCTCTGCCTGCCTCTGGGCCTACTTGTGTTCTCTGTCAAATAAATAAAATCTTTAGAAAAAATAAAAAATAAAAAATGCCCTTGGGAGCTGAAGGGAAATGTGTTTCATGGGGCCCTGGAGTTAGTGTGCCAAAGAGAGGGGGGAAAAAGCAAGCTGGATGGGAAGCCACTTCTTTGCCATGTTCCTGGAGCTCTTGGAGGAGTCACCCGAAAAAGATCCTACAATGTTTTCTGTTGCAAGGGCCCCCTCTCCTCAGAGCTGCAGATTTCACTCCATCTCAGTCCCTAGCTTCCTTCCTGTCCAATGGCAAGAGAAATGCAAGTTCAGAACCTTAATTGCTCTGGGATTCACCTGACCAGGTCATGAACTTGCACTCGAGGCCTGAGACCAAGAAACTGTTCTTGGTCCAAGACCTCTCTTACAATTTTTGCCCCAGTTCTAATTATTTGTGCACAGTGGCTACTCCTTGGATCTATGTTTTTATTGTGTGATCCTGTCGCATATTGGCTCCTTGCTTGTGTTCTTGCAAGTTCCTCCCAGAAACTGAAGGGCTGCTAGAGATCCCCTATGCCTCGACAGACACCTGCCACCTGCTGACAGGCCCCAGCTGGTGAACATCTGCTTCATTGGCCTGGATTCTATATCTTTGTCCTCTGTTCCTACTGGGGCATAAAACAGACCCATTTTTGGACACCCTGGATGGTTTTCAGTTGATTGTCTGTTATTCAAACCCTTCTACCTAAGAGTCTTTGCTCTACATGGATGTGCAAGTCTAATCACAAACCCTGGTTCCTCCCTAGGCCCTACCCCCTTGCATTCCTTTGATCATATGCTCTGGTGCCATTAAGGCCCTCTGGCTAAGACAGAAAAGCTGTGCATGCCTGGAGAAGGGATATAATCATTTCTGAAACTAGTTGTGGTGGAAAGACTCTAGGATGGCCCCAATAATCCCCATGCCTGCATATTCATATTCTTGTGTAATACCCGCCCCTGTTTCCCGTAGTGTTGGCAGGGCCTGTGATTTGTGACTAGGCAAAAGGATAAGACCAAGTTGATGAGAAGTCACTTTCTTGATTCTGTTACCTAAGCTTATAATACTTCCTGCTAGAAGAGTTTCTCCATTGACTCTCTCCATTCCTGGCTTCGATTAAATTAGCTGCCTTCTGGAGTGGCCGCCATGATGAAAAGAGGGCAGCCTTCAGCCAAGGAGGTAAGGCCCTCAGTCCAAGAGCCCACAAGGAATGGAATCCTGCCAGCAACCACATGACCTATGAAACAGAGCCCTCCCAGCCCAGTAATGCAGGGATCACATGAGACCCCCACCTGACTAACACCTTGACTGAGCCCAGTGGGAGACCCTCAGAGCTCATTCATCCCCAGATTCCCAACCCACAGAAAGTGAGATAATAAACGTTGAGTTGTGTGAAGGTGCTCAGTTTATGGCAATAGGTTATAAAGCAATAAATGACTGATATACTAGTTATTAAAATTACATTTTAGCTGGTGAGCCTAAAGCTCAAACACGTTCCCACTACACAGAAGACAATTGGCATACTTACCCAGGTAAAAGTGTAGGATAATGGGAAAAAAACAAATTGTCATCCAGAAATCAGGAATATGTCTGATTTTTAACTACTTGTGAACCCCTGAGCAAATGCTTAGTCCACCCTATTCGGGCCTCTGTTTCCCTATTAATAAACATTAATAAACATTAAGAGACACAAACTGGTGGCCTATGGAATTCATATAGTCACCAAATTTACTGTGTTTGTCCCCCTGAGTTGGATTGACAGTGTTTGTTTGTTTTAACTAATCACCAAAATTTAAAAATAGGGATATTTCACATTTGAAAAAAACAAATTAGGATTTTTAGTTCTTCTTGGGAAAGAAAAAAAAAAAAAACCTATAAAATCCTGCCTTGCCAGGCATCTCTTATTTGTAGGTCAATGTCTACAGCCTATTTCTGGGGCACTCACTCTCCAGCTCAGCATTCTTTCCACCAATCTTGAATCCCTGAGACTAAAGGTTGCTTCTCATTCTTACGTATGCACAGCATTTTCTAACTAGCACTAAAACACGAAATATTTCAAATGCAAATACATCTTTCAAAAGTGGGACCATAAAAAGCTAGATGCAAAGGAAAGCAGGACAATCCCTAATCCATTTTTGTTTGGCTCTTGGAGACATTTGTTATAATTCTCAGATTAAACATGTATGTACAAGACATATATGCAGAAAATGCAAAACACTGAGGAGAGAAAACAAAGCCAAAGTAAAATAAACAGAGAACTATTTCATGTTCATGCTGGGAGACTTGGTATCATTAAGATATTAATTCTTCCAGGGACGCGCCTGGGTGGCTCAGTCAGTTAAATGTCTGCCTTCAGCTCAGGTCATGATCTCAGAGTCCTGGCATCGAGTTCTGAATTGGGCTCTCTGCTCAGTGGGGAGCCTGCTTCTCCCTCTGCCTGCTGCACTCTCAGTCTCTTTCTCTCTGTCTCTCTTTGACAAATAAATAAAATCTTACAAGAAAGATATTAATTCCTCCAAAATTGATCAATAGATTTGACAGAATACCAGCCGAAACCACAGCAAGCTATTTTGTAGCTGTCAACAAATTGATTCTAAAATTTATGTGGAAAGGCAAAGACCTAGACTATCCAGTAGAACACTGAAGACCAAAGTTGGATGAATACTATTATCCTATTTGAAGTTCTACTATAAAGCTACAGTGGTCGAGACAGCATGGTATCGACCAATGGAATACAGACCAACAGCACAGAATAAAGAGCCCAGAAAGAGACACATACAAATGTCAACTTGCTTCTTGACAAAGGCACAAAGGCATTCCAGTGGAGAAAGGATAGTGTTTCCAACAGATGGTGCTGAAATACTTGAACTCCCATACACAAAAGTCTGAACTTAAGCACTTTCCCTTGTACATAAAAATTAACTCCAAATGAGTCACAGACCTAAATATAAAAAGCAAAAATATCAAACTTACAGAAAAAAGATGGAAGAATATCTACATGACATTGGATTTGGTGATTAGATGCGACACCAAAACTTTAATCCAAAAAGAAAAGAGCTGCTGTTCATTTCTATTAAAATTAATAGCCTCAGCTCTGAAAAAACAGTGTAAAGAGAATGAAGGGATAAGCCACAGCTGAGACAAAATATTTGCAAAAGACCTATCTGATAAAGACCCAAAACTCAACCATGAGAAAACTAACAACCCAGCTGAAAAATAGAAAAATAAATGGAGAGCTCAATGAAGAAGATATTCAGAAGATAAAGGTGCATGAAAAAAGCCACGTTAGGGCATTTGCCATTAGGAAATGTGCAAACGAAAACAAGATGCAACTACCTATTAAAATGTTTAAAACCCAAAATACTGATAATACTAAATGCTGGCAACAAGAAGTGTTTGCAGAGTAGTGGGAATTCTCTCCCTCATCACTGGCGGGAACACAAAATGGTACAACCACAATGGAAGACAGTTTGGCAGTTTCTTCCCAAGGCAAACATAGTCTTACCATATGATCCAGCAACACACTCCTAAATATTTACTCAATTGATTTGAAAACTTGTGTCTACACAACATTTGCATGCATATGTTCACAGAAGCTGTATTCATAATTGTGCAAAATTGGAAGCAAATAAAATGTTCTTCAGCAGGTGAATATTTAAATTGTGATATATCCATGTCATGGTTTACTGTTCACTGACACACAATACCGAATGACACACAAAAAGGAGATACCAAGTGGTGCCTGGGTGGCTCAGCTGATTAAGCATACGACTCTTGATTTTGGCTCAGGTGATGATCTCATTGTCAGGAGATCAAGGCCTGCATCAGGCTCTGCACTCAGCATGGAGTTCTGCTTGGGTTTCACTCTCTGTCCCTCCCACTGTTCACATTGTCTCTCTAAAATAAATAAATAAAATCTGTTAAAAAAAATAAAAGGGGGGAAGGATATCAAGCCACTCGAAAACATGGATGATTCTTTTTTTTTTTTTAAGATTTTTTTTTTAAGTAATCTCTACACTCAACACGGGGCTTGAACTTACAACCCCACGACCCCAACACACTCTACCAACTGAGCCAGCCAGGTGCCCCAAAAAGATGGATGATTCTTAAATGCATATTGATGAGAAATAAGCCTTAAGAGGCTACAAACTGTAAAATTTCATTTTTATGACATTATCACAAACACAAAAGTATATGAGTCAGTAAACACATCAATGATCACTGGAGATCTAAGGAAGGGTATAAATGAAGCATAAGAGATTTTTTTAGTGTGGTAAACTATTCTGTATCATATCATAATGATGTGTACTTATCATTATGCATTTGTCAAAACCCATAGAACTTTTGAGGAGAAAGTCAATTTTAAGGTATGCAAACTTTAAAAAATTCTCTAGGTATTAAGGGAATCCCAGAATGGAATGCAAATTTTGATAAAAGATTCTGTTTTACAAAAGTGTCAAACTGAGGAGGTTAGGGAAGAAAGCAAAGATCTAAGTAGTAACTTTGGAAGTGAGTAGAGGTTGCAAGACTAAAGGCAAAAAGTATTACATACCAGCACTGTCCCCTAGTCTAGTGATAGAAACAATGCTGAAACCACTATTCATACATCCTGGAATCCAAAAATTGCATAAATGTATGGCTGGTGGCGGGAGGCAGGCTTCCCACTGCTGGAGTGGGAGGTTACAGAAAAGCCAGGAACAGTCCACATGGTAGTGGATTAGAGCTGGATACATCTGTAGGAACACACGTTTAGCTTAATACGGATGTAGATAGATATCTAGATCTAGATCTATACATATGTAGGGGTTCAGAAACATATATTTTATTGCTTTATCAGCTAAGGAAATGTGGAACCAATGACACCCCCAGAGCTACAATTTAACTAAATCCCAGATCTTAGTTTGCAATTATTCTCTCCAATAAAGGCAACCAGGGCTCCATGGAGCAATGGTGGACTCAAGAGATAGAGCTAGAAACATACCAGATGAGCCTGTAGCATCTTATAGTGCAGAGAGTAAGGAATAAGGAATAAAGAATGCCAAAAGAGTAAGAGTAAAGGGTAAGGAATAAAGAATGCCAAGAAAATAATTAACAACAGCAACAAAGAACAGCACATGATGGAAGTATGTCAAAAGAACACAGGAGACAACTGAAGAAGTGCCCAATGTCTTAAGGTAAAATAATACGAGCCAAAATAAATAAACAAATAAATGATAATCAACTAAGCACCTGTGCAGAAAATTCCAAATAATTTATGTGGACACTCTACCCTTAAGGAAGGGGAGCATGAGTTTATGCTCCTTGAAGTGCAGATTGCACATGGTAACTTTCTTCTAATGAGTACGGTAAGGAATAAAGAGTTACATTACAGTGGAGAAACCTGCCAAAGACCCTCAAGCCAGGTTCTCAGGGCTAACATTACCATGCTAAGTCATGTTAATAGTCTGCACCTTCGGTATGTAATCAGAATGGCCCTTTACCTCTCTGGTCTTTCTCCCAAAGCCTATCTCTGCAGTCTACCTTATGAAGGAATGGAGCCAAATATTACTAGTGCAAATGAAAACTATAAGCATATAGACCTTATGGACTCTAACCAGCTAAATTTAAGAAGACTGACAACACCAAATATTGATGAGAATGGAAACAAAGATACCTCCCTACTCTACTGATGGGGCGCTATAAAAAGTATAAATGACTGTGGAAAACTATGAGGTCATTTCTTGTAACTAAATGTGCACCTACTTTGTGATCCATTATTTCCACTCCTGCTTACCCAACAGTAATGAATACCTATGTCCACAAAATGACATCATCAAGATTTAAGATTGCATATGACTACATGATAAGACTGCTTTAAATTTAGACACGCCAGCCTAAAACAACCCAACTGTCAACTGATAGAATTGATCAATGCTCAGGGAGGAGCAAGATCGCAGAGTAGTAGGACACCAAGATATCATCAGGTTGAAGGAGTTCAGCTAGTTATCAAACCTTTCTGAACACCTACAAACTCAACAGGAGATTGAAGGGAAGAAGAGCAGTAAGTCTAGGAACAGAAAAGTGATGACTTTCAGGAAGGTAGGACATGCAGAAAAGTGAAGTCAGAAGGGACGGGAAGACAGATCCCGGGGGAGGAGCCAGTTCCTGGCAAGTGGTGGAGCAGCAGAGCACAAAATCGGAACTTTTAAAAGTCAGCTCCACGGAGGGATGTGGCTCCAGAGGCTAAGCAGGGGCAGAGCCCTTGCAGGGACAGTGTGGTCTCAGGTCCCTCGTGGGCACAGAAAGACCAGGGATGTCTGAGTGTGGCAGAGTTCCCAGGTATCAGAGCAGGGAAGCCAGCTGCAGAGACGGAGCTGAGGAGGGGGCTCCAAGCTCAGGGTTACCTTTAACCGTGATCTAAGGCACAGTCACAGCACTGTTTTCAAGCAGGGACCCCACAAGTGGCAGATCCAGGAGACTCACCTTCCTCTCTGGGAGGAGCAGGGGGAGCCCGGCAGGATTCTGCTGGGTTTGGAGACTCCAAATGGGGCCATGCAGCAGAGATAAAAACGCTTGGTCACAGGCTGTGTTAGCTCGAAGCATGGCCAGAGACCAGGGATATGGGAGAGAGTGACTGCTTTTGTCTGAGGGTGCACTGAGGAGTGGGGCCCAGAGCTCTCAGCTCCTCTGGCCAGAGATTGAGAGGCCGCCATCTTCATTCCCGTCCTGCAGAGCTCTACGAAAAGCATTCAGGGAACAAAAGCTCCCGAAAGCAAACCCACGCAGATTACTTAGCCCAGCCCCTGGCAAGGGCCCCACAATTCCGCCTTGGGCAAAGACATTTGAGAATCACGGCAACAGGCCCCTCCCCAGAAGATCAGCAAGAACACCCAGCCAGGACCAAGTTCACAGATCAATGAGAACTATGGAACTTAAGAGCTACCAGAATACAGCACATAGAGTTCAGGGCTTTTTCCCCATGATGCCCTAGTCTTTCCAAGTTAAAATTTTTAAATTTTATTTTTTTCTTATTCTATTTTTTTAATTTTTCCCCTTTTCTATTTTAACATTTTTAAACTATTATTATCAATGCCTTTTTAAAAATCTTTTTAATTTTCATTGTTATAGTCATATTCTATTCCTTCATCATATTTAACCTTATTTTTTCTATACATACAGATTTTTCTTTCTTTAAAATTTTGGGATATAGTTTCTTCTAACAGATTTAAATATACCCTAAATCTAGTGCATGGCTTTGTTCTAGTCTCATCTTCTGATCATTCTTTCCCCCTTCTTTTTTTCAACCAACTTCTTATCTTATCAATTCCTTTCTTAGAATCTTTTTAAATTTTCATCTTTTTTTAAAAGATTTTATTTATTTATTTGACAGACAGAGATCGCAAGTAGGCAGAGAGGCAGGCAGAGAGAGAGGAGGAAGCAGGCTCCCTGCTGAGCAGAGAGCCCGATGTGGGACTTGATCCCAGGACCCTGGGATCATGACCTGAGCCGAAGGCAGAGGCTTTAACCCACTGAGCCACCCAGGTGCCCCTAATTTTTCATCTTTATAATCATATTCCAACCCTTCATCATGTTTACCTTTATTGTTGTATATATACAAGTTTTTCTGTCTTTAAAATTTTAGAAGGCAGTTTCTTCTAACAGACCAAAATATACCCAAAATCAAGTGTGTGGGCCTCTGCTAATCAGCAGTATATATGTAATTTTTTTCCTCCTTTCTTCTTCCCCCAGTTTCGTGTCTCCTCTGATTTGGTTAGTGTATCTTTTTCTGGTGTTGTTGCTACCTTTTAGCATTTTTTTCTCTCATTCATCTATTCTTATCTGGATAAAATGACAAGGTGGAAAAACCTCAAAAAAAAAAAGGACAAAAGGCGGTACTGATGGCTAGGGACATAATCAATACAGACATTGGTAATATGTCAGATCTAGAGTTCAGAATGACGATTCTCAAGGTGATAGCTGGGCTTGAAAAAAGCATAGAAGATACCAGAGAATCCCTCTTTGGAGAAATTAAAGAACTAAAATCTAAGCAAGTTGAAATAAAAAAAAGCTATCAATGAGGTGCAATAAAAAATGGAGGCTCTTACTCCTAGGATGAATAAAACAGAAGAGAGAATCAGTGACGTAGAAAACCAAATGATGGAGAATAAAGAAGCTGAGAAAAAGAGAGACAAACAACTACTGTACCATGAGGGAAGAATTCAAGAGATAAGTGATACCATAAGACAAAACAATATTAGAATAATTGGGATCCCAGAAGAAGAAGAAAGAAAGAGAGGGTCAGAAGGTATATTGGAATAAATTACAGCAGAGAATTTACCTAATTTGGCAAGGGGATTAAGCATCAAAATCCAGGAGGCACAGACAAATCCCCTCAAAATCAGTAAAAATAGGTCCACACCCTGTCATCTAATAGTAAAACTTACAGGTCTCAGTGACAAAGAGAAAATCCTGAAAGCAGCTTGGGACAAGTGGTCTGTGAATACAACAGTAGAAATATTAGATTGCAAGCAGACCTATCCACAAAGACCTGGCAGGCCAGAAAGGACTGACATGATATATTCAGAGCACTAAACCAGAAAAATAGGCAGCCAAGAATACTATATCCAGCTAGCCGGTCATTGAAAATAGAAGGAGAGATAAAAAGCTTACAGGACAAACAAAAACCAAAAGAATTTACAAACACCAAACCAGCCCTTCAGGAAATATAGAAAGGGGGCCTCTAAGCAAAGAGAGTGCCTAAACATAACAGACCAGAAAGGAACAGAGACAATATACAGTAATAGTCACCTTACAGGCAATACACTGGCACTAAATTTATACCTTTCAGTAGTTTACCCTGAATGCAAATGGGCTAAATGTCCCAATCAAAAGACACAGAGTATCCAAATGGATAAAAAAACAAGACCCACTGATATGCTGTCTGCAAGAAACTCATCTTAGACCCAAAGACACCTCAAGATTTAAAGTGAGGGTGTGGAAAACCATTTACTATGCCATTGGACATCAAAAGAAAGATGGGGTGGCAATCCTTAGATCAGATAAATTAGATTTTAAGCCAAAGACTATATTAAGGGGCACCTGGGTGGCTCAGTGGGTTAAAGCCTCTGCCTTCGGCTCAGGTCATGATCTCAGGGTCCTGGGATCGAGTCCCGCATCGGGCTCTCTGCTCGGCGGGGAGCCTGCTTCCCTTCCTCTCTCTGCCTGCCTCTCTGCCTACCTGTGATCTCTGTCTGTCAAATAAATAAATAAAATCATTTAAAAAAAAGACTATATTAAGAGATGAGGAAGGACACTATATCATACTTAAAGGGTCTTTCCAACAAGACAATCTAACAATTTTAAATATCTATGCCCCTAACATGGGATCAGCCAATTATACACACCAATTAATAAAAAAAATCAAAGAAACACATAGACAATAATACAATAATAGTAGGGGACTTTAACATCAACCTTACTGAAATGGACAGATCATCTAAGCAAAAGATCAACAAGGAAATAAAGGCTTTAAATGGAACACTGGATAGACATCACAGATATATTCAGGACATTCCATCCCAAAGCAACAGAATACACATTCTTCTCTACTGCACATAGAACATTCTCCAGAACAGATCACATCCTGAGTCACAAATCAGGTCTCAACAGGTACCAAAAGAAGGGGATCATTCCCTGCATATTTTCAAACCACAATGCTCTGAAGCTAGAACTCAACCACAAGAGGAAAGTTGGAAAGAACCCACATACATGGAGGCCAAAGAGCATCCTACTAAAGAATGAATGGGTCAACCAGGAAATTAAAGAAGAATTTTAAAAATTCATGGAAACAAATGAAAATGAAAACACAACTGTTCAAAATCTCTGGGACACAGCAAAGGCAATCCTGAGAGGAAAGTATACAACAATACAAGCCTTTCTCAAGAAGCAAGAAAGGTCTCAAGTACACAACCTAACCCTACACCTAAAGGAGCTGGAGAAAAAAGAGCAAAAAAAGCCTAAACCCAGCAGAAGAAGAGAAATAATAAAGATCAGAGCAGAAATCAATGAAATAGAAACCAAAAAAACAGTATAACAAATCAAAAAAACTAGGAGCTGGCTCTTTGAAAGAATTAAAACATTGATAAACCCCTGGCCATACTTTTCAAAAAAAAAAAAAGAGAAAGGACCCAAATTAATAAATTGTGAATGAAAGAGGGGACATCACAACTAACATGAAAGAAATATAGACAATAACAAAAACATATTACAAGCAAGTATATGCCAGCAAATTTGACAATCTGGAAGAAATGGATGCATTCCTAGAGACATGAAAATTACCACAATGGAACCAGGAAAAAAAAAAAAGAAAACCTGAACAGACCCATAACCAATAAGGAGATTGAAGCGGTCATCAAAAATCTCCCAACAAACAAGAGCCCAGGGCCAGACGGCTTCCCAGGGGAATTCTACCAAACATTTAAAGAAGCATTAATACCTATTCTCCTAAAACTGCTCCCAAAAAATAGAAATGCAAGGAAAACTTCCAAACTCATTTTATGAGACCAGCATTACCTTGATCCCAAAACCAGACAAAGACCTCATCAAAAAAGAGAATTACAGACCAATATCCTTGATGAACACAGATGCAAAAATTCTCACCAAAACACTAGCCAATAGGGTCTAACAGTCCATTAAAAGGATTATTCACCACAACCAAGTGGGATTTACTCCTGGGCTACAAAGTTGGCTCAACATCTGCGAATCAACCAATGTGACACAATACAACAATAAAAGAACAAGAACCATATGATACTCTCAATAGATGCTGAAAAAGCATTTGACAAAGTACAGTATCCTTTCTTGATCAAAACTCTCTTCACAGTGTACATATAGAGGGTACATACCTCAATATCATAAAAGCCATCTATGAAAAACAAAAGCTAATATCATTCTCAATGTGGAAAAACTGAAAGCTTTCTTCCTAAGGTCAAGAACATGGCAGGGTTGTCCACTATCACCACTGTTATTCAACATAGCACTAGAAGGAAGTCCTAGCCTTGGCAATCAGACAACTAAAGAAATAAGGGAAATAAAGGACATCCGAATCAGCAAAGAAGTAGTCAAACTCTTACCCTTTGCAGGTGGAAAACCCAAATGACCACTCCCAAACTGCTAGAACTCATAAGTATCAGGATATAAAATCAGTGCACAGAAATCAGTTGCTTTTCTATACACTGACAGTAAAACAGAAGAAAGAGAAATTAAGTAGTTAATCCCATTTACAATTGCACCCAAAACCATAAGATACTTAGGAATAAACCTAATCAAAGAGGCAAAGAATCTGTACTTAGAAAACTATAAAGTACTCATGAAAGAAACTGAGGAGGACACAAAGAAATGGAAAAATGTTCCATGCTCACAGACTGGAAGAACAAATATTGTGAAAATGTCTACGCTACCTAAAGCAATCTACACATTTAATGCAATCCCTATCAAAATACCATCCATGTTTTTCAAAGAAATGAAACAAATAATCCTAAAACTTATATGGAACCAGAAAGACCCCAAATAGCCAGAGGAATGTTGAAAAAAAAAACCAAAGTTGGCGGCATCACAATTCTAGGCTTCAAGCTATATTACAAACCTGTAATCATCAAGACAGAATGGTACTGCCACGAAAACAGACACATAGATCAATGGAACAGAATAGAGAGCCCAGAAATAGACCCTCAACTCTATGGTCAACTAATCTTCAACAAAGCAGGAAAGAATGTCCAATGGAAAAAAGACAGTTTCATCAACAAATGGTGTTGGGAAAAATTGGACAGCCACATGCAGAAGAATGAAACTGGATCATTTCCTTATACCACCCACAAAAATATCCTCAAAATGGATGAAACACCTCAATGTGAGACAGGAATCCATCAAAATCCTTGAGGAGAACACAGGCAGCAACCTCTTTGACCTCAGCTGCAGCAACTTCTTCCTAGAAACATCACCAAAGGCAAGGAAAGGAAGGACAAAAATGAACTATTGGGACTTCATCAAGATCAAAAGCTTTTGCACAGAAAAGGAAACAGTCAACAAAACCAAAAGGCAACTGACACAATGGGAGAAGATATTCACAAATGACATCAGATAAAGGACTAGTATCCAAAATCTATGAAGAACTTATCAAACTCAACACCCAAAGAACAAATAACCCAACCAAGAAAT
This sequence comes from Lutra lutra, assembly GCF_902655055.1. Lineage (NCBI taxonomy): Eukaryota > Metazoa > Chordata > Mammalia > Carnivora > Mustelidae > Lutra > Lutra lutra. Next base: position 149,225,394 of record NC_062282.1, read on the forward strand.
GGGCAGAAGACATGAACAGATATTTCTGCGAAGAAGACACCCAAATGGCCAACAGACACATTAAAAAGTGCTCAACATCACTTGGCACCAAGGAAATACAAATCAAAACCACAGTGAGTTACCACCTCACACCAGTCAGGATGGCTAAAATTAACAAGTCAGGAAACAACAGATGTTGGCGAGGATGCAGAGAAAGGGGAACCCTCCTACACTGTTGGTGGGAATGCAAGCTGGTACAGCCACTCTAGAAAACAGTATGGAGGTTCCTCAAAGGGTTGAAAATAGAGCTACCCTATCACCAAGTAATCGCACTGCTAGGTATTTAACCTAAGGACACAAATGTAGTGATCCGAAGGGGCACGTGTACCTGAATGTTTATAGCAGCAATGTCCATAATAACCAAACTATGGTACGAACCTAGATGTCCATCAACAGATAAATGGATAAAGAAGAGGTGATACACACACACACACACACACACACACACACACACACACAAACAGACACACACAGGAATACTATGCAGCCATCAAAAGATGAAATCTTGCCATTTGCAATGATGTGGATGGAACTAGAGGGTATTATGCTGAGTGAAATAAGTTAATCAGAGAAAGACGATTATGTGATCTCTCTGATATGAGGAATTTGAGAGGCAGGGCGGGGGATCATGGGGGGTAGTGAAGGAAATAATGAAGTAAGATGGGATCAGGAGGGAGACAAACCATAAAAGACTCTTAATTTCAGGAAACAAACTGAGGGTTGCTGGGGGGTAGGATGAGAGGGATGGGGTGGCTGGGTGATGGACATTGGGGAGGGTATGTGCTATGGTGAGTGCTGTGAATTGTGTAAGACTGATGAATCACAGACCTGTACCCCTGAAGCAAATAATACATTATATGTTAATTTAAAAAAAGAACTGATCAATACCTATTCATTCAATAGCGTATTACTCAAAAATCAGAAGAATAAACTGACATATACAAGGACTTGGATCAACCTGAGAATCATTATGCTGAGACCAAAGAACAGAATCCTATTCCAAAACAAACAATTTTTCTTTTTTGGTGAAGTTCAACAGAAGGAAAAACAAATCTCTGAAAGAAGTAAAAATGTGGAGATTGATTGGAAGAGCACAAGGAATTTTTTTTTTTTTAGTGTAGGCTTAAAACAGCTTCAAATTTTGAATCCTGACCATCAGATCATTGATGTTCTAAAGTAAGGACCCCTAAATACCATGGTTTTTAAGACTCTTATTGAAAGGTATAAAGTCAACTACTTCTGGGGCACCTGGATGGCTCAGTTGTTAAGCATCTATCTGCCTTCGGCTCAGGTCATGATCCTGGGGTCCTGGGATCAAGTCCCACATTGGGCTCCCTGCTCAGCAGGAAGCCTGTGTCTCCCTCTCCCACTCTCCCTGCTTGTGTTTCCTCTCTTGCTGTGTCTCTCTGTCAAATAAATAAACAAAATCTTAATTTTAGAAAGTCAATTACTTTCAACACAAATTTCTTAAACAAGCATTGATAAAACAATGTGTCAGCCTTGGCCTTGGAAATGGATTCTCTTTCTGATTTTTTTCTATTGATTCTCAACATCTGTGTCTATACGGGTATATAAAGTGATCATTTATTTTTCTTCTACTCTGGTTTCCACTACCTGCCTGCATTTTCCAAGCTGTCTTTCTAGCATATAAATTTGGTCTTATAAGGCTAGCTGTGTAAATGAGATGTCTTCTAAGACCTCCAGTTATAATTCTGGCAAAACTATAAGTTGTTCAGGGATGTAGAGAAGGATCGCCTAGGCTTTGCCAAGTGAAAAGGGGAGACACTATTATTCTCTTCAATTCTACTTTTCCTTCATAGAACTGCCACTCTTTCACTTATGAAGAAGCATCAGAGTTTAACTACATGGTTCTGACATTAGGGGATAATAAAGTTTAGAGCAAAATAGAAAGAAATAGCAACCTTTAAAATGACAGCAAAATAATTTTTAATCAATAATTTAATAATTTTTAATCAAGCCATAGTTGTTAGATCATTGAATCAAAAAGATCTGTGATGGGGCATCTGGGTGGCTCAGTGGGTTAAAACCTCTGCCTTCGGCTCAGGTCATGATCCCAGGGTCTTGGGATCAAGCCCCACATCGGGCTCTTAGCTCTGCGGGGAACCTGCTTCCCCCTCTCTCTCTGCCTGCTTCTCTGCCTACTTGTGATCTCTGTCTGTCAAATAAATAACTAAAATCTTTAAAAAAGAAAATATCTGTGATGCTTATTAAAAGTTCAAAGGTTGGCTGCCTGGGTGGCCGATGATTCCTAGAGACTGCCAATATCCTCGCCCTTTTTCCTTCACTCTCTGGAAGAAGTCTGTTGGCAACCATACTTCCAGATTCATTCCTCTCCTTGATCCTCAAAGATTCATATTATCACTGTAGGGACACAGAGGTCTGCACTCATGAAAGGAGGTGCTTCTGCTAGCTACTACCCCAATTTATTATGGCTTTTCTTTTCCTTCTGAATTTGAAGAGACATTCACTTTTTTTTACCTTTTTAATTTAAATTCAATTAGCCAAAATATAGCACATCATTCATTTTTGAAATGAAGTTCAATGATTCATTAATTCAGTGTAACACCAAGTGCTCATCACATCCCATGCCCTCCTTAATGCCCATCACCCAGTTACCCCATCCTCCCCAACCCAACAACCCTCAGTTTGTTTCTGGGAGTCAAGAAGTTTGTCTCCCTGTTTGATTTCTTCCCATTCAATTTCCCCACTCACACGCCCCTGCTGTCCTCTGCACTATTCCTTATGTTCTACATATGAGTGAAACCATATGATAATTGTTTTTCTATGATTGACTTATTTCACTAAGCATAATCTATTCATGTCCACAAATATGGAAGATATTCAGCCTTTCTGATGGTTGAGTAATATTCCATTGTATATAGAATGATAAAGATGTGGCTCATTCACAAGTAATTTTAAAATAACATGTCTAGGGGTACCTGGGAGGCTCAGTCAGTTAAGCATCTGCCTCCAGCTAAGGTCATGATCTCAGGATCCCGGGACTGAGCCCATGATGGGCTCAGTGGGGAGCCTGCTCAGAGGGGTGTCTGCTCTTCCCTCTCCCTCTGTTCCCTCTGCTCCTCTCCCCACTCACACTCTCTCTCATGTTCTAATAAAAAATTTTTAATAAAATAAAATAATATGACTACAATTTTAAATAAAATTTGCCAATTTTATTAAAATATTATTTTATTATATAAAATTATTTATTATATATAATATATATTTATTAAAATACAGAAAATTATAAAAAGAAAGCACCATGGCCCATAATCATTACAGATCATTATCCTGTTATTCAGAGAACTCTTGATGACTTTTTCAAAAAAATAAAATAGGGATGAATGCACACGTTTTAGTTTAGAAAACTAAAACAGTACAAGAAAGTATAAAATTAAGACTCTTCCCAGCCCTTTCTCTACAAACTTAGCTACGGTTAACAGACTCAGGAGGAGGAGTCAAGATGGCGGAGAAGTAGCAGGCTGAGACTAGTTCAGGTAGCAGGAGATCAGCTAGATAGCTTATCTAAAGATTGCAAACACCTACAAATCCAACGGGAGATCGAAGAGAAGAACAACAGCAATTCTAGAAACAGAAAATCAACCACTTTCTGAAAGTAGTACTGGCGACGGGAAGAAAGACTGCGGAGGGAGGGGCTGGTGCCCGGCAAGCGGCCAAGCAACAGAGCACTAAATCAGGACTTTTAAAAGTCTGTTCCGCTGAGGGACATCGCTCCAGAGGCTAAACCGGGGTGAAGCCCACACGGAGTCAGTGTGGCCTCAGGTCCCGCAGGGTCATAGAAGGATCGGGGGTGTCTGAGTGTCGCAGAGCTTACAGGTATTAGAACGGGGAAGCCGGCTACAGAGACAGAGCCAAGGAGTGAGCTCTAAGCTTGGGGTTACCTTGAACTGGTCCCAGGCTCAGTGAGCTCGGAGAATGGCCGGAGGCCAGGGAGACGGGAATAACTGGGCGCTATTCTCTGAGGGCACACTTAGGAGTGGGGCACCGAGCTCTCGGCTCCTCTGGGCAGGACTGGGAGGCCGCCATTTTCATTCCCGTCCTCTGGAACTCTACCAAAAGCATTCAGGGGAAAAAAGCTCCTGAAAGCAAACCCTAGAGGATAACTTAGCCTGGCCCCTGATAAGGGCGGTGCAATAATGCCTGGGGCAAAGACACTTTAGAATCACTACAACAGGCCCCTCCCCCAGAAGATCAACAAGAAATCCAACCAGGACCAAGTTCACCTACCAAGGAGTACAGTTTCAATACCAAGGAGAGCAGCGGAATTCCAGAGGAAGAGAAAGCAAACCATGGAATTCATGGCTTTCTCCCCATGATTCTTTAGTCTTGCAGTTAATTTCTTTTTTTTCTTTTTCAATTTCTTTTTCTTCTGCTGCTAAATTTTTTTAACTTTTACCCTTTTCTTTTTTAACGTTTTTTAACTAGTTTGTCTAATATATATTTTTTTCTTTTTTATATTTTTTCTTTATTTTTCTTTTTTTTAAATGTTTCTTTTATTTTTTTTTTCTGAACCTCTTTTTATCCCCTTTCTCCCCCCTCCACGATTTGGGATCTCTTCTGATTTGGTTAAAGCTATTTTCCTGGGGTCTTTGCCACCCTTTTAGTATTTTACTTGCTCCTTCATATACTCTTTTTTTTTTAAGATTTTATTTATTTATTTATCAGAGAGAGAGATCACAAGTAGGCAGAGAGGCAGGCAGAGACAGAGGGAGAAGCAGGCTCCCTGCCGAGCAAGGAACCTGATATGGGACTCGATCCCAGGACGCTGTGACCATGACCTGAGCCGAAGGCAGCCGCTTAACCAACTGAGCCACCCAGGCGTCCCAACTCCTTCATATACTCTTATCTGGACAAAATGACAAGGCGGAAAAATTCACCACAAAAAAAAAAAAAGAACAAGAGGCAGTACCAAAGGCTAGGGACCTAATCAATACAGACATTGGTAATATGTCAGATCTAGAGTTAAGAACAACGATTCTCAAGGTTCTAGCCGGGCTCGAAAAAGGCATGGAAGATATTAGAGAAACCCTCTCGGGAGATATAAAAGCCCTTTCTGGAGAAATAAATGAACTAAAATCTAACCAAGTTGAAATCAAAAAAGCTATTAATGAGGTGCAATCAAAAATGGAGGCTCTCACTGCTAGGATAAATGAGGCAGAAGAAAGAATTAGCGATATAGAAGACCAAAGAACAGAGAATAAAGAAGCTGAGCAAATGAGGGACAAACAGCTCCTGGACCATGAGGGGAGAATTCGAGAGATAAGTGACACCATAAGACGAAACAACATTAGAATAATTGGGATTCCAGAAGAAGAAGAAAGAGAGAGGGGAGCAGAAAGTATATTGGAGAGAATTACTGGAGAGAATTTCCCCAATATGGCAAAGGGAATAAGCATCAAAATCCAGGAGGTGCAGAGAACCCCCCTCAAAATCAATAAGAATAGGTCCACACCCCATCACCTAATAGTAAAATTTACAAGTCTTAGTGACAAAGAGAAAATCCTGAAAGCAGCCCGGGAAAAGAAGTCTGTAACATACAATGGTAAAAATATTAGATTGGCAGCAGACTTATCCACAGAGACCTGGCAGGCCAGAAAGAGCTTGCATGATATATTCAGAGCACTAAATGAGAAAAAAATGCAGTCAAGAATACTATATCCAGCTAGGCTATCACTGAAAGTAGAAGGAGAGATAAAAAGCTTCCAGGACAAACAAAAACTGAAAGAATTTGCGAACACCAAACCAGCTCTACAGGAAATATCGAAAGGGGTCCTCTAAGCAAAGAGAGAGCCTAAAAGTAGTTCAGAAAGGAACAAAGACAATATAAAGGAACAGTCACCTTACAGGCAATACAATGACACGAAATTCCTATCTCTCAATAGTTACCCTGAATGTTAATGGACTAAATGCCCCAGTCAAAAGACACAGGGTATCAGAATGGATAAAAAAACAAAACCCATCTATATGTTGCCTACAAGAAACTCATTTTAGACCTGAAAGCACCTCCAGATTTAAAGTGAGGGGGTGGAAAACATTACCATGCTAATGGACATCAGAAGAAAGCAGGGATGGCAATCCTTATATCAGATCAATTAGATTTTAAGCCAAAGACTATAATAAGAGATGAGGAAGGACACTATATCATACTCAAAGGATCTGTCCAACAAGAAGATCTAACAATCTATAGAAACTATAGAGCAGCCAACTATAGAAACCAATTAATAGCAAAATCAAAGAAACACGTCAACAATCATACAATAATCGTAGGGGACTTTAACACTCCCCTCACTGAAATGGACAGATCATCCAAGCAAAAGATCAACAAGGAAATCAAGGCCTTAAATGACACACTGGACCAGTTGGACATCACAGATATATTCAGAACATTTCATCCCAAAGCAACAGAATACACATTCTTCTCTAGTGCACATGCAACATTCTCCAGAATAGATCACATCCTGGGTCCGGTCTCAACCAGTATCAAAAGATTGGGATCATTCCCTGCATATTTTCAGACAACAATGCTCTGAAGCTAGAACTCAACCACAAGAGGAAATTTGGAAAGAACCCAAATACATGGAGACTAAACAGCATCCTTCTAAAGAATGAATGGGTCAAACAGGAAATTAAAGAATTTAAAAAATTCATGGAAACAAATGATAATGAAAACACAACGGTTCAGAATCTGTGGGACACAACAAAGGCAGTCCTGAGAGGAAAATATATAGCGGTACAAGCCTTTCTCAAGAAACAAGAAAGGTCTCAAGTACACAACCTAACCCTACACCTAAAGGAGCTGGAGAAAGAACAAGAAAGAAACCCTAAACCCAGCAGGAGAAGAGAAATCATAAAGATCGGAGCAGAAATCAATGAAATAGAAACCAAAAAAACAATAGAGCAAATCAACGAAACTAGGAGCTGGTTCTTTGAAAGAATTAATAAGATTGATAAACCCCTGGCCAGACTTATCAAAAAGAAAAGAGAAAGGACCCAAATCAATAAAATCATGAATGAAAGAGGAGAGATCACAACTAAGACCAAAGAAATACAGACAATTATGAGAACATACTATGAGCAACTCTACGCCAACAAATTTGACAATCTGGAAGAAATGGATGCATTCCTAGAGACATATAAACTACCACAACTGAACCAGGAAGAAATAGAAAACCTCAACAGACCCATAACCAGTAAGGAGATTGAAACAGTCATCAAAAATCTCCAAACAAACAAAAGCCCAGGGCCAGACGGCTTCCTGGGGGAATTCTACCAAACATTTAAAGAAGAACTAATTCCTATTCTCCTGAAACTGTTCCAAAAAATAGAAACGGAAGGAAAACTTCCAAACTCATTTTATGAGGCCAGCATCACCTTGATCCCAAAACCAGACAAGGATCCCATCAAAAAAGAGAACTACAGACCAATATCCTTGATGAACATAGATGCGAATATTCTCACCAAAATTCTAGCCAATAGGATTCAACAGTACATTAAAAGGTTTATTCACCACGACCAAGTGGGTATTTACCCTAAGATACAAATGTAGTGATCCGAAGGGGCACGTGCATCCAAATGTTTATAGCAGCGATGTCTACAATAGCCAAACTATGGAAAGAACCTAGATGTCCATCAACAGATGAATGGATAAAGAAGATGTGGTATATATACACAGTGGTATACTATGCAGCCATCAAAAGGAATGAAATCTTGCTATTTGCAACGACGTGGATGGAACTAGAGGGTATCATGCTTAGCGAAATAAGTCAATCGGAGAAAGACAACTATCATATGATCTCCCTGATATGAGGAAGTGGAAATGCAACATGGGGGGTTAAAGGGGTAAGAGAAGAATAAATGAAACAAGATGGGATTGGGAGGGAGACAAACCATAAGTGACTCTTAATCTCACAAAACAAACTGAGGGTTGCTGGGGGGAGGGGGGTTGGGAGAAGGAGGGTGGGTTATGGACATTGGGGAGGGTATGTGCTATGGTGAGTGCTGTGAAGTGTGTAAGCCTGATGATTCACAGACCTGTACCCCTGAGGATAAAAATATATGTTTATAAAAAATAAAAATTAATTAATTAATTAATTAAAAAACAGACTCACAACATTTCAGATTTTGTATATATCCTTTTTGTTTACACAAAACGTGTAATTACTGTATATCCTATACATCCATTGTATATGTATAATGTATATCCTTTTTGTTTATAGAAAAATAATCATATTATGTATAGTCTTGGTTTTTTCCCTTTTTTTTTAATTTCTTTTCAATGTTCCAGAATTCATTGTTTATGCACCACACCCAGTGCTCCATGCAATACGTGCCCTTCTTAATACCCACCACCAGGCTCACCCATCCCCCCACCCTCTCCCCTCCAAAACCCTCAGTTTGTTTCTCAGAGTCCACAGTCTCTGTATATTCTTATTTAAGACATAGGACCAGTTCCCTTGTAAGGACATAGCATTTCTATAGGGTAGAAATAGAGAGAGCATCAATTTTATAAGCATTACAAGTTAAGAAGGGATTAATAATTAATAATCATTAATAATTAAGAATCATTAATACTTTAAAATTTTAGAGAATTTCCTGTGCAACTCAATGTAAAGAAATCAAAAAATTAAGTATAATTGAGTAATTTCTAGAAAACAAATTATTTGGAATTAAAGAGAACTGACCTAGAAGTTTGCCTGGACAAATTTTTTCTCTTTTTATTTTTTTTAAGGTGTTATTTATTTATTTGAGAGAGAGAGAGAGAGAGAAAGAGTGCACACAAGCTGGCAGAGGGGAAAAGGGAGAGAAAGGAGCAGGGAGCCCAATGCGGGACTCGATCCCAGGACCCCAGGATTGTGACCTGAGCACAAGGTAGATGCCTAACTGACTGAACCACCCAGGCACCCTGGATAAATTGTTCCTGATGCTCAAGGAAGAAATTATTCTGTCATGAAGTAATTTTCATGCCATGTCATCTATGCTGTGCAAATTTCCAGGTCACAGAAAAAGAGACAAATTATGAAGCAAACATAACCCACATGTGCAAATTTAGCAATTCACCCCCTGCCCAAAAACCAGATCAAACTCAATGGCACTGATCAATCTTATTTGTAAATTAAAAGTGCAGAGATCCTTACCAAACTATTGGAAAATATAGCTCACCCATATATTGAAAAAACAAAATATTCAGACCAAATAGATTTTATTCAATTAAGGACAGGATGTCTTAACAGGACACCCATTTTTACCACTTATCATAAAAACACAATACAATAACACCTACAAGGCAGGAATCAGGACTTTTGGAGTTCCTTACCACTATAAACTCAGTACCAAGCACAGGTCTCTGGGACAAAATAAAATTTTAAGAAGCATTTCTTAAGTTAATGATGAAATCAATTAGTAAGTCAATGAGAAAAGTCAAAAGAGAAAAGCCTTGAGCATTCGCAAATGTCCAAAGTTACCTAAAGAGATTAAACACCCATCCCTGGTGAAAATTTCTTACACTGTGCATACTAAGACTTCCCTGATATAAAAAAGAACATCTAAGTCAAGTCATCACAAACATCGTGCTGAATAAATTATGGGGCATATTCTTCTAATTCAAAGTCAACGGTGGCCATAATTTTGAAAAAAAAAATTTCTGGATTTAGGCCAAGAAACAAGAGCTATAATATGAATAAGGAAAAATTATTGCTTGCATGCTACTTAATTGTTGACCCAGAAAATCCAAGAGAATTAAGGTTTTTTTTTTTTTTTTAATCAACTAAAAAGGATTGGCAGGTAGGGTAAGGCATTAAATGTAGAAATTAGATGTTGGATACATGGCTGTTCGGTGAAAAATGCTTTCAACTTGCAGTTTTGCTTCAAATTTTTCAGAGTAAAATGTTGGAAAGATGAGAATAAAGTAATAATAAAATATTAGGAAGATATTTCAGCAGCATGGTCAGTTAAACAAACACAAGTGGAATAACTACACTAAGACCACGGTAAAAACCTTGGAAAAACAACAGATGAACGATCATATTTGACTGACGGAAACAATATAGAATATATGGCATCTTCAAATGTAGAATATACCTTAGAATAACTACAGAATATAGACCATCTTAGAATAACTAAAAAAGGATAATGTGGATGAGAATTACAGGTTCTGTTTTAAACTAACATGGACAAAGAAATTAAACATATATCTGCCAAGTAAAAGCAGCTGAGGACTGAGGACTTACTTAGACACTCATGAACTTCCTTCAGGGCTAACTTGAATTCCTAAAAATGGCATAAACCTAATAAAAGCAGAAAGCAAATACGATAATCCATTAGCAACAAATTACCCTAGTATTTTGACAGCAAAAAAATTATGTGAAATATATTTGATTTCTTAAAATAAAATTACAAGATCATTTGATTAAACAAAAGCATTATTACTTAAACGTTGCTATAAATGGAGATACAATGTATCTTGAGGTTTTAAGGCTCTCTTAAGATTGACTTGTCATTTCGGCAATTCAATTTTGACTCGCAGATGACTTGTATCGACTGTGGACAGGAAGAACAGTGGAAGCAAACAGACCCAGCAAATAGGATGCTGACCAAGAAGGTGCTATGTTTTTGCTCTTAGCCTCTTTGCTTTTGCTTTTAGCTTTTGAATATGCATGTACCTCACATCCAGATCAAACATCTTTCTGTAATTCTTCAGGTTTCAGTTATTTGTCTTGGAGACCTCAAGACCTCTACAACCAAAACATCAGTGAAAACACACGGCAAACAACCAGCGTGGGCAGGCTCTGTGGGTGGGCAAAGATGGGCAGGACACAGTTGCCCCAGTCGGCCACTGACAAACTCTAGTAGCATGTTTCCCAGACAAGATCACTGCACTTGGGATGAATGAATCTACTGCAATTTAACTTGCTTGTGAAGGAATCAGAGGAGGCGATGGAGAAGGTGACACAGGACAAGTCACCTTACCTCTTGCAGCTAGAGCTTGTTGTAGCATTTCTTTGTCCGTATAACATGACCATTTTCACTCCCTGAGCACGGTCCTCTGCCTCACCGGCCAGTGCTTTCCATCATGCTGTGAGCAGTTCTTCCTCCCTCTCGTGCCCCTTTCTGTGCTCTCCCCAGCCTCTTCTCCATTCAGACCTCAGCAAAGATGTAACTCATTTCTCTGGGCGTCTCCCCTCATCCCCCAGTTCTGAAGTAAGTGCCCCTCCTAGGAGCTTGCAAAGAAACTGGTCCTGTTGCTTTTTTATCACTTGTATGTATCACATGGGTCTATTTTGCTCTCTAGACTGACTAGCTTTCAAGGTCTGGGGCTGTTTTGTCTTCTTCACTGTTATCTTCAGGAACTAGGTTGATGCGACAAATGTGATTTGCGGCACACACAAACCATTAGGTCAATGGCGCCCCCTAGAGCTGAGTAGTCTACACCGGGCACCAGGTCTAGGTCAGTCCTGTTAAGTACTTAATAACTGTATCATGAATATAATATTAAATCAAATATTCCCTGAACTCTTTCCAATGGCTAAAATTCTGTGACTATTCACAAATCTATAAAACGAACCCCATTTGGGTATAAATTATAAAACCTGCCCAAGTACATAAAATTTACCCATGTATCATATAATACTCAGTGCCTAATTTGAAAGGATATATGCACCCCCATGTTTACTGCAGCATTATTTACAATAGACAAGACAGGGAAGCAAGTTAAGTGCCCAGAGATGAATGGATAAAGAAAATGTGGTGTGTATGTGTGTGTGTGTGTACACACATATATAAATATATGTATCTATATATATGCACACATATATAAAAATACATATAATGGAATATTACTCAACCATAAAAAGGAAGGAGATCTTGTCATTTGTAACAGCCTGGATGGATCTAGAGACTATAATCTAAATGCAGTAAGTCAGAAGAAAGAGAAAGACAACTACTGTATCATTTTACTTACATGTGGAATTTAAGAACAAATGAACAAAAGGAAAAAGAGGCAAATAAAAAAAAAAAAAACCATACTCTTAAACACAGAGAAAAATCTGGTGGCTCCCAAAAAGGAAGGGTTAGGGGACGGGCGAAAAAGATGATAGGGATTAAGAGTACACTCTTGTAGGGGCGCCTGGCTGGCTCAGTAGGTTGGGCATCTGCTCAAGTCCTGATCCCAGAGTCCTGGGATCAAGCCCCATGTCGGGCTCCCTGCTCAGTTGAGTCTGTTTCTCCCTCTCCCTCTGCCCCTCCCTGTGCTTGTTCTCTCTCTCTCTCTCAAATAAATAAAATCTTTTTTTTAAAGTATACTTATTGTGATGAGCACTGGAAAATGTGTAGAACTGATGAATTATATTGTACACCTGAAACTAATATAACACACGGTTAATTACACTTCAATAAAAAAAGAAGATAAATTCAGTTTAGAATTTACAGGTCTACTCAGTTTTATGCAATCATATGAAATAATGGTTATTGCGATAGCAATAGTGAAATGTATTTACTGAAGCACTTAATAGAAGTAAATACATGTGCTTATATATGTGAAAATAGTACAAATACTTTTTAAAAATCTATAAGATAGATATATTTAAAATTATGTAAACACATAAAATCATGTATCACTGGGGCCTTATAGTTTATTTTTTAATTAAATGTTTAATTTGTTATTGTTGCTATTCTTTTGATGTTCACATTATCCAAATTTAGCCAGTGGGAGTCCTTTCCTGAACCTGTTGCCTTCTCCATTTTCTTACTGTCTGGTAGAGCACAGCCCTTTAAGCCTAGTTTATACCTTTCCCTGACTCAGAATCTCTAATTTCTGTTAAGAAACCCTAGTCTCTTCTGTTTAGAAACCAAGGCCTGGAATCTAGGTATCCCACTGACACTTGGACACTGGGGTCTCTTTACTTCTAGACCTATTAGGTGCATAGAACACACACACATACAATATACATACATCCCTACATATACAATATGTTCAGACTGACACATCCAAGGCAAGAATTCCCTCTCTCCTTTTTCATTCCATATATTTATTTTCCCACCTCCACAAGTGAACACTGGCTTCCAAGAACAATATATGCATTCTTTGATTAATCCACTAATACATAAAATTTGTCAATACTATACCCATAGCACTTAAACTTACCAAATTAATCTTTCTTTGGAATTCATTTTGCTCTAGAATATATCCCACTAAGGGTGCCTGGGCGGCTCAGTCCATTAAGCCTCTGCCTTAGCTCAGGTCATGAATATGGGGTCCTGGGATGGAGCCCCACATGGGGCTCCCTGCTCAGTGGGGAATCTGCTTCTCCCTCTCCTTCTGCTCTTCCCCCCACCCCCGCAAGTGGTTCTCTTTTTCTCTCTCTCAAATAAAAAAAAAAAACACCTTAAAAAAATTTTTTTAAAAAGAGAGAGAGAGAGGGGGGTGCCTGGGTGGCTCAGTGGGTTAAAGCCTCTGCCTTCAGCTCAGGTCATGATCCCAGGATCCTGGAATCAAGCCCCGCATCGGGATCTCTGTTCAGCAGGGAACCTGCTTCCTCTTTCTCTCTGCCTGCCTCTCTGCTTGCTTGTGATCTCTGTCTGTCAAATAAATAAATAAATAAAACTTAAAAAAAAAAAAAAGAAAGAGAATATATCTCACTAACGGGATAAAACCAGAGGATCATACATAATAGTGTCTTGAACTATTTTATTTCTTCTTTGTGGTTACAGATTTGATGTGCATTTCAAGTCCCCGGATTTTAGGGGTTTTCTCCATTCTCTGCAACTTATTTTTCCTTTTGGAAGATGTAAAACGTTAACATGGTTCAAAAGTCGAATCTACCTTAAAATTACTCTCGGAGATACCTCATTCCTTGTCTTTCCTACTTTCATTCACTGTTCATAGGTAATTAACTTCATTTCAATTATGTCATATGAACCTCTAAGATTGAGGTTTATAGGGATGTTTAAGTTGGGAATAAAGATAAAAAGATAGAAATTTGGGAGTGCATAGGACATCTCTTGGTCCTATGGCATGAATATCAAAGGAGCACACTTTAAGCTGTACTTTCCAGTTTAAGGCACATATATTTTCAATGACTTTATTGAATATTATTTTAATGTGTTATAAGTCAAATTATTTCTTTAAAAGGTTATTTAAGAGCAACCTTTTTTGTGTGATGACCTCTCTACCACCAATAATGGAACTCAATTAAGGAAAATATTATGTTCAGTCATCCTATAAACCATCTTTTTGACCAGGTAGCTCTTGAGAAGCAGGGGCTATTATGTTGAAAGAAAAGCAATCTGGGGGGAGAAAAGGTGTTTATTCCAAAAAAAAAAAAAAAAAAACTTACATAGCCCAACTGCCAATGAGCTCTAAACAAGAAGTCAAGAGACTCCCCTTGCTGTCTTGACTCTGAACAAAATAGTTCTTGGGACTTGGGCAAGACATCCCCCCCACCATGCCTCAGTTTCCTTATCTGCAAAATGGACATGAGCTGGGAAAGGGGAGTACCATAACCCTTCTCAGTCTGTCTCCCATAACCCACAACCAGTCATTATTTTTTAGAGATTCTCAGTCTTCATTGTTCAAATGATTCACCCTGGGCCACTTGTTATTTGTCAATTATAAGCCCTTATTATAAGCTTAGGCTGGGGCTCAGAAATGTCCATTTTACACAAGTGTCCCTGATGAAAGAATTGCAGAAGGGGGACACCTGGGTGGCTCCATTGGTTAAACATCTGCGTTTGGCTCAGGTCATGATCCTAGAGTCCTGGGATCGAGACCCACAACAGGCTCTCTGCTCAGCAGAGAGCCTACTTCTCCCTCTCTCTCTGTCTACTGCTCTGTCTACTTGTGCGCACTCTCTCTCTCTCTCTCTCTCTCTCTAATAAATAAATAAAATCTTTATTTAAAAAAAAAATTCAGGGGGATCGTGTACCACGCTTTGAGAAACCTTGGTCTCTATACTCATGTACGTGACCAGCCCCAAGCTGAACAGGCCTTAATCTTGAAGAAAGAACTTGGTTGCCAATGTGGTGTCATTCCAACAGTTCTGAGCGTGTTTCTTTGCCTAAAGAAAATACTTCTCGTATCGAATTTGATTAACTATTATTTTCAGAATAAATCAACCCTTTGGAGGAAAGCCTAACCTACAGCAAAACTTCTTTGAGTCATTTGTATTTTAATATAAATAAATTGGCTGAGTTAGGCAATCTTCTGGCCCAAACAGTATTAGTGAATTAATCCAAAGGCCCATTTATACGACCCTGAGAACTGATGTGCTTTGTTCACAGTCTGACAAAGAGGGTCACGTCAGGTTCAAGACTGGAGTCAAATGTCTTTGCTCCAAGTTTCATGTCACGTTCATGGAATCACAGAACCTTGCTTTGCTTTGAGAAACCCTTCAGAAGAAAAAAGAAAAAGCCACATGGACCCTTCCCTTTCTCTGGAACCTATGAATGTTACCTTACATGGTTAAAAAAAAAAAAGGCTTTGAACAGGTGAATAAAGACCTTGCGACAGAGAGATGATCCAGGAGAGTCCAGCGTAACCACAAGGGTCCTTAAAATAGGGCCAAACAGAGGCAACCAAGTAAGGAAGCAGAGGGAGAAAAGGTGAAAAGCCAAAGAGCAAAGATAGCTCCTAGAAGCTGGCAAAAAGACAAGAGAACAGATCCTCCCCTCGAGCATCCAGAAGGAACCAGCTCAACCACGCTTGCCAGCAACCCTAAGAAACTTACTTGGGATTTCGGAACTCCAGACTGTAAGATAATACATTCGTGTTGTTTTAAGCAACTAGGTGTAGCATCCTTTATTATGGAAGCAAAAAGAAATGAATAGAGGGCTTCATCAGAAATCTAGGGTACCGGGGACCCATCAGCAGAAAAAAATGGAGAGGAGGAACCAAAGGGGAGATGGACAAGGGGCTTAACAAAGACGACTCACTTGCTGAATCCAGGAGCTGCGAGTGGCCAGTCTCTGAGCATAGGGTAGAACAGAAGTTCTAATTAAAGAGCCTGTAACCTAATACTTTAAATGAATAGAGAACTTTTCTCTAGCCATGGAGCACGAATGAGTGTTCAACATATGCAGAAGATACTTGAAACTCAACAACCACACAACACTGTGAGTTTCTCAAATCATTATAAATGCTGGGACCCATTTTCAGGACAATTTATAATCTGAACAGACTAAAACTGACCGGACCCTATAGGAGCCACATTCCCATCATGGGAAAACTAATTTAAGATTAATATGTAATTTCTAATGTCAGCTGGGGTATCATAATGTCAGCTGGAGTTATCATAAAGGATTATTTCCAAAAGAATCTCTTATCAAGTCAAACCATTAGACTAGGTCTGCCCTTCAGACTTAATATATTCAAGGTCTCTTCCAGCAAGGGATGTAATTGCCAGAGCAGAGAGTCAGACAGACCTGAGTTCAAAGCTCCCGCACTCCTTAGCTGGGGAACACTGAGCTGGTTACAGGGTCTCTGTCCATCGGTTTCATCCTCTCTGGGATGCAGCTAAGAGCAGAGCCTGCATGAGGGGAACGGAGAGAGTAAATGGAACAGGTAGGGTATAGAAAGAAAGCCTCATTCAGCTGCTAGGGTTTCGGGCCACCCGGTAAACAGGAATGTTCTCTCTGAGCCATTTTTCCTCTCTATCTGTGGTTTTCAATCTGCTTGGTGGATCCCTAGAATTCCTCTGGCAGAGTTTTAGGAACTTCCTGCTGAGGAAGAAGGAAACCCACGGGGGCTCTAGATCCCCCACACCACTTCCTATGAGAGCTGCCACCTGCAGAAGATCTAAACTTTGAGCCCAATAAAGAGGTCCCATAACAGTTCTACGTGTACTGAGTCAGGGGGAATTTCTCTTGCCACGTCCGCGTCCCCCTTCCCTACCAGACACATGGCACGACAACTGCTCCCCCTTCTTGACATAGGTTTGTGGGGAGTCCCAGAAAGAGTCCGCCAGGGCTTCCTGGCTTTTTGATAGAAGCCTGAGCCATGGGCACTGGGAGGCGGGGAGCGGGGGGATGTGGAGGGCGTAAAAGGACAGGGTCCATGGTGGAGGGTGGTGGGAGGTACAGAGTTTGGCAGTACCAGGAGGGTAAGAGGGACCGTCCAGAGGGTACAGCACTCCTGCCCACACCTGGGGGAGATGAGAAGGGTCTGCTGGTCCAGGATAGCCTTGTGCAGAGTGGTGGGAGGAAGGAGACCCTGGACCATGCCTCTTGGAGGTAGGTGCTGGCATCACACAACCCAGTTCCAAGTCTCTCTGCTGTCTGGACAACACAAGTCCTTGTTTTTTATTTTATTATGCAATACCGCTTTTAATTCCAGGTTGTGTTACCACATCAGCCCGGGATCCGGTGACCCATGGCCAAAGCTGGGACCCAGTTCTCCATTATATATCTTTTAAGCCTCCATCCTTGGACAGCCACGCAGGACAAGGGCTCTGCCTTGATGCTATGTGCAGAGCCCATTCAGTGACTGATCTCACCGCAACGTGGCAACAAGCCTTAGAGAAAGGGAGTCTCGTTGGCGGCGGGGTGGGGTGGCTGAGATCCGTTGCCGGGATCCTGGGGCCCAGGGAGCTGCAGAGTCATAGTTTTTAACCCACGACTGTTTGACTATTGAGCCTAGCCTCTGCCATTAAATTATGCTGCTCCAAGGCAGCACTCCTGACCCGTGGTTCTAGGGGACCATCGAGTGATGGCAAGGTGTCTGAAAATCCACAAACACAGCCTGTCTTTAAATATATGCTTTAGGAGGGACACCTAGGTAGCTCAGTCGGTTCAGCGTCTGACACATGATTTTGGCTAAGGTCACCATCTCAGAGTTGTGGGATCGAGGCCCATGTTGGGCTCTGTGCTGAGCCTGCTTGGGGATTCTCTCCCTCCTTTTCCCTCTGCCCTTATCCCTTCTCTCTTAAAAAAAAAAAAGAAAAGAAAAAATGTCTATGTGGTGTTGAGGTACTTGATAAAATAGACTCACAGGTAAAGTGAGTGATCCGAATAACGGAACTATCTTAGCAACTATGCTGAAAAGATACAGCAGGTGCACACATGGGCCCAATGTGGAACTCAGAAAGGCAATGCTGGTGACACTGAGAGATTTATCTATAGGTGAGTGGACTATATGGGGAGAAGAAATCCACCCCAGGGAAGAAGAGCCTGAAAGCATTAGGCAGACCAAGCCCTAGTGAAACCAAGTAAACAGAAACACAAGGTCAAAAATGTTGGTGAGGAACTTAAAACCACAGAGAGGACGGTGAGGAGCCTCCGAGACCATCTGAAATTGAATGTCTCGGTTCTGCTACTTGCTTTTGGGATTCTGGGAACTAGAACTTGTCACATAGAACCTTTCGGGACAGAATCTGTAATTCCCTCATGCTACCAAATCTGCTCCCAGGATCCAGTGCACTGAGGTCAAAGTTTAGGCTCTGTTTTACCTCCATGCTACCTTCTCCTTATCCCCAGAAGGTGCACAGAGATGTTCCATGCACAGCTCCTGCCCTAAGCCTTGTTGCGAGGTTTAAATGAAAGAAGGCACAAAGCTGGAAACCACACAAGTGGTCAGCGTGATGTCTGTCTGGGGGTCAGTTTTGGCCACACTGTACTTCTTCTCTTTCCCTGAGGCCAGTGAGGCTTTGTATTTAAGCTGGTGGTGAGACAACAGAGGTAAATGGAAGAGGTATCTGTCCCGTTAAAAAAAGCTGCCACAAATCTTTCACACCCGCTCCCTAAGAGGGGGCTGGAGGCAAGTCTCACAGAGACTATGTATAAAATAAGAGAGAAGATTCAAAGCAAAAAGATTCTAATGGCCATAAGGAAGAGCAGTTGGTGGGGGGAGAAATACAATTAAAAACATACAGGAAGGGGTGTCCAGGTGGCTCAGTCGGTTAAGCATCTACCCTCCGCTCAGGTCATGATCCAGGGGTCCTGGGATCAAGTCCCACATCGGGCTCCCTGCTCAGCAGAGCCTGCTTCTCCCTCTCCCACTGCCTGCCGCTCCCCTTGCTTGTGATTGCTCTGTCAAATAAATAAATAAAATCTTTAAAAATAAATGAATAAAAAATAAAAACATACAGAAAATTAATATCTAAAAGAGTGTGTTTTTTTAACAACTACAAGCCATCAGCAATGAGTCTCTAAGGAAGTAGTATATACATCAGGAGAGCTCTGAATCAGAAAGCAAAATAGGAGAGAGGACAATAGATCTTCGAAAGATTTCTGCCTTATAATGATCAAAATAGGTTTTTATGAAGTTTGGGGGGCTTCAAGTGTTTCTTTGAAATTCACTTACGGGGCAGCTCCTTTCTTCAACAACGCTGCACTGGGAGTGTTTGTGTCTTTAACCTTTAAGAATCAGGTTACTTGAGGTGCCTGCCTGGCTTAGTTTGTAGAGCATATGACCCTTGGTCACAGGGTCATGAGTTCAAGCCCCAGGACTGGCTATAGAGTTTACTTAAAAATAAAATCTTAAAAATAAAATAAAATAAAATCTTTAAAAAAATAAAAAAGAATCACATTACATGACCCTTTTCTTATTGTTCACTACATGTGGGAGTATTCCTGCTTCAATTCTAAGTCCATTTCACTGCCATTTGAGTTCTCAGAATGGCAGGGACCATCTAGGGCTGGGAGACCAGCCAACACCTGTTGAAACAAATTGTGAGAACCCTTCTTTCCTCCTTCATGTGCCCACTAAGGGTGTCTTCTGAAAGACTCTGAAATCCTGGAGACCCCGTTTAAGATAAAATGGTTAGCTTGGGTTCATCCTAAGCATGCCCATCCCAAGCATCTCCAGAATCAGATTTCAATGACTCAGGCCTAGTGGTTGAGGTCTGATGGGTAATCTATTCTGAGAGGAATCAGGTGTCAAGGAGGCAGGAACAGGGGTGTCACAACAGAACTAAGACTGCCTTCCACCTGCTGGGGTGTGAGCAGACAAGCTTATAAGCTCAGGTCCAGGTTAGCCAGAAAAAGAAAAGAAAACAACAAAAACCACCCAAAAATGACACCCCAGATGTTTCTTCTTGAGCAGTTTGGTAATTGAGACAGAATAGTTAAGTGTAAGGAGAACAGGCTTTCTTCAAATCTCCTCCACTATATATAGATCGAGATTGGTTACTTAACCTCACAGAAGCTCAGTTTTTCATCTGTGAAAAAAAAAAAAAACACAAAATTATCTAGGTAATGGGGAAAACTCTTCTGGTTCCAGTGGTGGGGAGGTGGTGGGTGGGGAATTCCCCTATTATGGACAAAACGCCTGTGTTGAAACCCTACTCCCCAACAGCATTGTGCCAGGAGGTGGGGCCCTTGGGAGAGCATTTAGGATTCCATGAGGTCATGAGGACAGAGTGCTTAGGGATGGGATTACTGCCCACATCAGAGTAAGCAGATCACTCTCGGCTCACAGCCATGGGAAGGTACAAAGAGAAGTCAGCAGCCCCCAGCCCAGATGAGCGCCGTCTCTAGAAATCGACCACTCTGACATCCTGATCGCCACCCTCCAGCCTCCAGAACCAGGAGAAATGATTTTCGGTTGTTCAGAAGACATCCAGCCTAGGGGACACTTTGTTACAGCCACCTGAATGGACTAAGACCCCCGTGGTGAACCACCTTGAGGGCAAGTGAATTTATTAGCTCATGAAACACAGCTCAAGTATGTCTGGACCCCAGGGCACAAACTGTTAAGTAATTCCTACCTTTTTAGTCCATCTATGTTTGCATCAACAGGTTTACCTCCTTCCATCTAGCCCACTCTAGGCAGCTTGGATTCTCAAGGAACCTCCAAATTTATATCCAGCTGGCAACACAATCCTAAAAGCAAGAGGTTATTCCCTCTGCATCAGTTTCAGCAGGAAATGGCCAGGGAGAGCACTTACAGGGTCCAGGAGAAGCACAGGCGATCACTTAGCCAGTTAGTTCCTTTGAATAGGTGATGGTAGTGGATATTCTGACCGACCAGACTCTGTAGCAGGGGATGGAGATTCACAGATCTTACTGGAACCCTGTGAGCAGGGTGGAGATTTCCCTAAGGAAAACCAGAAGTCTGACATCGGTATCAGAGTAAGGCAAAGAAGAAAATGTGCTGAAGAGAGAAACCTATAAGTTTTCTCTCTTTACTAAGAGAAAGCTCTCTACAGTATCTTTCTCAGGATGGTAATAGGAGAATTAAAGTAGTGTAAAAAAATACTTTGCAAACCACAGAACTCTGTTCCTTGTTTGATTTATATGTAGTTTAACCTACATTCAAAAACTGTACTGATACACCAAGGATGATATGAAGACAAAGAATATTATGAGACAGTTTTTAGATTTTTTTTCGCAGTGCCAAACTGGTGATGGGGCTTCTGGTTCTCAAAACATCTTGAGACTTGGGAGTCTGAAGCATCACAATACTTCCTCAGGTCTAACCGAGGGAAGAATTCCTTCTGAGAGATGGTCGAAGTAGAAGGTGATTGATTATAGACCTTCCTCATGGAGGAAATTTAGCGAGAGGCACAAATATACAGGAATGGTTACCAATACAGTCTTTCCTGTAGGACCCACAAACCTGTAAAGATTTTATCCAATTTGAGATAACGGTCCGTGTCTTTCTCTGCAAAGCAACAACATTAACTCTCCTTATGTTATAAAGATACTGATGTCCTTTCTTTTTCTGGAAATTTTAGTTCACTGTTGTGATAGGTGGGTGTGCTGCAGAAGAAACTTAAAAAAATCAAAAGATCCTGACTTTCCCCCCTTATATTTAAGGCTTCTTGACCATTATAAAACTATCAAGATTTTCCCAAATCCTTATATACCTCATACTCAACAACTTATATAGAGCTACAAGACAGACCATTTATTTCATTTTTGTCAATTAAAAAATCTATGGAATTGCCTTTTCTCTAAATATGTGAAAAGATATGAGGAGTGAAAGCACAGG
The DNA here is from genome assembly GCF_902655055.1 of Lutra lutra. Taxonomy (NCBI): domain Eukaryota; kingdom Metazoa; phylum Chordata; class Mammalia; order Carnivora; family Mustelidae; genus Lutra; species Lutra lutra. The sequence goes on from NC_062282.1 coordinate 149,247,394, forward strand.
ATAGTTCATATTCTAAAATTCAGGTTTTCCCATTTAATTAAGGGATATGTACTGATTCAAACCCCCTCAGTTTTTCCTGAGATACAAACATGAGAATAAAATTCATTCAAACTACAACCCCCACCCTCCACCCCCCAACACACAAACCATTAAGACCATGAAGGTATCCAAGAACATTTTAACCAAATAACATACTCAAATCCCTGATTTATGTTTAAAATATATAAAAGGAGAACTGAAAAATTCTAGAAGATTCTTGAACTTAAATTCTTCTACTACTCTATCATCTAAGATGCTGGTTGAACCCACAATATGTCCCAGAAAGCATGAGCTAATTCTCAGTAATTATTGTTACAGGTTCCATAATCCTTTTTCAGCAATTGATGGGATAAAAAGATAAAAATCCACACAACAAAGAGGACTTAAGAAAATAACACTATCAGCCAAATGACCTTTACAGAATTACAGAATCATCTCCTCAAGAAATGCGAAATAAAATTATTTTCAAGTGCACTTGGAACACTTACCAAGTTTGATCATATGCTGAGTTATAAAATACATCTCAGTATATTTAAAAGGACTGAAATTTTACAGAGTATGTTCTCCTACATGACAGAATTTAGCTAAAAGTCGTTTTTTTTAAAAAAATCTGAGCTTCTAGTAAAATTTTAGGAGATAAGGTTAATACACAAAAGTCAATTGCATTCTTATACACCAGCGATGAAAAACTGGAATTTACAATTAAAAATAATCCCATTTACAACAGCACCCAAAAATGAAATACTTAAGTTTCGTAAGATATGTCCATGATCTCTAGGAAGAAAACTACCAAATTCTGAATAAAGCAATTAACGAAGATCTAAATAAATGGAGAGATATTCTCTGTGTGGGGGTTAGAAAAATCAATACTGTTAAGAGGTCAGTTCTTCCTCACTTGACCTACAAACACAATTCCAATCAAAATTTCAGCAATCTATTTTGTGAAAATCAACAAAGTGATTCTAAAATCTCCATGGAAAGGCAAAAGACCCAGATTAGCCAACCCAATACTATAAAAAAAGAACAAAGTTGGAGAAGAGACATAACCCAACTTCAATGCTTTTTTTTTTTTTTTTAAGATTTTATTTATTTGAGAGAGAGAGAGAGAATAAGCAAGAGGGAGAGACAGAGGGAGAAGCAGGCTCCCCAATGAACAGGAAGCCCAATGTGGGACTCGATTCCAGGAAGCCAGGTTCATGATCTGAACCAAGTAGATGCCCAACCAAGTGAGCCACCCAAGCGCCAGCCCCCAACTTCAAGACTTGATATAAAGCTACCATAATCAAGACAGCATGGTACTGGTTAAAGAACAGATGTGTTTACCAATGGAACAAGAGAGAGAAAGCCCAGAAATAGATTCAAAGTCAACTAATTGTTGACAAATGAACAAAGGCAAATTCAATAGGGGAAAAATAGTTGTTAACAAATTGTGCTAGAACACTTAGATATCCACACACAAAAATAATTGATCTAGACATAGACTTCATACCTTTCATAAAAATGAATGCCAAATGGATCATAAACCTATATGTGAAATAAAAAATTATAATATTCCTAAAAGATAACATAAGAGAAAACCTAGGTGAGCTTGGGTTTGGTGACTTTTAGACAAACACCACTAGTTTGATGCATGAGAGGAAAATGTTAAGTAGGACATCACTGAAGTTATAATTTCTACTCTGCGAATGACATAGTTAATAGAATGAAAAAACAAAGCACTGACAAGGAGAAAGCATTTGAAAAACACATAGAGGAACTGTATCTAAAATATATACTCTTAAAACTCAATGATTAGGAAAAACAAAAACAATCCAATTAAAAAATGGGAAGGACATCTGAATGGACACCTCCTCAAAGAAGATATACAGATGGCAAATAAGCATCTGAAAAGGAGGACTGTATCACATGTCATTAGGGAACAGCAAATTAAAGCAGCAACAAGCTACCATGACATACCTATTAGAATGGCTAAAATAAAAAACTGACAATACCAAATGCTGACAAAGATGGAGAGCAAGGAGAATCTTCATTGCTGATGAGAAGGTAAAATGGTTCAGCCACTTTAACAGTTTTTTCAGAACTAAGCATAGTCTTACTTTATGATCCAACAGTCATGCCCCTGGCTATCTATTCAACCAATGTTAAAACTTACATCCATACAAAAACCTGCCCAGGAAATGTTTATAGCAGCTTTATACATAATTGCCAAAACAAAAACAAAAACTCCAGGAAGCAACGAAGACATCCTTTGAAAGGTGAATGGTTAAACAGACTGGTACATGCAATGTAATACTAGAAAGCAAAAGAAGATATGTGTCATGAGCAAATAACAAGGAATCTTTTTTCCCCCCAGCAGGTTCCACACCCAGCATGGAGCCCAATGCAGGGTCTGAACTCCCAACCCTGGGATCAAGACCTGAGCTGAGATTGAGAGTTGGGACACTTAACCAACTGAGCCACCCAGGCATCCCAGGAGGAATCTTAAATGTTTATTACTTGAGGAAAGAAGCCAGTCTGAAAAAGCAACACACTGTATGATTCTAACATTTCAGGAAAGGCAAAACTATGGAGACAAGACAAAGATCAGTGATTGGCAGGGGTTAGGATAGGAAGAGGGCAGTAAGTAGGTGGAGCACAGGAGATTTTTAGGGCCATGAAACTGTTGTGTGTGATCCTGTCGTGGTGGGCACATGACATTATGCATTTGTCAAACTATTCAAAGCAAAGAACTATACAAAACAGTAAACCCTAATGTAGACTATGGACTTTAGTTAGTATTAAGGCATCAATATCAGTTCATCAACTGTAACAAATGTAGCACACTAATCCAAGATGTTAATATAAGGGGCTGGTAAGCAAGAGAAAAGGGGGTATTAGGAATTCTGTACTAGCTGCTCAATTATCTGTAAACCTAAAAATGTTCTAAAAGTAGTCTATCAATTTTTTAAAAACACGCTTCCAGAAATGAGTCATCAAGGAAGTAAGAGAAATTAGAAAATATTCTGAACTGAATGAAAATAAAAACACCAATTTCAAAATTTTTAAGAGTCAATCAAAGCACTGCTCAGAGGGAAATCTATAGCTTCAAACCCTTATTTAAAAAAAAACTGTCTGAAATCAATTACCTAAACTTCTATCTTAAGAAGCTGGAAGGACTAATTAAACACAAAATAGGTAGAAAGGGATTATAATAAAGATACAAGAAAAATTAAAGAAATAAATAATTAATGAAAAAAATCAATGAAATCAGAAACTGTTTTTTCAAAAGATAAACCTCTAAATAGGCTGATCAAAAACAAAAGAGGAGACACCACTAAGGATCCTACAGAATCAGAGATGAAATAAGGCATACAGACAATAAGACATAATGTCTTATGAATAAATTTGTCAAAATAGATGAAATGAGCAAATTCCATGACAGACTCAAAACTTACACAAAAGAAACTGAGAATCTACACAGTTTCAGGGTACTAAAGAAACTGAACAGCACAATAAATAAAATTGAATTAAAAACCCTCCCATACAGACACACGCAGACCCAGGTCTTTGGGAAAAAGGCTCCCAGTGCCTAATAGACCATCTCTTCCCAACTCCAGATAAGAGCAACTTAATGTGAATCTACTGGGGCTCCTCCTTTCCAGGTCTTCTCTTCATGAAATAGGTAAATTCCAACCTTTGAAACTCAGAAGAGCAAGGGGTGAGCCTACTAGAAACTGAGGCATACATCACAGAGGACAGAATGGATTGGGACCATCTCGGTTATATATTCATTTCCCATCACTCCCACCACTTCACCTCCACCCCTGTGACTGTGTGTTTCTCTTGTAGATAGCTATTGCTTATTGATCTTCCTCTTAGACCTTATAGGTGTGGCAAGAAACATCTAGAAACTGCTTCAATAAATGATCTTTATGATTCCCTCCCTCCTTGTCTCGATTCCTCTCCCCCTCCCTGCAATGACTACTAACTGACAGCCCACTATGTGCCAGGGAACAAGGTAAGCAAAATCAAACATGGCATTGGTCTTCATGGGGTATGTGATCTATGTTCTAAAGGTATCACAGACTGGATGAAACAAGAACAGGTAGTTCCTAAGTGACTCTATATGCTCACTACTGTTAACCCATTGTGTGGCTAACGTGGCTGAGACAGGGAGAAGGTCAATATCTTGGTCTGGCTGAGGTTCATAGAGCCAAAAAGGAAAAGAACTAGCATTTGAGCCTAGGTCTATCCTACTCCAAAGCCCATGCCATTTCTGCTCTGCTGTCCTGCTAAATGAAGAGCAAGCTGAAATTGATCCGGATTACATACTGTATCTCACTAGCAGAGTAATTGATGTGTATTTTCTCATGGCTAACTGTGCTATATGATATTCACGGCTTATCTGTTATGTTTCTGAAGGGCTGGTTTTGAAGTTTTTATTAGCATACATTTCAAATTCTGGTTGACTGTCTGAAATGCAAAAATCCTTCAACTACTTGAGGTAGAAATAAACTTCACTTAGTAGAGAGTGTCCTTGGCTTGACCCAGAAGCTCAGTGAGTGGATATCTCTGCAAGGGTTTATACACAGGCTCTTAGGAGTTTGGCTGTGGCTGAGGCTGGAGGTATTAAGGTAGGAGTATATTTAGGCTATAGAAGTCAAGTCCATTCCCAAATGAATTTCTGGTAGGGTCCTAAGGATGATAGACATATACCAAAAAATGCCACACTCTTTCTAAGACTTCTGATAAATGCCTTCTCCGTAGGTGATGTCAGCAGGTGCTCTGAGGTTACCTGGTATGGTAGATCAAGTCTACATTCCTAAGGTGAAATCCTAATCCCCTGGCAAAATGGTGCAACTCTGTATTTCTGTGCCTCACCTTCTGCCACTGATCCCTTCCCCTACACACCTATTCTTCAGCCACAGCAGAAAGCATACCAATCTCTAAATATCCCTCTACACCTCCAAACTCTCTATAAATGGTATATCCATCTCGGGCTTCTAACAGCCTCTAAGGCTCAACTACTTGCTCTTTGCTGAAATCTTGTGCCCCTGCGGGTGCCACCCAACTGAGCCAGTTAAGTGTCTGCCTTTGACTCAGGTCAAGACCTCAGGGTTCTGGGATCATGTCCTGCATCGGGCTCCCTGATCAGTGGGGAGTCTGTTCTCCTTCTCCCTCTGCTGCTCCCCCCATTTGCATCCCTCCCCCCTCTTGTGCTGCCTCAAATAAATAAAATCTTTAAAAAATAATATAATAGACCCCCATCCTCATGGAAACTGATCCCTCCTTCTACTTAGTTTTCAGAGAATGTGCACAATGGTCTGGTACTCTGCTCATCATCTATCCTCCTCAAGGTGCAGGACATCAGGGAAGGAGTCTGGACTGTATCCTCCTCTCCTTTTAGATTCCTAGTGCCTAGCTCAGTGATGACTCAAAAGAGGCACTGAATGTATAGCAAATACCTGAATGAAGATAACATGGAAAGGAAATCCAGCCAAGAACCAAAACTCCACCAAAGGGCATGACAGCAACAGAGGATGAGTCAGCCCTCCATTCTCAGTCTACCACCAAGGTCATTGCTTCACAGGGCCTTCTGTGCCATATTCTAATTTACCTTAAATTATTGATGTAATTCTCAATTTGGGTTTCTGATTTGAGGCAAGACCCTTAAGATATTTTTCATTATTTTTTAAATCCCCTTAATTACTTTTTAATACCTATCAGAAGCTTGAAATTGAAATGTTATGACCAGACTACCCTGATTTTTCTGGATTGTATTCACACAAGGGACGGTCCCCTCGGATGCCTACTGTAACTGACCTGATTGTTTCCCTTGAGGAAGTTTCGTCTTATTTGACACAGCATTATTAAACCAATAACACAGATAAAAAAATATGTCCAGACTGATGGTTACCAGAGGAAAGGCAGTTGGGAGGATGGGTAAACTAGGTGATGGGGATTAAAGAGTACAGTTAACATGGTGAGCACTGATTAAGGTAGAGCCATTGTGAAAACACTATGTCGTATACCTGCAATTACTAAATTACTAAATGCAATTACTAAATTACTTAAATAATTAAAATAAATCTATATCATTAAATTAAAATTGAAATATGCTAAATCACTAAATGCAATTACTAAATCATTTAAATAATTAAAATAAATCTACATCATTAAATTAAAATTAAAATATAACCATAAATTTAAAAATTTATAAAATTAAAATTAGGTAATTAGATTAAAATGAAGTAATTAAAATAAATTTAATAAAATTAAAAATATATGCATTTATTGTTTTTATTATGATCTATTATATTTATTTTTATTTTTATTACAACATATTTATTATATATAACATATTTAATATTTGATCTTCTTCCTTTTTTTTAAATTTTATTTATTCATTTGACAGAGAGAGATCACAAGTAGGGAGAGAGGCAGGCAGAGAGAGAAGGGGAAGCAGGCTCCCCGCTGAGCAGAGAGCCCAACACAGGGCTCAATCCCAGGACCCCAAGATCATGATCTGAGCCAAAGGCAGAGGTTTAACCCACTGAGCCACCCAGGTGCCCCAACATATTTAATATTTGATATGTGATTATATATTTATATAATATATGATCATAGTATATTATGTCATATATATTATAATTTATTACATAATTATAACATATATTATATGATTCTATATAATTTGTATTTATATACTATATAATATATATTTATTATTTATATTTATATTTGTTTATACTTATAGTTATTATTATATTATACATTATATATTTATTATTTTTATTTATTATTAAAATTTCAAATATATATATATATATATATTTTATATAGAAAGAAAGCTTGGTAATGTTTTTCAAAAATACCAAAGACAAATTCATGTGTATGAATGAATGAAGTCTCTCCCAGTCTGTTTCCAAGGACACAAAGTGACCAATGAAGACAGGAGCTGGTCTTCCCCAAGCCCCTCCAGCTATCCAGAGCTGAGAGACATGGTCGTCTCCACCCACACTACCCACACCTGTTTTGTGTCTGGCTGTACTCTTTTTTTTAAGATAATTTATTTATCTATTCACGTGACACAGAGTGACAGAGAGAGGCAGAGGCAGAGGGAGAAGCAGGTTTCCTGTGCCGCAGGGAGCCCCACCCGGGACTCGATGCTGGGACCCTGGGATCCTGACCTCAGCTGAAGGCAGACGCCTAACCCACTGAGCCACCCAGGTGCCCTAGCCATGCTTTTTTGATGACGCCCCAAAGAGACAGCCCTCCCTGCTCCAGTGCTGGGTAGCCTCGGACCCTCACAGAACAAGGATCTGTACTCCTCCCTTAGCGGCTTCATTCCTTCTCTGGATGCCCGGGCATTGAAAATGGAAGCCAGTTCCAAGGATTATCCTGAAGGTGAAAAGGAAAGGGAAGGCTTCCAAAGGACCCCCTGTCCCCTGGACAGGACTGTGCAGAACAGGAAAGCAGAGCAAGGAGCAGGTTCTGAGGACCCCTGGGGCAGGGCCCTCTGCCCTTTGATCCTAGGACAGGAACACCCAGCAGTCTTACTGCCCCGGCGTCCAATAGGCTCTGTTGCCCCTATGGTATAGACCCCCACAATCCAGGATCCAGTCCACAATCACTACCACACTAAGCCTCACTGCCACACACAAGGTCCCAGAAGTGTTGGAGTGGTTCTGGGATCCCCCATCCAGAAGAGGTGTGCGCTGGTGTGGAATCAGCCTCTTAAGTAAGGGAGACCTCCCCCACCCCCCACCGAGGGGTAGTGGCGGAAGTTTCCACAACGCATCACGCCAACTGCACACAAGCCTGCTAGGCTGGCAGAAGATGCTTAGAACTCCAGACACCGTAGGGCCTGCTTATGCCATAGCTCCATCTCCTGAGTGCTTCTTGGATGAAATAGCCATTTAAGTAGAGTGATATGATTTAAAAGAGAAAATGGGCATCTTTCTACCATTGCCACCAAATTCCTTCCCAGGGGTCACCCACTCTTAGCCCCACACCCTTCATTCATCACTCTTAACACATTCTCCAAAAACCCATACTTGTCTTTTGGAAGACGTTCAGTGACATAGGAAAAGCAAAATGGGTTAAAAGAGATGGAAACGAGGAGACGCAGTACTCATGTCTCAGGGGACCGGGGACAAAGCTCTCCGCCCAAGGATCCTCCTTTGCCAAATGAGAAATTGGAATACGTGATCTCTAAAGGTCCCTCCAGACCCCGAATTACATCTGTTTGGTTCTGTCCTAATTATCCCTCTCTCACTTTGTCCTAAGAAGCATATGGCCAAGGTCCCAGCAGGAGCTGGACTGCACATTACCACGTGGGCTTCTCCGGTAGAGGACAGGAAGGATGTCCTTTGTCTCCGCTGCGACCAGCAGCAGGGCCATCTACTGAAGACACCAGCAGCTCCAGAAACGTGAACCAAAGAGGAATGTGGATCAAGCATGCCAGTCAAGAGGATTACGTGTCACAGAATATCCACGCTATCCAATGGGGACCACGCCTGCCCCACACCTCGGGATAACTGGGGAAGAATTTAAGGAAGACTGGAATTCCTACAAAACCCTAACAGGATAGAGTAGTTATCTGTTGCTGAGTCACAAACCATGACACACTTAGTAGCTTAAAAACAAAACAAAACAGGGGCACCTGGGTACCTCAGTGGGTTAAGCCTCTGCCTTTGGCTCAGGTCAGGATCTCAGGGTCCTGGGATGGAGTCCCGCATCAGGTTCTCTGCTCAGCAGGGAGTCTGCTTCCTCCTCTCTCTCTGCCTGCCTCTCTGCCTACTTGTGATCTCTCTCTGTCAAGTAAATGAATAAAATCTTTAAAAACAAACAAACAAAAAAACAAAACAAAAACCTTTCTGGCTCACCTTTGGGCACCGCTAGACATTTCTCCTGTCTGTCCCCCGTGAGCTCAAGACATGCAGTGAGCTGAACGACTCTGCTTCGGGCTGGAAGCCAGGGCATGTGTCCTCTCTTTATCCAGCAAGCCAGCCTAGGCTTGTTCACACAGAACCAGCAACATGGGTCCCCAGAGCCCCAGAACACAGGCCCAGCGTGCCTGCATTTTTCAAGACTGCTTGAGGCATATTTACTAACATCCCACCGGCTAAAATAATTCACACGGCCAACTCAGATTTAAGGGGTAAAGAACACAGACGCTACTGCTCGATGATAGGATTTTGTAATGTTACATTCTAGGTATAGGAGTGGAACGAGGGAAAGATTTTGCGGCCATCCGTACAACCTAGCGCACAGAGAAATGCAGATGTAGGCCTGTCAAGGTGACCTTCTTTTTATTCCCAAGTTCACACTGCCAAATAAACAGGGGACATTATTCCTGCTTTTTACTCAGCAGCAGGTTTTATAGTAAAATTTCCGTGAGAAATGAAATTTGTGCGCCTGCAGATCAGAGAGGAACTGGAAATTCTTTTTGCAGATTGTCAGCCTCGCTGAAGCCTCGGAACTCCGTCCAAAGTTGTATGTAGTTGTATGCAAATGTAGGAAATTCCTCATTTTGGGGGAATTTTGCTTCTGTATCTCCTATTATTCCTGCCCTTCTGAAATCCAACCCCCTGAACTCATGCCTTCAGGCAAGTCACTCCATGACACCTCTAAGAAGTTCATGAATTATCACAGCTAGTTGGAATTTCCAAATCTCTGAGTTGCGCGGCTGTGAATTGTATGTCTCTTCCTATCTCCAGTCTGTGTTTGGCAGTTCAAGAGAGCATGAGAGCAGTTTCATCTGACACTCCTTTCATTCATGTTTCTTAACCAACTAACTGTGCACCAGGCACTGAGCTGAGTGTAGACACAACAAAGATCGGAAGGAGGGACGATGGGAGAACAGAAATGCACCTGCAGTTCAGTGAGATGGAAATCCCGTAACTTTTGTGAAAAATGACGTTCAAGAACATCCATTCATTTTTAAAATCAATTTTGCATTTTGGAACCACCGCCCCGAGTCGCTTTTAATTTCCAGAGCCTGGTCTCCTCCTAAGAGGGTTTAAGAGTGACTAACTTTCTTCTTTCCACTGTTAAATTGTCACTGAGTTATTTTGAATTCTGACAGTGTCCTCAAACTCCTTCTGAGGACGTTAATTTCTTTGGGCAGTTGAAGAAAAAAACCCTGGGTCAATTTCCTCTTACACGGAACCGGCCTCTCTCTCAGCTCACACTTGACAGGAAGCTCGCTTCACCACACGGAGCTGAGGCATCACCAAGGCAGGCTAAAACGGCGGAAGTGGGGGGGGCAGGCAGTGTCATTGCCTCAAACGTTTTCCTCCACAGATTTGAAACAAGTCAAGTCCCCGTTTAGTTTCTGGTTCATCTGTCCTTTCTAAACCTCTTCTTGGTGTTTTCTGCTCTATTAAACTGTATCGTCACTATTGTGATGATTTTTTTTTGGTCACCTTGTGTTTGTTTGTTTGTTTTAATTGACAACTCACGGCATTTGTCTCCTTGTGGGAGTGTTCATTTTCATAGGCTACCTTTAGATTTCCCCCTCTAATGGACCCCAGCCTTCAAAATTCATAGGAGTTTAAGTCTATTGATGAAATTCCACATAATCCATGAAGAGAGAGATTTTGGTGGGCTGTGCCTCTTCTCAAGGCAGATGCCATCAACTGCAAAGGAGTTTCACCTAGTCTTCCCTTTTTTTTTTTTTTAAAGATTTTATTCATTTGTTTGACAGACAGAGATCACAGGCAGGCAGAGAGGCAGGCAAAGAGAGAAGAAGGGAAGCATGCTCCCTGCCAAGCAGAGAGCTCAACGCAGGGCTCTATCCCAGGACCCTGGGATCACGACCTGAGCCGAAGGCAGAGGCTTTAACCCACTGAGCCACCCAGGCACCCCAGGATTTTTGCCTAGTCTTATTCATGTGTTTAAAATCCCTACATTTTCCCCAGGATACCCAGATGGCCCACAGGTGCAAGAAAATATGCTCATTATTAATATCAGGGAAATGCAAATCGAACCCACAATGAGATACCACCTCCCGCCTGTCAGAACAGGTAAAACTGACCACACAAGAAACAGCAGGTGTTGGTGAGGATCTGGAGAAGCGGGAAACCCTCATGCACCATTGCTGGGAATGCAAACTGGCACAGCCACTGCGAAAAACAGCATAGAGGCTCCTCAAACAGAATTCACATAAGATGGAGCAATTCTACCTGAGTATTTATCCAAAGGAAACTAACACACTCATTTGAGAAGACATCTGCAAGCCAAGGTTCATTGCAGCATGATCTACAGTAGATAAGACATGGAAACAACCCAGTTGTCCATCACTGGATACACACACACACACACACATACACCCCACACACATTAGAATATTATTTCATCATGAAAAGGAAAGATCTTACCATTTGTGACAACACAGTTGGACCTTGAGAGCACTATGCTAAGTGACACTAAGCGAAATAAGTCAGACAGAAAAAGACAAAGTCTATATGATCTCACTTGCAAATGAAATTTTTAAAAAGAGAGAAAACAAACAACAACAACACCACACACGCACACGCACGCAACCTGAACTCAGATACAGAGAACAGACTGGTGATTGCCAGAGGCAGGGGAAACAGCACGGGCAAACTGGGTGGAAAAGGTCAAAGGTACAAACTTTCAGTTATACAGTGAGTCACAGGAGATCACATACAACCTGAAAACTATAGTTCATAGTACTGTATTGTATATTTGAAAGTGGCCAAGAGAGGAGATCTTGAAAGTTCTCATCATGGGGATAAAAATTTATAATGTGTGGTGACATGTTAACTAGACTTACTAGAGTGATCATTTTATAATATGGACAAGTAGCAAATCACTATGCTGTAGACCTGAAACTCGTATTTTTATGTTTTATGTTATATGTTAATTATATGTTATATGTGAATTATTATCTCAAAGTTATATGTTAATTATATATCAATAAAAATTCCATTCTTAGAACCTCACAGAAAACAAAAATCAACTAGGTAATTTAAAACAGAAATACAAGGGTGTCTTGGTGGTTCAGTTGGTGGAGTGTCTGTCTTTGGCTCAGGTCATAATCCTGGGGTCCTTGGATCAAGCCCCATATCAGGCTTTCAGCTCAGTGGGGAGGTTGCCTCTCCCTTTCTCTTTGCCCCCCCCCCCCGCTTGTGTTCTCTCTCTCTCTCTCTCTCAAATAAATAAAGTCTTTTAAAAAACAAACCAGAAAGATAATTTCTTCTCAAAAAAAGTGGAAGCTCCAATAAATCTCAGGAAAAATTCTGAAAGTTGAAGAAATTATCCCTAGAACCCCACCTGGAGAAACTCCAAGGAAAAATAATTCCCACTTACCACCAGAACATATTCAAATGGAACCCCAGGTTATAGGGGACCAAGTGAGGGAATCATATTTTATCTACTGATTTTCAAATTATTTAAGCAAGTGTTAAGTGTAGCTTGTTTTCTCTCCTGGAGGTGGATACTCAGTACTGCTTTCTTTCTTCCCTGAAAGAGTTTTATCTGTATTTACCACCCAATTTACTAGTTACTAATAGTTATTGAACATCTAGTGTGAGTCAGGCACTGTGCCAGACAATAAATAGATCATAGACCTGTTTTCAACAGGTCTCAAAGACAAATGTAAGTAGTGAAGAGTTTGAAATGTGAATTTCTGTGGACATGTTTATTGTACAGCGAGGAGACAGAGGTCATAAACAGAGAAGGAAGTAAGCAAAGGCAGAAATTTTAGATACTGAGTGTTATTCAGGTGTGTGGGACTGTAAAAGGTAAGGCTCTTTTGCACCCACACTCAACCAGGTTCTAAAAAGGTTATTATAACTGCAAGTTATAACCACAAAAATACTATCAAGAGGCATCCATAATGCCCATACTAACTCAACAATCGGGATAAAGTCTGGAATGCAGATTGAAAGGGAGAATGTGAACATATCAATGGGACAGGCCAATGAGAAGTTACTCCGAGGTATAGAAAGTTCTTGAAAAAATGAGGGGCAACCCCGTTAAGCCGATTGACAACAATCCACATGCTTTTCCTTGGTTCTACAGCAGAAGGAATGCTGTGCTCTTCAAGCCAAACCTCTGGGGCTTATCTGACAGGAATATTCCAGTAAGATAAGCGCCGCTGAGAGCAAAAGAGAAGAGGAGGAAAACACTGATCCAAGGAGCACAGAAGATATTACACCTGCCTTGGATTTCATGTAAATACATATGATATGTATATATCATTTATACATATGGTGCATCAGACAGCCAATCCCTACCAGCTATAACAAAAGCCACTCCTCTTCCTTAGTGACCACAGAAAAGTCACTCCGTATAAACAGTGATCACCATGCATGGTCTTATACCCTATAAGATGGTAGGCAGGGGAGAAAACCGCTATAAATGTTATCTGAAAACAGACATTCTTAGCACCATGGAATTTATGTAATAAACATTTATATAGCACTTTTCTTTTTTTTTAAGATATTTTTAAAGACTTTATTTGCGAGAGAGAGAGAGCACAGTGGGGAGAGGGGCAGAGAGAAAGGGAGAAGCAGACTCCCCATCCAACACAGGGCTCAATCCCAGGACCCCAAGATCAAGACCTGAGCTGAGATCAAGATCAGATGCTTAACCAACTGAGACGGTGAGGAACCCCTAACTGCTGATCTTTGTGGCTCCCCTAGGAGGTAGGTCCTATTACCTCCATGACACAGATGAGTAAACTGAGGCACAGAGAAGTTAATGAAATTTTCCAAGTTCCAGGAGTCAGCCAAAGGCAGATTCTGGACAAGAACCCAAGCAGTTGGGCTCCAGAGCTTCACGACTACACCATTCCACCTCAGAGAGTGTCACTTACAAGCATGACAAGGAGGAGAATCTGCTAGGGTCCTCCTCGCGGCAGCCCAGGGAAGATGAGCTAACTCAAAGCCAAGTGCAGCCGTGACATCATGACTCCTGCCTACGGAGAGCTTAACAAACAAGCCCCAGGTAAATATCCATCCTCTTTCTTTTTTTTTTTTTTTAAGATTTTTTTTTTTATTTCTTTGACAGACAGAGATCACAAGTAGGCAAAGAGGCAGGCAGAGAGAGGAGGAAGCAGGCTCCGCACCGAGCAAAGAGCCTGACGCGGGGCTTGATCACAGGACCCTAGGTTCATGACCTGAGCTGAAGGCAGAGGCTTTAACCCACTGAGCCACCCAGGCGCCCCCATCCTCTTTCTTTCCCCAAACCCCATACACAAGCTCTATACATGCAAAGACTGCAGGTAATACACCAATGCATTTTTGCTGTACAGGGCAGCAGACGCTGTATTTTGACTTCACCCCTGTTTCAGGCCCCTGGAAGTTGCCTTCCTCTGCTACAGAGGGTGGAAACCTCACACAGCCTTCCGTGAGTCCCCTCACTTGCAGTGTAAGCATGTGACTGACGTTTCTTCAAACAGATTCGCCTTTATACAATGTCAGTGTGGGAAGTAACAAAGTAGCAAGGAACAATGGCGCCCCAGAGTCGGGGTTCGGATTTCCTGACAAGGCTGGAGGTGGTGAGTATCCTTCTGGGAAGCTGGAAGGGAGCCAGAATGTTCTCCCTGAAAGAAGAGACAGCGATGTGGGCACTTCCTCCTGGCTGTGGGCTTCTGAGCTGCCAGAATTCCTGAATTATTATTCCCAAGACGGACTCTCTGGGCTCTCCAGAAGTTCCAGGAACTCTCTAACCTCCTTTAATGAAAATTCTTCCTGTTTAAAGTTAGCTAGAGTTGGGGCGCCTGGGTGGCTCTGTTGGTTAAGCGTCTGCCTTCAACTCCGGTCATTACCCCAGGGTTCCAGGATCAAGCCCCACGTCAGGCTTCCTGCTCAGGAGTGAGTCTGTTTCTCCCTCTTCCTCTGACCCTCTGCCTGCCTGTGCTCTCTTTCATTTTCTCTCAAACAAATAAATAAAAATATTAAAAAAATAAAAAATAAATTTAGCTAGGGCAGATTCTCCTGTTTGCAACTAACTAGATTTACTTAACATAATCTCTCTACTATACACACCCATCTAGGTATGTAATGTCTAGTACCTCAGATCCCAAGATCTCACAAACGTCATTACTTTGCACGAAGCCAATGTGCATAAAACAGAAAAAGCAGTCAATTTTCAGAAAATATTTTATGGCCGGGGGGTGAAGCACAAGAACTTTGGAGCCAAACTGCTTGGGTTTCAATCCTGGATCTACCACTGACCAGCAACCTGAACTTGGAAAATGTCAATTAACTTCTATATGAATGACTGGACAACGGCACATACTAGTGAACATGCACCCAGGTCCCCTTAATGACACATCTCTGTGGCCTCCCACTCCCCTATAGCTACAGTTGCCAGATATGGAGGTATCAATTGTCAGAAACTGGCCAGTTCTTGGTGAGTAATGGAAGTGAACCCAGGAGGGCCTCAGATCCCATGCTGGGACAAGAGCCAGTAGAGTTATTTGAAAGCTTTCAACCCAACTCTGTGAGGGACCAGACTTCCATTTCAAAAGATGGTTGTGGATTCACGATGCCCCAGAGATGGGAAGCTGGTGAGACTAGGAGGAAGCCCAGTTAGGAGAAAATTGTCACAGTCTGAGGTTGAGAGCCTGACAGCCAAAACTATGGGGCAAGAGGGAGATCGAGGAAAAGGAGTAGGTATGCACCTGATTAAGGAATTAGAGCCCTCAGAATGCTGTTGTAGTCAAGTTAGCAATGACAAGGTGAAAATAAAAGGCATCTGGGTACAATGTAAATGTTTGAGTAATCCCCCCAAATTCAGGGGATGCATTCTTTCTTTCAATAAGTCAAACTTGTCCTAAACCTAAAGACAGTTATGGAACATAAAAATTACAATATAACTTTCTCTTATTGGTATCCTTGTTTCATACCCAGGAGAACCTGGGGACCTGCATGACCATCCACTCTTCCTTTATTACACCTCCAAGCTGACAAGGGAATGACAAATGGACATGGCTGGCAGCCACATGATGGGTAGTATGAGAAGCAGGCGAGACACAAGCCTAGAGTGATCCAAAGACAAAAAGCACACTAAAAGCTCTCGGGGAAGGACTGGGGAACGGCAGATAGGTGACTGGCATCCCAAAGCAATGTGCACTGATGTTGAGATTGTCACCCTATACCTGAAAAATGTCTAGGTATACCTCCAGGAAGATCTGGACAGTGCAGAGGCCCACAGGAATTTAGAGAGTGGGAAAAGAAGACTGGCCTCTGAAGCTTATTAGCAAGAAATTTATTTTCTTAAAGATTTATTTGACAGAGAACACAAGCAGAGGAAGCAGCAGAGACAGAGGGAGAGGGAGAAGCAGACTCCCCACTGAGCAGAGGACCTGATGCAGGGGCTCATCCCAGGACCCTGGGATCATGATCTGAGCTGAAGGCAGACGCTTAACTGACTGAGCCACCCAGGTGCCCCAGTGACCAGCAAGAAATGTTTTAAAATTGCCATAAATGCTAAGTGGTTTCAAAGTCCTGGGAATCCATAGTCAAAGGCATTTCATCTTCAACATTCAAAACTGGAGAGATGTTGGCGCAGGTGCTTCTGGGAGGCAAATCATTCGGTTATCCATGCCCGTAAAAAGGTGAAGAGGCAGCATGCTGATTCTTTGGGTGGTGATGGGGGTGGCAGTGGGAGTGGCGGGTTGGGATTTCAGGGGAACAAGAGTGAAGCAGGAACCAAAGGAGAGCAAATCCAAGGGTGTGCACAACTGAACTAGTGATGGCTTCACCACCAACAGCACTGGCTTCCGGGTCTTCTGTGCCATTCCCAGACAGGCTCTACATACCCCTGTATCCTGGAATCGTCTGCAGGAAGGAGCAGAAAGGCAAGCCATTTATCCGCCAGCTCTTCCTCTGCTGTCTCTCTTTGGTGGAAGTCCATTCAGCAGCCCACACTCGGGGTTTGTCGCCCAGCCCCTCTAGCAGCTCCAGGGAGGGCAGAGCCTCTGAAGTCACTCCTTGTTGTGGGAGCTGCAACAACATGGGACCCTGAACTGTGTGCATCAGAAGCAACAGCATCCTGGGCTTTCTCACCCATGCAAAGTGTGTAAATGGACATTTGGGCAGCTCTGGCTGCAAACCTGAGGCCCACAGTGTAGACGGGGCTTAGCTGACCTAGAAGAGTCAATCAGTAGGATGGCAGACGTAGCCATAAAATTTTTACATGGCCATAAATTTTCTGTGATATCCCTATTCCTCATATAGCTTATAAGCTCAAAGATGCGTTTCTGCCCAAGTCTATCTTCCAGAAAGAGCAAATCTTTCATGTAATATTCAGCAATTCATTTCATAGTTATCTTTTAAGGACGACTGATCTTGAGGCTAAGCACACGTGTTATTGGAAAAGATTTCTGTTAGAGTATCTTGTTGCAAGAACAGCTCTTTCATTTGTAAACAGTTTCAGTAACAGGAGGTTAACTGTACTTACCAACCCTGTAACAATTAACTGTCAACCACGACCTCTGTGACTTTGTTGTAATATTCTGTTATTAGGAACCTATCTAAAAAATCTCCCTCCTGGAAAAAGCTCATTTTTATTTATAAAATAAATGTGTTTCTATTGGTTTTGTTTTCAAGTAGAACACAAAATGTAATACTTCCACACTTGTAAAAACTATGCACAATATATAGGATTAATGAGCTGTGGGAATAAAATTCTATCCCTTAACATGTGAATGGAAATGTTGAGAATGACGTAGATACAGTGTGAGTGAACAGCATGAGCAGATGATCTCAAATTAAATTAAAGTAAAGCAGGAATTAAATTCTATATATAATATTCTCAGACTCCCATGTGGGAAGAGTGGTTGGACCCACAGGCATAGAAGAGAAGGAACAATGAGCTACAGACGATTTTACTAAAACTTTTAAATATTTCCATTCTTTCCCAAAGTATGCTATCTCCCCTTGTTCTGACCCATTCTTGTTTAGCAGAGTTCTTATGATTGGAATTTCTTGTTGTTTCCTTAGAAGGAGAAAATGGACTGCTCTGTCGACATGGGCATTTAAGATTATAGGAATGTCCTCACCATGAGCTAGTAAATCAGCACTTAGGTTTGTACACCAGTCTCTCTGGACTCAGTTAATGTGAGTCTACCCCTGAAACTTGGGTGCATTGTCACCTCACTGTCAAAACTGGGTACATGCATTCTCAAAGCTGAAATCTTCTTAGCCAGGAGGCAGTGAGCCCCTTTCCCAGAGCAATATTGGTTCTTTTAGCCAACCTGACATTCTTTTCCATTTTTCTGTACAGCATCTTAAGTGTTTCCTGGGGAAATCAATCCTTTTCTATTCTCTGATTCCCCCCAAATCTGAACAGGGCCTCTCCATTTAAACTGAACCCTAGAATTTTTGTTAAAGCACAACTATGCGTTGGAGGTAAAACGTAGTTCTGTTAGTGCACATCTCAGAACTAGGGAAGAGTATCGTGCCTGAGAATGAAGCCGTCATGAACGAAAGATGAAACAAGAGTTAGAGATAAAAATAAAAGAAAAAGGGAGAAACTTCTTTATATCCCTGCTTGAATCCTGGATACAGTTGGTACTACACACAGCCTTTGTCTTCTCTAAGCTGACCAATTCTCTTTTCTGAGTCTGCTTGAACCAGACTTCCTTTGTTTACTGAAGAAAAGAGTCAAATAAGACAACACTTCTACTCAGTTCATATACGGAGTTTCCCTTCCTTTCAACAGCAACAATTAGGTCCAAAGATCTATCACTTGTTCAGGGGAACACTTAGAAAATCTAGCCTCCTAGGAAGCAGAGACTACTATCTGGAAGTTAAAAGCGTGCCAAACCTCCTTCATTTGAGCATAAGGTGAATGTAGTAATTGTCAAGACCATGCACATGCTTGCAGCATGGGGAGGGAACTGAGGTAGAACATGTTCTACCAACCTCTCTACCTTGCTCTTTGCCATAAGAGAATTTTCATGCTTACAACTTAGAAATATTTCTCTTTAAAATTTTTTATTTGTTTATTTGAGAGAAAGAGAACAAGAGAGAGCAACCGCTGGGGAAAGGAAAAGAAGTAGCAGGCTTCCTGCTAAGCAGGGAGCTCGATGCTGGGCTTGATCCCAGGACCATCACCTGAGCCAAAGGCAGACATTTAACCAGCTGAGCCACCCAGATGCCTCCAATGACTTAGAAATACTTCTGTAAAAATGAGAGGAATCCCATCTCTTGGTACCCAAAAAAGGGAAGGAAAATGGTGGCCAGCTATTACCACAGTCAATCAATCACGTCAATAATGGGAAAACAGGGGCGCCTGGGTGGCTCAGTGGGTTAAGCCGCTGCCTTCGGCTCAGGTCATGATCTCAGAGTCCTGGGATCGAGTCCCGCATCGGGCTCTCTGCTCAGCAGGGAGCCTGCTTCCTCCTGTCTCTCTGCCTGCCTCTCTGCCTGCTTGTGATCTCTCTCTGTCAAATAAATAAATAAAATCTTTAAAAAAAAAAATGGAAAAACAGAAGGGGAGATAACTTGGCCACAGGAAAAGCAATGACCAGATTAACTTCACAGACTTTAACTGCAGCCAAATTCTCTTTGTCCGCCATTTTGAAGTCAGGCGAGCTTTGCTGCTATATACATGAAGCAATTAAAAGGAAAGAAGAGGGGCGCCTGGGTGGCTCAGTGGGTTAAGCCGCTGCCTTCGGCTCAGGTCATGATCTCAGGGTCCTGGGATCGAGTCCCACATCGGGCTCTCTGCTCAGCGGGAGGCCTGCTTCCCTCTCTCTCTCTCTCTGCCTGCCTCTCCGTCTACTTGTGATCTCTCTCTGTCAAATAAATAAATAAAATCTTTAAAATAAATAAATAAATAAATAAATAAAAGGAAAGAAGATTACTGAGAAATCAGTGAAAATAATTTTTTCCAGAAACATGATGGCACTGAACAATAAAACCTTTGATGTGTTAAATAGATTTTTGATTCTCTTAGTCAATGGCTCCTATGGCCATGGTGTTGGGTTGTCAAATATAACGGTACCAGTCCTACAAAAGCATTTGACATTAAGGAACCACCCAGCCTCTTGTACTAAATAAACATGGCATTTTGTTTACACTCGAAATCTCTTTCCCTGTTGCAAAGACCTGATGAGGAAAAGAGATAACACCTCATCAAGAAAAATGGATGTTCAGCAGTGACCGTCATTGGTGTTCCCCTCTCGTAAGACTGTCTAAAGCATGAATACACACTACCTTCTCTACCAGAATAAACTTAGCTCTGCAAAACAGGAAAATAAGAACCAAATCCTTGGGAGCTGAAGAGGAAAACAGAGCTGCTGTGACCATTTTGCAAATGTTCGTGGAGAATGTCGTGTTTGGTGGGATGATTGGGAGGGAAAAGACCAGTGCAGACCAGTCTTGGTTTACACGGGCATGACTACAGAACACAGGGCTAACAGCAGAATGGGAATCCCTACTAATACGTCATATCTCAGCTTCAGACTATAGTTAGCAAGAACTGTTACAAAGACAGTCCACGGTCTTTGATTTGGTAAAAAAAAAAACCAAACCAAAAAACACACAAAACTATTATCCACCTTCTAGATTCCCTCAAGCTCTTCCTCCTCTGTCTCTCTTGGCGAATGCCTCACCCACACAGAGGTGTTCCTCTACCCGGGGGACTTGGAAAAAACAAGGCGTGGTGTGGCATTGTGCCTGGATCCCTGGGCAGCCCCTGAGTCCATGGCATTCATCCCTCCATGGGATAAGACTTCCTCAATGAGAAATAAGAAGGAGGGGGGAAACAATGGTCTTTCTTTTTCTTTACATGAATACTCCCCCACGAATGCTTCCTCCTTGCAAGCCTCGTGGAGAAGCCCCACATGGCAAGGAAGCAGTCATGGGAAGTGACACAGAATGCCTTATCCCACCCCGCTTACTGGTCAACAGCAGCTAATGTGCTCTCAGGTGGCATTCAACAGCATCATGTCATCTCTTCTCTTACCTTGTTCACCCCCACACTCCAAGAATGCTCATCCCCGACAAACTGATAGTGCTCTGAACGCTTCTGTGGGCCCTGCTTTCTAGAGGACGCAAGACCAAGCATTGTTGAAGCCACCATGTTGACAAGAGTGAAACCTCTTTGCACACGGTCACCAATAATTTTGTGGATATAAGTAACAATTTTCCTTCGAATATTCAGCAATACGGGTTTGATTGGCTTTGCAGTTTAACCTGGAGACAGCAAAGAGGCTATTCCTCATTCACATGGGGCCTTCCAAAACGCCTCCTTTCTGTCTTTATTACCAATAAGTACAAGGAATACACTTGTATGGATTGTCCTATAACCAAACCACCCAAAATGAAATGACTTAAGACAAAGCTGAGGGGGGCCTGTCTGCTTGGTTCCTGATCCTGGTGGCACCAGCTGGGGTCAAGTTCATGCAGCCAAATTCAGCTATTGGGTGGACTGGGCTATAAGACCCAAGAAGGTATTGCTCGCCTCTCTGTGCACCTCTCTGGCTCCTTCATGAGGTGGCCTGCCCTCCTCAGATGAGTTGGAGTCTCCTCATAGCACTGTGCACTCAGATCTCTCCCAAGGAGGCTGGCTTCTAAGAGGAAGCAAAAGCTACCTCTTATGGCCTGGGCTTTCGGGTCCCAGAATTCACTTTCACTAAATCTTATTGTCCAAAGTGAGTCGCAAGAGCAGTGTGACTCAAGAAACAGGAAACAGATCCCAGTTCTTGAAGTGATAACGGCGCATGCGCAGAAAAAGGGAGGAAGGGGCGCCATATTTTTTTTTTAATTTGACAGAGAGAGAACACAAGCAGGCAGAGTAGCAGGCAAAGGGAGAGGGAAAAGCAGGCTCCCCGCTGAGTAAGGAGCCTGACACAGGGCTCAATTCCAGGACCCTGGGATCATGACCTGAGCCGAAGGCAGTTGCTTAACCAACTGAGCCACCCAGGCGCCCCAGGGCCGCCATCTTTGACAACCAAAGACCACGGGGATGGCAAGACTTGTCTGCAGAGTAGAATCATCAGGGAAAATTTGAAATCTGTAAGAGTCCGGGCCATACCCTAAACCAATTAATTCACAATTGGGTAGACGGAGAGCACAGACATGTTTCTTTCTTGCTTTTTAAGCTCCCCGGGTGATTCCAAAGTGCAGGCAAGTTTAGGCACGCTGACCTACCATGACCTGTGAGAAAAGGGATTTGGAAAAGCTGAAGGATCCCCCCAGCAGTCCTCAGTTGTACGCGGTTACATGTCTTTTTACAGTATGCTCAGTGGCTTGTCTCGGGTTTAAAATTTAAGTGAAATGCCATCATGGTAAAGCACAATAAAGCAACAATAAGAAGCCAGCCTAGTATGTTTTCTGGGTGACCAAATTCCCCCCGTGTTCCCCGAACTGAGCAGTTCCCTAGAACCCAAGACTTTTAGTGCCCAAACCAGGGCTGTATATGTCAAACTGGACAGGTGGTCACCCTAAGCATTGTCTTACCTGCCTCTGCTCTACTGGTCATGTTCTGGGGTGTGTGGAACCCCAATACCATTGTTACCAATGGAGGTTGTCCAAAATTAATGACCTAGGCCAGTGTTGCTTAAAGCCCGTTCCATGGACCAGCAATATCACCATCACCTGGGCACTTGTTAGAAATGGACATTGTGCAAATTTCTGTCACTGAGTCAGAATCTCAGGAGTAGGGTCCAGGAATCTGGGTTTTGAAAGCCTGAATTCAAGAAGCACTGCTCTGGCCTGCCTGTGGTAAGACACTTCCATCTTCCTCAATCTCTCCCATCCCACACAAAGCAAAATCAGATTTCTGGTTTGCAATAAAAGGTATAAGGAAGATTCCATCAAGGCTAACCAGCCAGATACGTCTTGACCGAGAGCAGTCAGGCTCTTCAGACATATACATGATAATCATCATTTGGGGCTTAGTCTCTTTTTCAATCATTCGTGGGAAGGGCGGTATAAAACAATTCTTACAAGCACAACAGATGCTGGGGTGTGGGGTGAAGGGTGTGGTGAGCACAGCTGTCTGCAGTTAGCAAGGCCTTTGTCCTCCCAAACACATCAAACCCATCAACACAACTCAGGTGGTAACATTGTCTCCAACGTGGAAGGAAAAAAAAAATCTTAAAGTTGGGCAGTAAGATCAAGCTTTGTTCGTTGACCGGATGCTTGGTTTTCAATTTGAATTTATAGTAAGAATGGTGAGGTGCTCCAGTGGCGCAATCAGTTAGCGCACGGTACTTACACTAAGAATGATGGAGGTTCCAGTCATTTTGAAATTATGCTCTTTTGAACTAGTTTGGGCAGACGTGTACCTAAGGACCATGGAGAGCTCTCCCAAGTAAATGAATACCCTCCCATTTTAACCACCTTAAAGCAAAAATAAATGTTTTAAGGACTCACCTGTTACTATCCAGCTGACATGAAGACTTGAATGCAAAACACTTTGTCCGTCCTATTGCTGCATGAATTAAAGTAAAGCAAAGGTATTTCTTAAAACACTCACACACACAGTAACTAGACTTTGGACTAATCAGACCACTCACCCTGCATACAGAACAAAATTTTCAGCAGAATTGCTGTGCCAGTCAATTAACACATAACTTGATCTCCAATTCCGTGAAGCAAATGGAATTTAAAAAGCCCTTTTCAGAACTCATGTTTGATACAGGATGGCTTTTATTTCTCTGTGTTTCCCACACCTCATGCAGATCCAAAGGTAATGACCAGTTAACTGGGTCCCCCCCCACCCCCCACCTGCAGAAAAGAATAGCCTCAAGCTATGGTGGTCAAGTCAAGATAGGGGAGAGAGGTCACCCCTTCCAGATTTCTGACCTGCGACAGTGAAAATCCTTGTCTTGCTACACTGCAGCTCCAGCAGATGTCTGAGCTGCCCCACCCCCACACCAGTGGGCAGCAAAAACACCTAGGATATTATCTTCCACCAAGATAAAACATACAGGAGTAGACTGGAAAAACACCTGTTCTCCACAAACTCCCTTCCCCATGTTGTGATCATGTGACAGGTACATCTGGGAGTGTCACTTTCCTTAACTAAGTACTTTAAAAAGACAGATTCCTTATCTAAATAACCAAAAGCAGACTTTAATTGCTGATATACTCACTATGCAAGACTTCTGGGCATTTCGTAAGTGAGCCATGGTTGTTAAAACCTCCCTGATAAAGTGTAAGTAAGGCATTCCATCTATAAGGAGGCGAAAGTGACTTGTACATCCTTTCTCCAGCCAGGAGAACAGTCCGGCAATACTACTAAGAAAGGAAAGGATCCTTCTCCAGCTGCTCAAGCCTAGCTAATCAACCCAGCTATCATTGATCACTTCCCTCGAGGGAATTGTCATGACTGTCACATGGGCTGTGGCTCCTGGCCAGTACCAAGATGGTAGCCCGGAGATTAGAAGAGTTGCACAAAGCCCCTCACATGGGAGGAGGTGTCAGCTTCAGTCTCCAGAGAACAAAGATCCCAACAGGGAAACTGGGGTCCCAACAGGGAAACAGGAAATCCAAGGGTGTGAGCTCAGAATCAAAACTAAAACCCAGGCCCCCAAGGTGGTGAGCTAGAGCCCTGAGTAAGAACAATGGAAGGACGATGGAAAAGGCTAGAAGACCAGTCATGGCAGAGTCCCGCATGATGCACTCTGCCTTACTTAAAAGCCACTATTCAGTGGAGTTCTAGATCTCATTCATATAATGAATACAGTGAGCTCTACCCATTCCACAAAGCTGGTCTCTAAACCATATGAAATAATTCCAAGTGAACATGATTTGTGCATTGTAAATATACAGATGCAAGGGACACTCGCTAGTACTGAGTTCACACCATTCTTCCCAGCACTGGGAGCATGGTTGGGCGGGTGCTTCTGGCAGTTGGCGGCCTGCAGCAAAAGTGACCCCGTGATCGTGGAGATTCTAGTTGTCTCTTTATTTGCCTCCCTAACTAGACTGTGATTTCCTTGAAAGCGGGGACAGTGCATTAGTCATCACTGCGTCCCCATTTACGTGGGAAGACATTCAGTCACTGTTTATGGAATGCTGGATTAACAAATTCTGAACCCTCACCATTACACAGACTCCTGGCTGGCCATGATTTATGTGCAGTGGGAAACCACGTGGTGTGTAATGTGCCAAAGGAAGCCGCAGGTGCCCACGTGTCCAGGCATAGCTCCCCATCTTCCAAACGTGGCTACTCCCTCACTTCTGGCATGGTGGCTCTTCTGGACAAGGAGCCTTAAATTCTCAAAATGAGAAGAGCTCCTTGAGGTCAGTCAATGGAAGAGGCATTGATAATGAAATGCCCTGGAAAATCAGAATAATTCAACTTTGGACCCATATTCCATGCCAGGCACTGCGCTAAGAACCTCCACCTCTGGGGCGTCTGGGTGGCTCAGTGGGTTAAGCCTCTGCCTTCAGCTCAGGTCATGATCTCGGGGTCCTGGGATCGAGCCCCGCATCGGGCTTTCTGCTCAGTGGGGAGCCTGCTTCCCCCTCTCTCTGTCTCTCTGCCTACTTGTGATCTCTCTTGCTCTGTCAAATAAATAAATAAAATCTTTAAAAACAGAGATTAGCTCACTAAGAACTCACAGCCCCAGGGGCCCCTGGGTAGCTCCATCACTTGAGCATCTGACTCTTGATTTTTGGCTTGGGACACGGTCTCGGGATCGTGAGATCCAGCCCCGCGTCAGGCTCCACACCAAGCACAGAGCCTGCTCACGATTCTCTCCCTTCCCCTCCCCCTCTGCCTCCCACCCCTCCCCCACTTGCTCACATGCTCTCTCTCTTTCACTCTCTCTCTCTCTCTCTATCTCTCAGGAAAAAATAAATAACCTAACTCACAATAAGCCTCAGTGTGGTAGAGTCAGAACTGGACTCTGGCCCTGTTCCTTCTCCAAAGCCTACAGTAGTAAGCAGTACTGGACTTGGCTGTCTAAGCAGAGAAGTCCTTATGCCTTCAGCTGTGGTGAGAATGGGATGATTTCATCTTTATCAGCCAAGAAGAAAAGAGTTTCTCCTCCTCCTCTGTCTCTTCCTTCTGCAATCTGCACATATACCATGAGCCAGACACTCATGGGGAGGCCATGAGTAGGGATGGGCTAGGGAGTAGAGATGCGAGGAGGCCATTTCAGGAGAGAGGACAGACCAGCAAAGAGATGTGAACTGTGAAGTCATGGCGGCCAGGGAACTTATGTCAACGGGGGATGGAACATGATGACCTGGGAGGCCCCTGGCAGGCCCAAAGGTGGCACAGTGGGGCCAGCCCCTCAAGCCTGGTCCCAGGAGGGTCCTGGGAAGGCAATTCCTGCAGGCGACACCTGACAGGGACATGTAACGTGGGGTGCCATAAAGGACAACGGAGCCCGAGGGCCTGTGGGACTGGAGCAGTCAGTACACTGCGGCCAGGCCCAAGCTAGTTCCCTGGTGACCATCAAATATGCCTTCAATTCACTAGCCTTCACCTCATGGCTCCACTGCACCAACGACTTTGGACTCTCCTTCAGCCCCTGGGTCCTACCTCCTCTTCCTTGTGTCTCTCTATCCCTGTGCTCACAGGCCTGCTGCAGGCTGGTCCGAGTTCCAGTGTGTAGCTTGTGCCCCATCCCCCAGCACCCTTCTCTGACCCAAGGGGTTCTCCTGGCTGCTCTGTGTCTTCACTCCCTCCTCCTCACCATTTCTGGCTACTCTGAGTAGCTCTGAGTACCCACACGTGACACCAGCCCCAAGACTCTGGGGTCACATCCTCCTAATGGACCAGCACCACCACCAGACCAGCTTCACCTCAAGAGGGACTGGAAACCGCACAGCCTCCGCCTTTAGACACCAGCAGGGTCCAGCCCCACCCCCCCAGGACACTTCCCCTCTCTTGCTCCACACTTACATTGTTTCTATCCTCTACCATTTGGTCAACCCATTTGTATCAATAACCTATTTTACATTATACTCTGCCTGGGATAAGAAAGACAAAAATATCTCCACCCTGAAGAGTTTCACAATCTGACAATGACAACCAAGAGGAAGCACTTGAACTCTACCATGTGTGGGTTTGGAGCGTTTATGTCTGTCACCCCAAATTCTCCCTCAAGCTTCAGACCCACACCCAGTTCCCCACCCAACATTTCTACTTGGCCTTGTTAGAGCATTCCAAAATTATATCTAAAACAAGAGATCTTACCTGCACTTCCTCTTCTCTGTAAGCACCATCAATATCCTTACTGCCAAATAAAAATCAAGGGGCGACCTAGGACTCCTGTCCTTCCCTTTTGAACCCCTCCATCTAATCCATCAACAATCCCACCCATTCGACCTCCAAAATAGGCCCTGCCTACACTCACCTCACTTCAAGTTCATTCTCACCACCCTGACCCACCACTGGCTGCTGCTGGCACACAGGGCCCTTGGCACACATTTGAAAGGGTGCCCTTCCTCCAGGCCTTCAGCACCAAGCCCCACGGCGTTCGCTGGTAAGTGCATCTCGGGCTGGACAGCAACCTACACTTGACCCCAGGACTGGCGTCCCATGCAATACACAACCAGCAGAAACACGGTCACACTCCTGCCACCATCCTCTCTCTACTACTTGAGGTGGCCTCCCAAGTGAGGGCCGAGAGTCTATTCTCCACACAGCATCCAAGGCAACTTTTTTTTTTCCTGGTAGCCCAATGGGGGACCTGAACTCATGACCCAGAGATCAAGACCTGAGCTGAGAGCGAGTCAGACGCTTAACCACCTGAGCCACCTAGGTGCCCCCAAGTGGCCTTTTAAAATCTCAAACTCGGGGCACCTGGGTGGCTCAGTGGGTTCAAGCCTCTGCCTTCAGCTCAGGTCATGATCCCAGGGTCTTGGGATCAAGCCCTACATCAGGCTCTCTGCTCAGCAGGGAGCCTGCTTCCTCCTCTCTCTCTGCCTGCCTCTCTGCCTACTTGTGATCTCTTTCAAATAAATAAATAAAATCGTAAAAAAAAAACCTCAATCATTTCTTTTCAACTTTCATTTTATTTCAACTTTCCTTGGCCACTCCCCAGGACATCACTCTGTTCTCTTTCCTTTGCGATATCTATCCCCTGAAATTATCTGCTCAAAACCCTTCATTCTCTACCTTGACCTCCAAGGCCCTGCCTGGCCTGCTGGTCCATCCTGACTCTGGCCACTGTTCTTGTCCTTCCAAACATCAGGCTTCCTACCCTCCAACTGAGATGTCCATGTGTGTTCTTTCTTACCTAGCACTTAGAAGTACATAGAAGAGGATTAGTCTTACTATTTGGTTGTGCATCTATGGTCATTATTAGCCCATGCGTTCCTTGTCACGTTTCATTATTTACTAGTTATTTTCAATAATGTAATACACATACATGACCCTAAGCCAAAACACAGCTGGGACCTTCCACTGACTCAGGTCTAACTAACCATATGGCCTCCCGGCTTCTCCCCATTAGATGGAGGCATAAGCACAGATCCCACGTTCATCACCCTCTTGCTTTCCTATTTATATAATGTGATTGCCTCTATAGATACACTTGACCTCTGAACAACATGGGATTGAACTGCATAGGTCCACTTACATGTGGATTTTTTTTTCAATAAATATGGTAGAAAATTTTTTGGAGATTTGCAACCATTTGAAAAAACTCACAGATGAACCACGAAGCCTAGGAACACTGAAAAAAAGTCAAGAAAGAGGTATTATCATAAAAATATGGTATATAATACATATAACACATAAAATATGTGTCAATCAATTCTTTATGTTATCAGTAAGGTTTCCAGCCAACATATTCCTAAATAGAGGGGTTTTTTTTATTTCCATAGTGTTTAATGTCATAAAAGATTATATACTATATGTAATCTTTTACACTTAATTTTCACTTAGTAATATATTGCTAAAGTCCAATCCTATCATTATGTCCTTTGCTTTATTCATTGTTGACTGCTATATAATATTCCTCTGTATGACAATACCAATTAGTCCACTCTTTAGTTATGTACACTGGACCTCATCCCAGGTTTTCATTATTGGGCTACATTGAGTTATCCTTTTATAACCATTTGTTTGGTCCCAAATTAAAAAGTTTGACATTATTAAATGATCAAATAGGATGTGGCTTCCATGGACCTTTCCATCATCACTAGTTGGAATATGAATTGGAACCAAGTCTCGGGAAAATAGTTTAATGTTATATCCTAATTTGAATATTCACTTACTTGTCATGAAACAGTCAAACTTGCTTCCAGGCTTATACCTAGGAGAGAGTCTTGCACGCGTTCAACAGGGAACATGAGGAAGATACCTAGATGTGGCCTTGACTGGCATTTCCCTGATCACTAATGTTTGTCACTTCCTATGTTCCCGAGCTATTTATTTCTTCCCCTTAGTGCTTTGTGGTCTCAACCTGAATGTCCAAAGGCCACCCAAAGAGAACTTTCCTTGGCCACTCTCCAGGACATCACTCTGTTCTCTTTCCTTTGTGATATCTACCACCTGAAATTATCTACGACCTGAAATTATGTACTTTGTTAATGGATACATTGCCCGTCTCCCTCAGCACTAAAATAGAAGCTCCTAGTAGCTTGCTTGCTTTCTCACTCCTCCATCTCCAGGGCCTAGAACAGAGTAGATGGATCAGTACAAGAAAACCGACACGTGTAAGAGACTCAGAGCGCTGTTCCACAGTCAGACGCTCTGAGTTGCAATCTCGGCTCCCCCACTACCAGTGTGTGACCATGAACTCATTACCAAAATCATCTGCTCCTGAGTTGTGTCCTGGACAAAAGAGGTCATAGTCATCCTTACTCCACGAGGTCTTTATGAGGTTTAAATGAGCTAATATTTGCAATGGTCCCAGAAAACACCACAGACACAGCAAGTGCTCCATAAACATCGATTACAATCATTCATGTGTGAATGCTGAGATCACTACTCCATGACTGCCAAGCACAAGGCACCAAACCAACAGGCCCTCCTGAGTTTCCTCTTCCTCCCACAGTTTCTATACCCACCCTGGTCTTGCGGTTGCCCCTTCCCTCCCACAGCCTGGAGGAAAGCAGAGAGTACTTGGGAGAAAAGTTGGGGGGGGCTGTTTCTTTTCCCCCAAAAATGGCCTGGTCATCCCACACATGAAGAAGCTGGAGAAGAGCGCAGAATGAGGGCTCGACAATGTTTTATGAATAAATGATTCATAAGCCATCAATCCATACACTCTAGAACCCCAGCACTGCGTTACACACAAAATCACAACAGCCTCCCTGTCTCCCGTTATTGTGGTGCATATTTTCTTAGAGGAGAAAGCCAAGTCAGCAAGGGGTATCGCAAAGAAATAAAAGTAGGCTGGATAAGGGAAAGGGGTAGCCGACAAGTAAGGCAAGGGGAAAACGGCAGACGGTGGAAGAGATGGAGATTTCTGGTCGCACTGAGGCCCTGGCCTCTAGTGCAGAACATTAAAATGCTGAAAATAAAAACCTAAGGGAGTCTCTCCACCACCCACCCAAGCAGGGTAATTATTCTTTTTAAGGCATGAGTGGGGGCGGCGGGGGTGGGGGGCTGGGGGGAGGTACAGCAGAAGCAGGCCTGGAAAGCCCAAGGCAAACTTCATTTCCCCATCTTGCCTGCCAGAGGATGGTCCCCATTAAATCTGTGCCCCCTCCCCACCCCCAATCAATGTCACCTTAGTCAAGAGCTTACCTCGGTTGGCCACCGGGAGCCCCGCTCCATTTGGAGCCTTCCTTGCCTCAAAGTGGTAAACGCGGCCTTGGTGAAATGCGCCAGGAGGCAAAGCCCAGGTGAGATTCCACGGAGAATTCCGGCAGGTTCCCTGGGAGAAACTGTTTCCATTTGAGAAGGATCGGGAGTCCTGGCCGGGGACCAGCTGCCTCTCCGGCTGTCAGATTCCGTGACCGCTCGCGGCCCGGGAGGGCGCCGCGCCCCTCCCTCCTCCTGGAGTCCGGCGCACCGAGCACCCGCCGGGGAGTCGCCCGGCGCGGGGGCCCGGCGGGGGGCACGGCGGGGGCGGCTGCTCGGGCTCCACGTTCCAAGGACCCCGCTCCTCGCAGGTGCCTCTTCCGCCCCGAGCGTGCCCAACACCGAACCTGCTCGCAGGCTGCCCTGCCGGGACTGGGGACTCCCTCCTTGTCGAGTCCTTGGCTGGCAGGGACGAGCCCCGAGCGGCGGGGACCCGGAGTGCTCGGCAGGGTACTGCCGACCTTGAGGCTACGGAGGGGTGTGCGTGCGCCCCAAATAAACCACACGCACACACACACACACACACACACACACACACACACACACACACACACAGTTTCCACTTGACCGTTCCCTCCCCGGGAAAGTAACTGTCCTTAAGCAGCCCCAGCAGCGCGGGGGAGGGAGCCCTGCGCGGAAATCTGCGAGCCAACATGATCCCAGAGACCAAATTTGGGGATGGCTTTAATGTTAAGGTTTGGATTTAAGCCGCTCCAAGAAAGGAAGGGGGGAGGGGGACTACACGGAGCAAAGACGTGTGTGTGTGTGTAATGCGCGCGCGCGTGTTTCAAGGCCGAATTTCGGGTGTTACGCGGAGCTTCCGAGGAAAAAGAGGGAGGGAGGGAAGGCACAGAGTGTGGTTCCCCCGGGGCACCGTTAGAAAAGCGGCTTCGGGTCTCCCCCACCTACCCACCCCGGCCGGCGTGCTCGCCCTGTCGCGCGGGCCGGCGGCGCAAGGAGCGGCGAGGCGCCGTGGGGGTTAACGCCGCCCGCAGCGCCGGCTTCCCCCGGCCGAGCACGAGCCGCGGCGGGCGGAGGGGAGAGGAGGGGAGAGCCGGGAATCTCCCGCCCGCTCCCCCTCCGGCCGGCGCTTCCAGCCCCGCGCTATTTATAGCTCTGCTCCCAGCTGCTGCAGGGAACTCACCAGCCGCGCGGAGCCTTCCGAGCCGGGAGAGCCATCCAGAGACGGGGGATCTTCATGAATTCTCTCAATGGCAGAAACGTCTCCGGCCCTCCGGATTTTGATGGCTACTGTTCAGTCTGTCTTTTCATATATTCCATTGCCACGTTTAAAAGGGGGGGGGGGGAGAGAAGCGAGAGGATTTGGAGACAGGTGAATTGCAAACAGTCATGCTGGGGGCCTTTTGTTATCAGATGCCTGGAAATGGAGACAAAATTCACCGTGGGTTTAGTGGCTTCGGGCTCATTTCATATTTTCTGCAACACTCAGCCCGGTGAGGTTTTTGTCTGCCAGGCACAGCGCCAAAAAAGAGGTGTGAAGCCATTTCAAGAGCAATGAGAAATCCTATCCTCTTCCCTCCAGCTGCCTTCTTACCGGGGGTCACAGGGCTGACTGTCAGCACATACACGCTCTTGGGGGTGTCAAATACCACAGCAACCCCCTTGCCCCCCCCCCACCACCACCACCAGAGGAAACAGGCTACTTATGGTGCTGCGTATAAGTCCCTGGTCCCAGTGGAGCCTGTTAAGAGAGTAAACATCTGTTGTTCTCAGCGGTACCTTCAGCATAAGATGGATCATACTGCACCAATCTAGAAGGTCCTAAAGCTAATAACTTGCTCCCAAGCCCTTTCCTTCAAGTACTCCTTCCAGAACTAGTTATTGAGCCTCTGTGCTGCGCAAAATCTCCAGGACCCCTGGGAGCTTTGGAGGAACGCCAAACAGGATCCATCTAGAACTTAGGGTTCAAAGCCTATGTCTGATAGAGGTACAAGGAAGCCTGAAGACCACCCAAGTATAATCCTGCCCATCACCAGTAGGGGTGCTAAGCTCCCCCACCTCTACCCCACCCTCCCTGTCCTTCACCTTCCAGATTCCAGGTTTTTCTATTAGAACTGACCCCCAAACAGTAAGAAGTTATTATTCATTTAACTGTACGGAGTGAGAATGATCCAAGAATGGGGCTTCTACTAACTGAACTCTCCAGTTATCTGTGGGCTACGCAGAAACCCCTTTCGGTTCAGATCCTTGTCCTTGAACTGCTTTTTCCCTGTATTCACTTTCCTGCCCTAGTAGTCAAGACTGGTCCTGGACACGATGTTTCTGGGACAAGGTGCCTCAGGCAAATGCAAGAGAAAAGGGGGAGCTCCGTGTCCTCAGTTCAACCAGGCTGTTTATATGATCCTCCTGAATTTATCTGACCCATTTGTGCTTCAGTTTCTTATCCGTAAAATGTGAAAAATAGTAACAGCCACTTCCTCATGTGGCTTTTATGAGGATAAATTAGATAATCTACATAACTTCCTTAGGACTGGTGCCTGGCCTGGGATAAAGCATGATAACATGACATATTATTATTATTATTATTATTATTGCCCAGATACAAGCTGGAGTTGATTTGGTTCAATTTGTACAAGAAGGCATTTAAATAAAATCTATCCTGGCTCTGTAAATCCATGATCTAAATGGGTTTCCTTTTCGTCATACTAAAGCAGGTACCCAAAACATCCTGTATACTTGGGAGGCCCCCGGCCACTGACCTTTCTTTTTCTTCTTCCAGGGGAAGAAAAAGTTCCCTCGAAAGGTCTTTCAAAAGTCTAGCCACAGATCTATGTCACACTCTGACAAGGTAAAGGATTGCCCGCTTATAGTGGTTCACTGCTATCCTGAGAATAATACTTTGATCTATGAAAAGTTCTTTAAACATAAAAGCACTCCATGAAGTTTTCCAAGGGACTCTGCAGGGGAAGTATTTTGATTTCACTGGAAAAGCTAAGCTCACTAGAGGTTGGTTTAGGGTTTTCTTTCCCCTCCTTAAAATCTAGCTCTAGAGGGTAGGAACTAGGTCCTGTAAAGTATAGTCCTCTGACAGAGATGAACAGTCATCCAACCCAGTATCCATTTCCCTTTCTTTAAAAGAGAATCCTGGGGGCGCTTGGGTGGCTCAGTCATTAAGCATCTGCCTTTGGTTCAGGTCGTGCTCCTGGGGTCCTGGGATCGATGTCATGGTCTCAGGCTTCTGGGATCAAGCCCCATTTCAGGCTGCCTGCTTGGCAGGAAGCCTGCTTCTCCCTCTCCCACTTCCCCTGCCTTGTGTTCCCTCTCTCACTGAATCTCTGTCAAATAAATAAATAAAAATAAAATAAAGTAAAAGAGAATCCTTGATTCTTAGACACACTGTCAGATGTGGCTGGCAGATTCTGGCCAATGAGCTATAAAATAATGTGTTATATGGAAGCTTTCCAGAATCCGCTTCTCTCTATGGCTCTGGGCTAGGATGGGGCACAGGAAAAGTGCGTAAGTTTTGGAGGGTAGAAGGGGAGCAGCACTCATGTTTATACTCAAAAAGTCAATGTCAAGTCAGGTGACGTGGGAGCTCATGCACCTGGTCATGCGTCTGCTGGCTCGCCATGTCAGCAGGACAAAGCATCTAGGTCTTTAAGAGTTCCTGCTGGATCCTGCTGCTTCTCCAGCTCCAGAACAAGGTACATGGTAGCTCCAGGAGAGAAGGTGCCAGGTTTTCCTATAGGTCACCAGTATCATCAGCGTGGAGGTTGGGAAGTAGCTAGAGATTAGTGTGGGCTCTCTCCTTTACCCTCGTGGGTTCCAGGGTGTCCTTTTTCTCTCTCACATTAGGCCTGTGTTGGTCAGGGTTCCACCAGGGAGATCAAACTTGTAGGAGACATATATTAAGTAGATATATATTTATTAAGGAGAACTATCACAGGAGGTAGCTTACACGGACAGCTAGCAAGGCAAGTCCAAAATCTGTAAGGCAGGCTATCAGGAAGGGCAGGGCAGGCTGGACCTCTTAGGCACCGGGTGAAACTGCATCCCATAGGTGGAATTTCTTCATCTGGGAAGTCTTGAGTTCTACCTTTCACCTGATTAAACCAGGCCCACCAGATGATCAAGGATAATCTGCCTTGCTGAAACTGATTATACACTTCAGTCGCATACACAAAACGCCTTCCCAGCAACAGATTCCATGATTGGGGATGACAGCCTCACCAAGTTGACACAGAAAACTGACCATGAAAATGTCCATCGTTCCCTCAAAAGAGCCCATCCTGCTATCTTCAGGGCCAGACTCATACACAGTACCAACAGAGAACACAAACAGTTTAACTCATGCCCACCCAGTTTCAACCCCATATCATTCAGGGAATGGGTGTGTTAGGATGGCCATTGCTTTGGTTAGTGCTCTGGCTACAAAGTTGCATCAGTTTTGAGTCATCAAGAGGAAGCAACCAATTTTAATGTCTAACCCTATGCTCTTAAGGTAGAAACGGGAGTACACTAATACCCAGATTTCCTCTAATTTTGAGTGCACAGAGGATCCTACTTCTCCACAACCTTGTTAACATGGAGTTTTCCAACTCTCTCATCCTGTAGCCACATAGGGGGTCTCCCCGCAGGGATTGGGACTACATCACAACAAAATCTTAAAATACACAGTACTGTCTTAAGTAGTTGCTCTGCGGGTAATGGGGAAACTGATCACAGAAGTTATAAAAACAGTGGAAAAATATTTGGTAACCCTGTTACCTACAAAAACTTGGGGGCAGATTATGGATCAATGAATAAGCACCAGTGGAAAATTGGTGACAAGTCTGATGATGAGTTATGTGAACAGACTTCTCTAAATGGGCAAAAAATGTGAAGATACCTGTATCCCATGGGAATGTTCAATGAAGTGTGACCTCAGTAGAGGAGGATTTTAATAACTAACTAGATAGGATGACTTGTTCTGTAGATACTAGTTAGCTTCTCTTTCCACCCACTCCATCGCCCTCTAGTAGCCTCCAGAACCAAGAGATCTTGATGGCAGGGATAGTCATGCATGAATTCAGCAGCACAGATTTCCATTCACCAAGACTGACCAGGCTGTGGCCTGTCTGCCAGCAACCAAAACAAAACTGAGTCCCCAATATGGCGCCACTGCCCAGAATGAATAGCCAGCCATCTAGTGGCAGGTTGATTACATTGGACCACTTTCATCATGGACAAGGCAACATGTCATTCATACTGGAAACACACTCTGGATATGGATTTGTCTTCTCTGAACACAGTGTTTCTGCCAAAGTTCCCATCCGGGGACTGACATCCTTATCCACTGTCATGGTATTCCACAGGGCACTGCTTCAGGTCAAGGAACTTACTTCATAGCAAATGAAGTGAGGCAATGGGCCCATGCTCATAGAATTCATAGTATAACCATGTTCCCCACCCTGCCCCACCCCTCTCTTGAGAGAATGGTCTTTTAAAGACCTAGGTAGACTAGCAGCTAAGTGGCATAGAACTTGACCAAGTTGTGTTCTATGTTTTCTGGAAAGCAGAAATGAAAGATGATGAATTTGGATATTTAAGCAGAGGGAACTTCCTAGGCAAAGTATTGAAGGTGAAGCCTAGTTCCTTAGGAGAAACTGCTTATAGTAAAATGAGAGAGGAGAGAGAGAAATTAATTACTGAGCAAAAAGGTGCCAGAACTTGAAGATTTAGAAAATGCTCAGCCTGTCCATATTGAAGAAAGAAAGAGAGAGAGAGAGAGAGAGAATGAAACAAACAGGAAGGAAAGAGGGAAGGAAGGAGGGAGTGAGAAAGGAAGGAATGGAAGAGGGGAAGGGAGGGAAGGAAGGAAGGAAGAGAGAGAAAAATCATGTCCTGGAAGGAAGGATATGGCTGGAAAATTATTTGATAATGAGATCACAGTTTTGACTCACTGGTTTAAGCAGCCATCCCTGCAGGAGTGAGGTATAGAGACAATATTATGTCAGCAGGGACCCTACCCATATGGAGTAAAGGGGGTAGAGGCAGGACAAAATGAAGGAAGGCTGTGGGAATTCTGAGATTCTACAGGATGGGACAATAGCCTATTGTCTATTGGCTATAGGGCTGCCAATATGCATTATATGATCAGTCAAGAAAAGGAAAGAATGGCGCCAAGAGTGATTTAGAAATCCAGAGGGCTGTCACTGCCATCACAGACCTGGGGGACAGGACCATCTCCTTCTTGTTTTTGGAGGGTAAGCCTGTCTCCTCGTTTTCATGGGGCCAGCGGCAAGGCTGTGACACAGAGCCTCAAAGGACATGCCCCAGTGGGCCTGGAGAGCAGAAAGGATGAAGCCAAGGAGGCTTATTCTTGAGCCTTCAGATCTGATGGGGGGAAGAAAACAGACCTAATGGAATTCACCTTGCTAGATTTGGGACTTGCTCAGAACCCTTCACCCCTTTTGTCCTGTCATTTTTCTCCCCTTGGGAATGGGAATGTCTGTCCCATGTCTGTCCCACCATGATGACTTGGAAGCACCTAGCTTGACTCTTTTCACAGATTCACAGCTGGAAAGGAACTTTGCTGCAGGATGAATTGCGCCTCCAATCTCACCCCTTCCTGATTTATAGGATATTAAGAGGAGACTGTGAGGCTGATGCTAGAATGACTTGCGAATTTGGGGACTGTTAGGAGGAAGTGAACGTTTTGCATTTGAAAAGGACACGAGGGCACCTGGGTGGCTCAGTCAAGGCACAGGTCATGATCCAAGGGTCCTGGGATAGAGCCCCACATCTGGGATCCCAGCTCAACAAGGAGTCTGCTTCTCCCTCTGCCCCTACCCTGCTTGCGCGCATACACACACTCTCTCTCTCTCAAAAATAAATATTTTTTTTTAAGTTTACAAAGGATAAAAGAAAAGGACACGAATTTGGGGGCCAGAGAGCAGAATCACATGGACCTAATGCATGCCTTCAAAATTCCTATGTCCAAGCCCGAATACCTAGTGTGACTATATTTGGAAAGAGGACCTTCATGGAGGTAATTAAGGCTAAATAAGGCCATAACGTTGAGGCCCTGATCCATTACAACTGATGTCCTTATGAGAAGAGAGAAAGAAAGAGACAGACACCAAAGGCCAACACACAGAGAAAAGACCAGGTGGGGGTCACAGCCACAGCAAACCCAGGAGAGGGGCCTCAGGAGAAACCAATCCTGCCAGTACCTTGATCCTGGACATCTGGCCTCTGGAACTTCGAGGGAACACATTTCTGTAGTTTAAGCTGCCCAGTGGGTGGTATTCTTTGACGCAGCACTGGAAGACGGACACAGGCTGTACATGACAAGGTGTTTTAAAAAAAAATTGAGCTCATGAATTGACTGACTTCCAAGTAAAAGTGGGGCAGAGTAGGAAGAACACAAAATAATTGGGATCTTGCAAAATTAAAAGACAACTTTTACGTGACTTTGAAGAATAAAAACTAAGCTTGAAGAATGCCTTTTAAGTGGGGGCACTTGGATGGCTTAGGCAGTTAAGTGTCTAACTCTTGGTTTCGGCTCAGGTCATGATCTCTTGGTCATGATGTCATGGTCCTGGGATTGAACCCCCAGTCGAGTCCCCCGGCGGACTCTGTGCTCTCCAGACTCTCTCTCCAGATTCATCTCCAGATTTTCTCTCTCTCTCTCTCCCTCCTGCTCAATCTCTCTCAAATAAATAAATAAAATCTTAAAAAAAAAAAAAGAATGCCTTGAAGAGATGAATGACCATATTTTTAAAAATCAACTTTATTTACAAACAAATTCACATGTTGTAAGGGTACCGTTTGGTGAGTTTTGGCAACTACATGTAGCCAGTCAAAATATACAACATTTTCACATGCCTTTCCCAACCTCTCTCTACCCTGGCCCCCATCAGCAAGTGATCTGCTTTCCATCACTACAGATTAAATGTGGTTTGCTTAGAATTTCATGTCATAAACTCATACAGTATATACGCCTTTGTGTCTGCCTTCTTTCACCCAGCATAATATTTTAAAAATTCATTCATGTTGTTAGGTGTCATGGGGACACCTGGTTGGCTCAGTGGGTTCAGCATCTGCCTTCGGCTCAGGCCATGATCCCTGGGTCCTGGGATCAAGTCCTGCATTGGGTTCCAGCTTCTCCCTCTGCCTGCCTTTCCCGCTACTTATGCTCACTCTCTCTCTCTCTCTCTGACAAATAAAATCTTAAAAAAAAAAAGTCATTATATTTTTTGCTAAGTCATATACCATTGTGGGGACTACAACAATTTTTTTCATCCATTCATATACTGATGAAAATTTGGATCATATGCACTTTTTTCCTGTGAAAATTAAAGCTGCTTTGAACAATCACAGACAAGCCTCTGTGTAGACATGTGTTGTTATTTCCCTTGGGTATTTTATCTAGATCAGAACTGCTGGGTCTTAGGATGTGTACATGTTTATCTTGATAAGAAAATGCTGAAGAGTTTTCTAATATGCTTGTCCCATTTTACCTTCTCAGCAGCCATATATGACAGTTCCAATCACTTCACCTACTCATCAACGTTTGGGGTGCTCTGTCTTTTCATTGTAGCCATTCAAATTTATATATAGTGGTATTTCATTCTGAATTTAGTTTGCATTTTCTCTGATGCTCAATGATGTTGGGTGTTCTTGCATATGCTTACTGACCGTTCATATATGCCTTTTTGTGAACTGTCTGCTCAAATCTTTGGTTCATATTATATTGGGCTATTTGTCTTCTTGTTATGAGCTTGTATATCCTAATTACTTAAGATATACATAAAGAACTCCTATATGTATTTTATGTACATATGCAATATTTTCTTTCAATCTGTGGTTCCTATTTCCAGCCTCCAAATGATGTCTTTCATATAGTTCCTGGTTTAATAATGATAAAGTACTTTCAGTGTTAATACAAAAACAAACAAACAAAAACAGAACCACTTTGCTTCTTCCAGAGTCATAAAAGTTTGTACCTATATATTCTTCTAGGAGATTTACAACTTTAGCATTCGTCATTACATGAATGATGCATTTCAAGTTAAATTTTGTGTATAGAATGAGGAAAATGTCAAAATTCTTTTTCTTCTATTTAAAAATGTCAGCACAGTTTTGCTGGTTCAGTCGTTAGAGCACACAATTCTTAATCTTTGGGTCATGTTTAAACTCTTACATTGGGCATAGTGTCTACTTTAAAAAAATAAAAATAGGGGTGCCTGGGTGGCTCAGTCATTAAGCGTCTGCCTCCAGCTCAGGTCATGGTCCCAGGGTCCTGGGACTCTTACATCAGGCTCTCTGCTCAATGGGAAACCTGCTTCTCCCTCTCCACTCCCCCTGCTTGTGTTCCCTCTCTGGCTGTCTCTGTCTGTCAAATAAATAAATAAAACCTTCAAAAAATTAAATTAAAATAAATAAAAATAAAAATAAACAAAAGACTGTCTTTTCTCTACCGACTTTTATTGACTCCTGGGTCTATTTCTGTTGGCTGATTTTTCTTCTACTTACGAGGCTTATCTTCCTGATGTTTTGTATCTAGTAATTTCTTTTGTATCCTGGATATTGTGAAGTTTATACTGTAGAGATTCTTGATTTTGTTGTCTTCCTTTAATGAGTTTGAGCTTTGCACTGATGGACAATTCAGCTACTCGCTGTTGAGTCAGATCCTATCAAGTTCTGTTTGTAAGCTTTGTTAGGGTCTATAGTGACCCCACCACCAAGGCGTGGCCCTTCTTGGTCTCTACTGAGTGGTTAGTGAGTTAGTTAGTCACTGTGGCACTGGGTGGGTTCTAGAATTGTTCAGCTCTCTTGCTTGAACTTCCAGAATTTCATCCCATGTACAGCAGATAGTTGTTCAGCAAAACAACCCAGGGAACCCATAGTCAGATTCTTGGAGCTTTCTTCTATAACATTTTCCTCCCTGGATCTCTTCTCCACAATTTCTAGCCACCTGGACACCCTGAATTCTTAGCTCTGCTTTCTTAACTCATTGAGACAACTATAGTTCTTCTTGGCACCCCCTTCCTGCTTCCCGGTTCCAGATGTGACTCCAGGTAGAAAGCGAGGCCATCGTAGAGCTCAGTTTCCTTTTATCAGTGATCACAGTCCTGGGCTGCTTCATACCCAATATCTGAAAACAGTTGTTTCCCAGTTTTCTAGTTGTGTAAAGCCAGAGGTGAAATCTGGACTGGGTTTCTTCATCACAGCCAGAAGTAGTCTTGATTTGCAACTTTTCAACTAGAGAAAAAGACTCAAGGTTAAGAGTGTAATATGTGACTCTTGTACCAAGGCCAACAGACCTGGGGTGCCTTCCATAAGTCAAACAGCAAAGAGAGAGATGTGCTTGACCATGCTGGAGTTTGGGGAACCTTGCCCTAGAGAGAATGAAAGGTGTGGCTCCCGGCTGATAGAGATTGCTAGAATCAGATAGATAATATCCCTATTAGAGTTTGAGAGAGTTGTACTAATAAAAGAATCAGAAGCCCATAACTATTTCAGACCTAAAATGACTCTGGGTCACCCAGATGCCCACACACAGAAAATGATCTCATAGAGGTAACAGCACATTCCACAATGCTCATTTCAGATTTGGCCGAGCAGTAGACTAGAAAAGGAGGAACCTCCACAAAGGCAGAGCTAAGGGCCATGGAGAACAGCGAGCAAAAGATTTCCTTCTAAAAGCATTTTCAGGGGCCCCTGGGTGGCTTAGTGGGTTAAAGCCTCTGTCTTCGGCTCAGGTCATGATCTCAGAGTCCTGCGATCGAGCCCCACATTGGGCTCTCTGCTCAGCAGGAAGCCTGCTTCCCTTCCCCTCTCTCTGCCTGCCTCTCCACCAACTTGTAATCTCTGTCTGTCAAATAAATAAATAAAATCTTTAAAAAATATATTAAAAAAATAAATAAATAAAAGTATTTTCAGGGTCTAATGAAGGAGCAGTCCTCCCTCTCAAGGCATACAGCCCTCACCATATCTGCCAGTGGGACTGAAGAAGTGATACATGAACCAGTGACTCTTGTGGGCTTTCCATTTTTTTCTCATCAGAAATGGGGTTGTTGATTGCTGTTATCATATCTATGTCCTACCCTTGCGTATTGGACATGTGACATAGAATGGAAGGAGATAAATTATATTTTTATTTCAGAGGTCTTTGGATCAACAGTAATCACATCTGAATAATCTGATAAACACTATATATAGCGCCTTGATATGAAGACCATTTTTGCACCACTCCTGGATTTTGATCTTCATGCCATGATTTAATGAGAATTGGAGATCATCTCCCTTGTCGAGGGTGGAGAGTATCACACAGTGGGAAGAAGAATGAACTCAAAATCTGGTGATCTGATTTGTGGTCTGTGGGAAACATGACCGGTGCCTGCCAATATTCCATTCTCTCTTACTTTTGGCTACCCCGATGACTGCGCTTCTCTAGTCTGCTGAAATTAGGATGGCTGTGTGAATTGCAAGTGGGAATGACACACATCCCTTTGGGGCAGAAGCATTTCATTCCGTTTCAAGAATTTCTGGCTCTCTCCTCCTCTATTAAGTTGGACCCTACATAACCCAGTAGAAAGGGCAGTATCATAAGTGTTGCCTCCATCAAACTATGAAGAACAGAGGCCCTCTGCCAACCAACTTTGGATAGCTAGCTTCAGCGAGAAATTCAAATTTGTTCTTTTAAGTCAGGAAGAGGCATTGGTTGTTTTGCTATTAACTCATCACAGCTTAGCTTATTCTAATACACTCCTGTTTTAAGTGATTCTGGAATATGAGATTATTCAGAAACTCTAATACCAGCCCAGAAAGACAGACCTGTACTGAGTGCAATGGGTAGGACTTGTTCATTACCTGCCTTCCTTGATAGACCACAAATTTCATGAGGGCATGGATTCTCTGTTTTATTTACTGCTCTCTCTCTCCAGGTCCTAGGGTAGCACCAAGATAAGGTAGGTTCTTAATGCTTATTTTTTAAATGAATTAGTGTGTGCCTGAGCAGAACAAATTAATGCTATTATACCCCATTTCATAATCTCAAAGCAATAACCTGATTTTTTTCCATAGTCCTATGAGCAATAATTAAAGATTACCGCCACTTATGTAAATCAAACGCATCCACATCTTCAAAAGAAAAAACACTGATTTTACCAGTATTTTTCTCATTTTTGATACTGGGCCAATAATGCAAACAAATACCAAACTTGCCACCCACACAAAATTTCATTTTCCTCCTCAAAAAATTACTACACAGTGAAAGAAAACAACAATTTTCACCCTTATGGAGAGGGAAAAATACTCTTTCCTAGCGACTGTGAAAAATATTGACATTATGTGGACTATGTGAACACATACAAAATGTACTCTCTGGAAAGCAGTGGTTTATTTTGAAATGTAGTGGGGTTACAGTGAGACCAACATATGCTGAACGAATGGAAGAAATGTTATTAATTTGTAATTTAATGAATGCTTTATCTAAAATGTAGTCTTTACTAATTGACTACTAATTGACTAAAGCAGTGAGATAGTAGGTATTTAATTCAAACTTAGAGCAATTGTTTTGACAAGGTTAAGTTGTATTTGCTTGTTGGTCAACTTGTATTTTAATAATTGAACTCAAGTGTTAGAGCTATTTCGAGATCCACTAGGCCACAGTATCATGGTGAACCAAGACTTTGAATCTACATTTTATGCAATACAATAATTCACCAAAAAACTTAAGAACATTTGCTATGTATTTTCTCTGACTTTGAAAGAAAACTTATCCTAGTTTTTCTTTTATGCACTCTGACTGAAGAAATAAAGAACTCAGGTGTTTGCAATGAAGATAAATAGGACTCTTCCCTAACACAGGTAAATGCGTACCTATCATTAAGAACAGTAATACAGGGGCACCTGGGTGGCTCAATCAGTTAAGCAATTTTCTTTTTCTTTTTAAAGATTTTATTTATTCATGAGGCAGTGTGGGGAGAGCACAAGCAGGCGATGGGTAGGGGCAGAGGGAGAGGGAGAAGCAGACTCCCTAGCATGCAGGGAGCCCATAGCAGGGGCTGGATCCCAGGAGAACCTGAGCCAAAGGCAGATGCATAATCAACTGAGCCACCCAGGTACCCCAAGTGACTCTTGATCTTAGCTCATGTCTGCATCTCAGCTCAGGTCTTCATCTCAGGGCTATGAGATCAAGCCTCACACTGGGCTCCAAACTGGGCATGGAACCTACTTTTAAAAAGAGTGGGGGGCACATGGGTGGCTCAGTGCATTAAGCCTCTCTTGATTTTGGCTGAGGTCATGATCTCAGGGTTATGAGATGGAGCCCTGCATGGGGTTCCTGACTGGGTGTGGAGCCTGCTTAAGATTCTTTCTCTATCCCTCTTCTCGACCTCTGCCCCTCCCCCCATTTCACATCCCTCCCCAACCCCTCACTCTGTCTAAGGCAGGACAGGTTACTCTCTGCCCAGGGAAGTCAACACAAAGAGGAGTTGATTTCCCAACAACAAGTTGGAAGACAGACCAATAATCTGCCTTAAAGTGCTGACAGAGAGTAGCCATAAATCAGATCTGAATACTCAATCAATGTTATCTTTCAAGAATGAGGATGAATAAAGCCATTTTCATTATCTGTAGCCTGTCCCTAGAGCAACCTGTAAAAATTGCCCCAGGGCAAAAAACTGATGATTCCCAGGAGGGAGGTCAAAGGTAAAGATAAGAGAGAATGCACTGAAGGGTAAACATAAGGGTAGCATGTACTTGCGGGAACTACTCTGCAGCATTTTCAGGGAGGCGTGCATGTTCTTCCAAATCTCAAATCCCAAGAAAATCAGGTGAGACACTGAGAAAATTGAGAAAAGCATAATCCCTGTGGTGAGGCTTAGAGTTTAATCAATACAGCGATGTTACTGGTTCAAAGGAATCCACCAACATGGAGTAG
Organism: Lutra lutra; assembly: GCF_902655055.1. Taxonomy (NCBI): domain Eukaryota; kingdom Metazoa; phylum Chordata; class Mammalia; order Carnivora; family Mustelidae; genus Lutra; species Lutra lutra. Next base: position 149,292,017 of record NC_062282.1, read on the forward strand.
AAAGCAAGAAAGCAGGAAAAGCTAGCAGGTGCCAGGAGGGTGGAGGAGAGAAGTCACCATGACCTTGTCCCTTTGTCTGGAAGCTGCCACCATGTTGTGAAGATGTCCTGTCTCCTGCAAATAAAATTAAGATCAAGAAATGTATACGCATAATACACTCCCTACAGATCCTTTGAGTAGCATTCTAAAAAGTGACAATTTTGGTAGCAAAATTAAGTCCTTGTTAGGGCCACACCAATATGTGATTCTGTGAAGTGCTATTGGTCTTGGTAGGAGATTGCAATGTTACCTTTTTTTTTTTTTTTTTTTTTGGATGCTACCCAGTGATAGTTGCTGTGTTTTCTACTGTTTGAATCTTCACTCTAGGATACCGTTAGAGCCTACCTCCTCGCCTCAATGGAAGTCTTGCTTTTCCCTCTGATTGCTATTCTTGCTGACTAGATGAAACATTTAGAAAGAGGTCCTTACACTTTACCTTTCAGGTCCCAGGTTTTGCTGAGATCCTTTAGAATTGTTAAGTACCAGGCTAACTTATTAACATTCACCTTAACCTTCATCTAACAAATTTCAATTATTTTCATGTATATTTAATCACTAACAATGAAGGGCTCCTTGCTGCTGTGGTTCCTCTCCTCTATCTTCAAATTTCTACTTCAATTCAGTGAGAGCATTTGTTTCAAAATAAGGTGTGGGGTGGGTGGGCGACACACCTGTCTGGCTCAGTTGGAAGAGCATGCAACTCTTGATCTCTGGGTTGTGAGTTCAAGCCCCATGTTGGGTGTATTACTTATTTAAAAAATAAATTAATTAAAACTTTAAAAAATAAGGCATGGGATAATATGTTCTCTGACATTTAGGTTTCAAAATATCTTTGCATTCATTTTCTATTGCTACATAGCAAATGAAATCTCACCATTTATAAAACCACAAGGTTTCACATCATGCCTCTTACAATAGCCATCATCAAAAAGACAAGATGTAAATGCCAAGTAAGGACATGGAGAAAAAAGGACCCTCGTGCTGTTGGTGGAAATATACATTGGGCCAACTGCTCTAGAGGACCATCAAAACTTAAAAATAGAACTACCATATAAGCCAGCAATTCCACTTCTGGGTTTATATTCAAAGGAAATGAAAATACTAGCTTGAAAAGATATCTGCACCCCCATGTTCCCTACAGCATTTACAATAGCTAAGACATGCAGACACCAAAGTGTCCATCAATGGATGAATGGATAAAGAAAACATGGTATATATACACAATGGAATATTCCTAAGCCATACAACACGAGGACATCCTACAATTTGCAACAACACGGATGGACCTTTGAAGGTGTAATGGCGAACGCAATAAGTCAGGAGAAGATAAATACGGTGTGATCTCACATTCTATGTGGAATTTTGTGGAATTTCTTTTTTTTAATTTTTTATTTTTTATAAACATATAATATATTTTTATCCCCAGGGGTACAGGTCTGTGAATCACCAGATTTACACACTTCACAGCACTCACCATAGCACATACCCTCCTCAATGTCCATAACCCCACCCCCCTCTCCCAACCCCCCTCCCCCTAGCAACCCTCAGTTTGTTTTGTGAGATTAGGAGTCACTTATGGTTTGTCTCCCTCCCAATCCCATCTTGTTTCATTTATTCTTCTCTTACCCTCTAAACCCCCCATGTTGCATCTCTACTTCTTCATATCAGGGAGATCATATGATAGTTGTCTTTCTCCAATTGACTTACTTCGCTAAGCATGATACCCTCTAGTTCCATCCATGTCATCGCAAATGGCAAGATTTCATTCCTTTTGATGGCTGCATAGTATTCCATTGTGTATATATACCACTTCTTCTTTATCCATTCATCTGTTGATGGACATCTAGGTTCTTTCCATAGTTTGGCTATTGAGGACATTACTGCTATAAACATTTGGGTGCACGTGCCTCTTCGGATCACTATGTTTGTATCTTTAGGGTAAATACCCAGTAGTGCAATTGCTGGGTCATAGGGTAGTTCTATTTTCAACATTTTGAGGAACCTCCATGCTGTTTTCCAGACTGGTTGCACCAGCTTGCAACAACTGTTGGTCCCACCAACAGTGTAGGAGGGTTCCCCTTTCTCCACATCCTCGCCAGCATCTGTCATTTCCTGATTTGTTAATTTTAGCCATTCTGACTGGTGTGAGGTAATATCTCATTGTGGTTTTGATTTGTATTTCCCTGATGCCGAGTGATGTGGCGCACTTTTTCATGAGTCTGTTGGCCATCTGGATGTCTTCTTTGCAGAAATGTCTGTTCATGTATTCTGCCCATTTCTTGATTGGATTATTTGTTCTTTGGGTGTTGAGTTTGCTAAGTTCTTTATAGATTTTGGACACTAGCCCTTTATCTGATATGTCATTTGCAAATATCTTCTCCCATTCTGTCAGTTGTCTTTTGGTTTTGTTCACTGTTTCCTTTGCTGTGCAAAAGCTTTTGATCTTGATGAAATCCCAATAGTTCATTTTTGCCCTTGCTTCCCTTGCCTTTGGCGATGTTCCTAGGAAGATGTTGCTGCGGCTGAGGTCAAAGAGGTTGCTGCCTGTGTTCTCCTCAAGGATTTTGATGGATTCCTTTCTCACATTGAGGTCCTTCATCCATTTTGAGTCTATTTTCGTGGGTGGTGTAAGGAAATGGTCCAATTTCATTTTTCTGCATGTGGCTGTCCAATTTTCCCAACACCATTTATTGAAGAGGCTGTCTTTTTTCCATTGGACATTCTTTCCTGCTTTGTCGAAGATGAGTTGACCATAGAGTTGAGGGTCTATTTCTGGGCTCTCTATTCTGTTCCATTGATCTATGTGTCTGTTTTTGTGCCACTACCATGCTGTCTTGATGATGACAGCTTTGTAATAGAGCTTGAAGTCTGGAATTGTGATGCCACCAACTTTCGCTTTCTTTTTCAATATTCCTTTGGCTATTCGAGGTCTTTTCTGGTTCCATATAAATTTTAGGATTATTTGTTCCATTTCTTTGAAAAAAATGGATGGTATTTAGATAGGAATTGCATTAAATGTGTAGATTGCTTTAGGTAGCATAGACATTTTCACAATATTTATTCTTCCAACCCAGGAGCATGGAACATTTTCCCATTTCTTTGTGTCTTCCTCAATTTCTTTCATGAATACTGTATAGTTTTCTGAGTATAGATTCTTAGCCTCTTTGGTTAGGTTTATTCCTAGGTATCTTATAGTTTTGGGTGCAATTGTAAATGGGATGGACTCCTTAATTTCTCTTTCTTCTATCTTGTTGTTGGTGTAGAGAAATGCAACTGATTTCTGTGCATTGATTTTATATCCTGACACTTTACTGAATTCCTGTACAAGTTCTAGCAGTTTTGGAGTGGAGTCTTTTGGGTTTTTCACATATAGTATCATATCATCTGCGAAGAGTGATAGTTTGACTTCTTCTTTGCCAATTTGGATGCCTTTCATGTCCTTTTTTTGTCTGATTGCTGAGGCTAGGACTTCTAGTACTATGTTGAATAGCAGTGGTGATAATGGACATCCCTGCTGTGTTCCTGAACTTAGCAGAAAAGCTTTCAGCTTTTCTCCATTGAGAATGATATTTGCGGTGGGTTTTTCATAGATGGCTTTGATAATATTGAGGTTTGTGCCCTCTATCCCTACACTTTGAAGAGTTTTGATCAGGAAGGGATGCTGTACTTTGTCAAATGCTTTTTCAGCATCTATGGAGAGTATCATATGGTTCTTGTTCTTTCTTTTATTAATGTGTTGTATCACATTGATTGATTTGCGGATGTTGAACCAACCTTGCAGCCCTGGAATAAATCCCACTTGGTCGTGGTGAATAATCCTTTTAATGTACTGTTGAATCCTATTGGCTAGAATTTTGGTGAGAATTTTCGCATCTATGTTCATCTAGGATATTGGTCTGTAGTTCTCTTTTTTGATGGGGTCCTTGTCTGGTTTTGGGATCAAGGTGATGCTGGCCTCATAAAATGAGTTTGGAAGTTTTCCTTCCATTTCTATTTCTTGGAACAGTTTCAGGAGAATAGGAATTAGTTCTTCTTTAAATGTTTGGTAGAATTCCCCCGGGAAGCCGTCTGGCCCTGGGCTTTTGTTTGTTTGGAGATTTTTGATGACTGTTTCAATCTCCTTACTGGTTATGGGTCTGTTGAGGTTTTCTATTTCTTCCTGGTTCAGTTGTGGTAGTTTATATGTCTCTAGGAATGCATCCATTTCTTCCAGATTGTCAAATTTGTTGGCGTAGAGTTGCTCATAGTATGTTCTTATAATTGTCTGTATTTCTTTGGTGTTCGTTGTAATCTCTCCTCTTTCATTCATGATTTTATTTATTTGGGTCCTTTCTCTTTTCTTTTTGATAAGTCTGGCCAGGGATTTATCAATCTTATTAATTCTTTCAAAAAACCAGCTCCTAGTTTCGTTGATTTGCTCTATTGTTTTTTTAGTTTCTATTTCATTGATTTCTGCTCCAATCTTTATGATTTCTCTTCTCCTGCTGGGTTTAGGGTTTCTTTCTTGTTCTTTCTCCAGCTCCTTTAGGTGTAGGGTTAGGTTGTGTACTTGAGACCTTTCTTGTTTCTTGAGAAAGGCTTTCACCGCTATATATTTTCCTCTCAGGACTGCCTTTGCTGTGTCCCACAGATATTGAACCGTTGTGTTTTCATTATCATTTGTTTCCATGAATTTTTATAATTCTTCTTTAATTTCCTGTTTGAACCATTCATTCTTTAAAAGGATGCTGTTTAGTCTCCATGTATTTGGGTTCTTTCCAAATTTCCTCTTGTGATTGAGTTCTAGCCTCAGAGCATTGTGGTCTGAAAAATATGCAGGGAATGATCCCAATCTTTTGATACTGGTTGAGACCTGATTTAGGACCCAAGATGTTATCTATTCTGGAGAATGTTGCATGTGCATAGAGAAGAATGTTGCTTTGGGATGAAATATTCTGAATATATCTGTGATGTCCATCTGGTCCAGTGTGTCATTTAAGGCCTTTATTTCCTTGTTGATCTTTTGCTTGGATGATCTGTCCATTTCAGTGAGGGGAGTGTTAAAGTCCCCTACAATTATTGTATGATTGTTGATGTGTTTCTTTGATTTTGTTATTAATTGGTTTATATAGTTGGCTGCTCCCACGTTAGGGGCATAGATATTTAAAATTGTTAGATCTTCTTGTTGGACAGATCCTTTGAGTATGATATAGTGTCCTTCCTCATCTCTTATTATAGTCTTTGGCTTAAAATCTAATTGATCTGATATAAGGATTGCCACCCCTGCTTTCTTCTCATGTCCATTAGCATGGTAAATTGTTTTCCACCCCCTCACTTTAAACCTGGAGGTGTCTTCAGGTCTAAAATGAGTTTCTTGTAGGCAACATATAAAAGGTTTTGTTTTTTTATCCATTCTGATACCCTGTGTCTTTTAATTGGGGCATTTAGCCCATTTACATTCAGGGTAACTATTGAGAGATATAAATTTAGTGCCATTGTATTACCTGTAAGGTGACTGTTACTGTATATTGTCTCTGTTCCTTTCTGATCTACTACTTTTAGGGTCTCTCTTTGCTTAGAGGACCCCTTTCAATATTTCCTGTAGAGCTGGTTTGGTATTTGCAAATTCTTTCAGTTTTTGTTTGTCCTGGAAGCTTTTTATCCCTCCTTCTATTTTCAATGATAACCTGGCTGGATATAGTATTCTTGGCTGCATGTTTTTCTCATTTAGTGCTCTGAATATATCATGCCAGCTCTTTCTGGCCTGCCAGGACTCTGTGGATAAGTCTGCTGCCAATCTAATATTTTTACCATTGTACGTTACAGACTTCTTTTCCCGGGCTGCTTTCAGGATTTTCTCTTTGTCACTAAGACTTGTAAATTTTACAATTAGGTGATGGGGTGTGGACCTATTCTTATTGATTTTGAGGGGGGTTCTCTGCACCTCCTGGATTTTGATGGTTGTTCCCTTTGCCATATTGGGGAAATTCTCTCCAATAATTCTTTCCAATATACCTTTTGCTCCCCTCTCTGTTTCCTCTTCTTCTGGAATCCCAATTATTCTAATGTTGTTTCGTCTTATGGTGTCACTTATCTCTCGAATTCTCCCCTCGTGGTCCAGGAGCTGTTTGTCCCTCTTTTGCTCAGCTTCTTTATTCTCTGTCCTTTGGTCTTCTATATCGCTAATTCTTTCTTCTGCCTCATTTATCCTAGCAGTGAGAGACTCCATTTTTGATTGCACCTCATTAATAGCTTTTTTTATTTCAACTTGGTTAGATTTTAGTTCTTTTATTTCTCCAGAAAGGGCTTTTATATCTCCCAAGAGGGTTTCTCTAATATCTTCCATGCCTTTTTTGAGCCCGGCTAGAACCTGGAGAATCATCATTCTGAACTCTATATCTGACATATTACCAATGTCTGAATTGATTAGGTCCCTAGCCTTCGGTACTGCCTCTTGTTCCTTTTCTTGTGGTGAATTTTTCCGCCTTGTCATTTTGTCCAGATAAGAGTATATGAAGGAGCAAGTAAAATACTAAAAGGGTGACAAAGACCCCAGGAATATATGCTTTAACCAAATCAGAAGAGATCCTAAATCGTGGGGCGGGGGGGAGAAAGGGGATAAAAAGAGGTTCAGAAAAAAAAAGAAAAAAATAAACAATTAAAAAATGAAAACGAATAAAGAAAAAATATAAAAATATATAAATATATATATTAGATTAACTAGTTAAAAAAACATTAAAAAAGAAAAGGGTAAAAGTTAAAAAAATTTAGCAGCAGAGAAAAAAATTGAAAAAGAAGAAAAAACAAATTAAATTAACTGCAAGACTAAAGAATCATGGGGAGAAAGCCATGAGTTCCGTGCTTTGCTTTCTCCTCCTCTGGAATTCTGCTGCTCTCCGTGGTATTGAACCTGCACTCCTTGGTAGGTGAACTTGGCTAGATTTCTTGTTGATCTTCTGGGGGAGGGGCCTGTTGTAGTGATTCTCAAGTTTCTTTGCCCCAGGCAGAATTGCACCACCCTTACCAGGGGCCGGGCTGAGTAATCCGCTCGGGTTTGCTTTCAGGAGCTTTTGTTCCCTGAGCGCTTTCTGTAGAGTTCTGGAAGACAGGAATGAAAATGGCGGCCTCCCATTCTTGAGCCCGGAGGAGCCAAGAGCTCGGGGCCCCACTCCTCAGAGCACCCTTAGAGAATAGTGTCCAATTACTCCCATCTCCCTGGCCTCCAGCCGCACTCTGAGCTCACCGAGCCTGCGACCAGTACAAGGTAACCCCAAGCTGAGAGCTCACTCCTCGGCTCTGTCTTTGTAGCCGGCTTCCCCGTTCTAATACCTGCAAGCTCTGCAACACTCATATACCCCCGATCCTTCTGTGACCTTGTGGGACCTGAGGCCATGCTGATCCCACGTGGGCTTCACCCCAGTTTAGCCTCTGGAGCGATGTCCCTCAGCGGAACAGACTTTTAAAAGTCCTGATTTAGTGTTCCATTGCTCGGCCGCTTGCCGGGCGCCAGCCCTTCCCCCGCGGTCTATCTTCCCATCGCTTTGGATTCACTTCTCCCCCAGTCCTACCTTTCAGAAAGTGGTTGATTTTCTGTTTCTAGAATTGCTGTTCTTCTTCTCTTCGATCTCCCATTGGATTTGTAGGTGTTTGCAATCTTTAGATAAGCTATCTAGCTTATCTCCTGCTACCTGATGTAGTCTCAGCCTGCTACTTCTCCGCCATCTTGACTCCTGGAATTTCTTTTTTGAGAGAGGGAAATAGATGGGACTTGTGGTTACCAAAGGCAGAGGTTGGGGTTGGAGGGACTGGAGGAAAGTCATCAAAAGTTATAGACTTGGATGAATAAGTACTAGGAATATAATGTACAACATGATGACTATTGTTAACACTGCTGTAGGCTACACAGGACACTTACAAAAGTAAATCCCAAAAGTTCTCATACAAGGAAAACATTTTTTTCTTCTTTTTCTTTTTATTGTTATCTACAGCATATGAGATAGGTTGACTAACTTAGGTCTTTGATTACATCAGCAAAACCCCTTCCCATCAGTATCTAGATTAGTATCTAGATGACTGCTTGACTAATGGGGAGGGTGGGCTGTGAAGGGCTCATCTTTACAGTCCTGTCCATTATGTTCTCCTCACAGGTGAATGATAAATGGTACATCAACCGGAAATCAAGTTGTTGGGTCACAGTTCTTCCCTCTCAATGACCAACACCATTTATTCTATTGTCTTCTATGTTCTATGGATGCTGTTAAGCTATTGGAATGCTCTTTCATATATAAATAGCACCTTTTTTTTTGTCCCCTGCTGGAATCTCTTAAGACTGTCTCTCCAGTCTTTGAATTGAAGATCCTTGGCAGAATTCTCCCAGAGCTATCCTCCAAACCCCTTACCATTTCCTACATGATTACCTGCCTCTGTATTTTAGCTGTCTGTTGTGAGATTTTTTTTGTCAAAGTACTAATTCTGTGCTCTAGAGAAATCATCCTCTTTTTAAGTTCTTCTATCCAATTTTCAAAGGCAGAGAATATGGTATCTTGCTCCCTGAGTACTTTTAATGCTCTAGTTTTATCTCCTTGAGAGTTCCCAAGCATTTTTATTTGAATTCCCCTCCATTAGCTCTAGTTCATTCGAAGCCATCTGTTCTGATCAGCTAGGTCCAGCTCTTGCCTGTTGCACAGTCCCCTTGAACAGGTCATAAATTTTCTTCAGCTGTTCATGGTCCTGTCTTGCATCCACACTTGTGTGCATCAGGTAGTCAGGGGTCTCCCCACTGGGGCGACTCAGCAGGCATGGCATTTCCCATACTTGTAAGGCCAGATATGTAAAATGAAAACCTCTTATCTTTTTTGTTTTTTTGTTTTTTTGTTTTGTTTGAGGTACTGAGAGACTGTTTCCATTCTCCACAGCTCACAGAAGCAGTATTCTCTAAGTCATAGAAAAAGGGATCAGTTTTACCTGTTACCATAGCTTACCCCCCAGCTCCATTGGGGGTCTGAAGAATCAGGAGGTCCCTTCGAGGACCTCACTGAGGTAGCTGCTTTCAGTAGCAATGGGATTTCTCTGCCTCTGACCCTTCGGGGTCAACATTATCATCTTTGTCCCAAGTTGAGTCAAGTCTGAAAGGTGAGTTTCCAGAGAAACTGTACTAGGATCCAGCACAGGTTTGATGTTTGAGCTTAAATTAGCACAATCAGGTGAAAGTATTTTAATAAATACATGACTGATTTTTTTCCCTTTTTTTTCAGCCTAGCTGATAATAAACAGAGAAGACATTCTATCAGGATCCCAAGCAAGATTTCTGGGAAAATGGCAGCCCAGGTGCCTGAGCCTGAAACCTCCTCACCCTTGACTTTGTACTACATGTTTAGGAAAGATGGGGCTGCATCTTCTTCTGGGCTCTGGGAAGAAGAAAAGATCAGCAGTAGAGGGAAAAATATGCTTTGCCAATAATTTTGAGGTTCAAACACAAGTTTTAAGACTCCCTAAGGAAAAAGCAGCAGGCAGATGACAGTAGATGACTATCTGAGAGCAATCTTTGCTGCAGGCATTAAGAAGGACAAACCTTCTCCCTAGTGTCTTATGTCTTGTTCTGCTCAGGGTGACAGAGAGCTGAGCCCCCACACCCAACTGATAGACTATCACACACACACACACACACACACACACACACACACACACACACAAAGGGAGAGAGAGAGAGAGAGAGCAAATTTTTTCAGAGATGGGACAACACAGTTAAGCTTTGAACAACACGGAGGTTGGGGGCACCAATCCCCCTGTGCAGTCAAATATCTGAGTTCAATTTTGACTCCAGAAAAACTTAATTACTAATGACTGCTATTTGCCAAAAGCCTTACCAACAACATGAACAATCCATTAACAAATATTTTGTATGTTATATGTATTATATACTGTATTCCTACAATAAACTAAGCAAGGGGAAAATTGTTAAGAAAATCATAAGGAAGAGAAAATACATTTACAGGGCTGTACTATAAAAATGTCTGCATCTAAGTGGAACTGCGCAGTTCAATCTTGTGTTGTTCAAGGGTTAACCGTATATTTATGGCAATTATCTTTTAGTGCCAGAGTTACAGATCATGACTACTTCCTCTAAATTTTTTATACTGCCTAAAATTTATTTCATGACAATAATTTTTTTTACAATAAAAAGCAATCTTTTATAAAATATTATGGCTGTTACTGCCCTGATTTTTCTGGACTTGTCTGGGAGGAATAATTTGAGGCTCCCGAGAGCCCTTGTTTTCTTGGGGGTTTTTTGATGGGGGGGTGCTTTTTTTTTTTTTTAAGTGGACTCCACACCCAGTGCGGAGCCCAATGTGGGGCTTGAATTCAAAACCATGAGATCAAGACCCGAGCTAAGATCAAGAGTGGGATGCTCAACTGACTGAGCCACCCAGACACCCCCTGAGAAACTTTATTTATTGTGGGATTGCTATGCGAATTTGCTGAATTGATTGTTACCATTGCAAAATCAAAAGATCAAGGTATCTGGAAACACCAAAGATCAAAGCATTTGGAAATACATAGATAACTACCTTGTTTTTGTTATTAAAATATTTAGTGTTTGGGGGCACCTGGGTGTCTCAGTCTGTTAAGCCTCTGCCTCCAGCTCAGGTCCTGATCCCAGGGTCTTAGGATCGAGTCCTGCATCAGGCTCTCTACTCAACAGGGAGTCTGCTTCTCCCTCTCCCTCTGCCATTCCACCCTGCTCGTGTTCTCTTGCTCTGTCTCTCAAATCAATACATAAAATCTTTTTTTTTTAAAGATTTTTTTTTTATATGACAGAGAGATCACAAGCAGGCAGAGAGGCAGGCAGAGAGAGAGGAGGAAGCAGGCTCCCCGAGAGAGCAGAGAGCCCGATGCGGGGCTCAATCCCAGGACTCCGAGATCATGACCTGAGCCGAAGGCAGCGGCTTAACCCACTGAGCCACCCAGGCGCCCCAGAAATCTTTAAAAAATATATTAAGTATTTGGTAAACAGAGTCTTTCCTGATATACTGGTCCTATTACTTGGACGCAAAATACTTGAGGCACCTGGGTGGCACAGTGGGTTAAGCCTCTGCCTTCAGCTCAGGTCATGATCCCAGGGTCATGGGATCGAGCCCTACATCGGCCTCTCTGCTCAGCAGGGAGACTGCATCCCCCTCGCTCTCTGCCTGCCTCTCTGCCTACTTGTGATCTCTCTCTGTGTCAAATAAATAAATAAAAATTTTAAAAAACCTAATTGAGGGGTGCCTGGCCAGCTCAGTCAGTAGAGCAAGTGACCCTTAATCTTGGGGTTGTGAGTTCGAGGCCCATGTTGTATGTAGAGATTATGTAAATAGAAAAAAATCTTTAAAAATCTTTAAAAAAAACTTAATTCACTGGGAAATCACTACTATACATAAAAACAAAATGAAATATACCCTGATACATCACGATTTTTTTTTCTACTTTAGTCACTCATTCACCAAATCAGATGTATAGGCATCACAGATTCACACATCCACCCATCCATCTATCCATCCATCATCCGCCATCCATCCATCCATCCGTCCATCATCTGCCATCCATCCATCCATCCATCCATCCATCATCCACCACCCATCCATCCATCCATTACCCATCTTTCCACTCAGCTATTAAATAAAGACATTGAATGCAAGACACTGTGATTTACACAGTGAAGGAAGTACCATCGCCCCCCGTTATTTGTGGGAGATCCATTCCAAAACACCAATTAATGCCTGAAACCACAGGTACTACTGAACCTGATATATACCATGTTTTTTGCTACATGTATATACCTATGATAAGGTTTAATATACAAATTAGGCATGGGAAGAGATTTACAATAATAACTAATAATAAAATAATTATAATATTCTATAAAAAAGCAATACGAATGCGCTCTCTCTCTCTCAAAATATATTGCATCCTATATTCACCCTTCTTCTTGATGTGAGATGATAAAATGCCTACATGATGAAATGAAGTCAGATAAATGACACAGGCTTTGTGACATGGTGATAGGCTCCTCCTGGCCTTCTGACAATATGTCCAAAAGAGGGTCATGTGCTTCTGGACTGCCACTGATCTTGAGTGACGTAGACCACGGATGAATAGGGTCTACTGTACCCAGATAATGCCCTGATTATCAATTACCATAATGTAGTCAGGGAATCAAATGGTATCAATTTGAAACCTAGAAATCAAACAAGTAATAATAACTTAATTCTCAGTCGTAACAAATTAGTAAGAGCGATAAAGCATAAGATATTAAGAAGTGTAAGATATTGGGCACCAGGGTGGCTAAGTTGGTTAAGCAACTATCTTCAGCTCAGGTCATGATCCTGGAATCCCAGGATTGAGTCCCGCATCGAGCTCCCAGCTCCATGGGGAGTCTGCGTCTCCCTCTGACCTTCTCACTCATGCTCTCTCTCTCTGTCTCTCTCTCAAACAAATAAATAAAATGTTTTTAAAAAGAAGTGTAAGATATTAATTAATTATTCCATTAATAGTATGGAATCTGTTTAAGCAGTCCTTATAGAAAAGGGACTTCAGCTATACCGCTGAAGAAATAAAAACACATTTTTTGAGAAAGAGCATGCGCAAAATAATCCAAGAAGACAGAAAAGAAGCACAACACGGTAGCCAAGGTGCCTATCCTCCACAGGTGACACTAGATGAGAATGCTATTTGCACCTGCCCTGTAAGTCACGAGGGCATAAAGCCTTCCTGAAGAGTGACCGTCTTTACACATTGCCTCAAATTCACAACAATGGCACCTTACTGAGCAGAAAAAGAAAGAGGGGCTAGCTTATGGTTGATTTACTGGTTCAGGTGCTACAACACTCATCTCTTCTAGTCACTGTTCATTATGTATTCATGAGCCAAGCTGGCTATCTTTCATCCCTTATTGTATTCAGGGAAGAAAAAAAAACGCATAAAACCATTTTCCTGGCTGAATGGGTGAAATAATTTAAAAGCCAATATGTTAGCCTGGCAGCTTGTCTAACAACCATGAGACTCTCTGCAGAACAATAATTAAAGAAGCTCTTTCTTTATTATGTAAATTATTCATTCACTTGTTAATGCAGGTGAATGTTTCCATTTCTATGGAATGAGGACTGAAGATAGTTCAGCCATTCCAAAAATCACTTCTCATCAGCCTGTCACACTTTCATCATGAAGTTACCACCCTAGCTGTGTTCCTGGGGACCGAATACCTTCATCTTCCATAACCACACGATCGCACAATAAGATTAATGCTGCGTTTATACTGAGTAACGGACATGGTAAAGCCATGCATCTGCTCAAAGGGCACAAAAATATCCACCCGGGCAAGCATCCTCCTAAACGTCCTGAAAAGATTGGATTTAGTGTCTCCATCTCCCTGAGGTACAATGCATGGAGATAAGATGGGGAGAGGAGCTTTCTTAGTAGTTCTTAAGTACAAGCAGTGGGTTAAGACTCCAAAAAAATCAGGGGTTGGTGGAGGGTTTGGAGCCCAATGGTGGGCTCCTTAAAAGAAATAAAAATTACTTAAATTTACTTAAAAGACAAGAAATAAAAATAAAATTATCTGGGCGCCTGAGGTCCCACCACTGAGGTTTTCACCATCTATCACCCATCTCAAGGGCTCATGTCCCACCCTCACTTTCTTAGGTTCTGTATCATAACTCCAATCACTTCTTGGTCCATGTGCTCAGTCCCTCTCTCTCTGTGACACTCAACTCACTCAACTCCACCAAGCTGAGTCCCACTCTCTGCCAACACCTGTTATTGTCAGTCTCTTACATTTAGCCATTCTTATTTGAGGGCAGTGGCATTTCGCTGTGATTTTAATTTCTATTTCTCCAATAGATCATGATACTGACCTTCTACCTACACATGTTTAGCCATTTGGATATTATTATATGTCAAGTACGAGTCCAGGTGTCCTACCAGGTCATTTATCTTTTTCCTACCGATTTGCAGTGCTTCGTACATTCTAGGTATGAATCCTTGGGTATTTATGTATTTTATTTAATGTCTTCTTCTAGTCTAAACCATATCTCTTCACTCTATAATTGGTTTTGGATCCACAGATATTCTTAATTTTAATAACAACTAAGTGATCATTTTTTCTGTTGTGATTAGTGCTCTTTATGTCATGTTTAAGACATCTTTGCTAATGAACTTACATTTATTAAATTTCTCACTGAGAAAATAGAAGCAACCCAGCTTTTATACCCCGTGTATCAACAAATCCAACAAGCCACCTGCTCTTCAACTCATATACTCTGTCTTTCCTTCTACTACAACAGATGAATTCTCCCTGCTCCTTACCAAGGCCAAATCTGCTACTGCCTCCATCCCCCCTCATCCACTTAAGACCTTCTGTCTTGCAAATATCTTTCTTCTCTTCAGCATCAAATTTTCCCTCTGACTATCAACACCCACACATGCTTTAATGTCACCCATTGCATCTATCAAGGTACCAGCTGGAAACTGATGGCACTGAATGAGGATAATTTGAGTAGGATTCATCAAGAGACCATTTACAAAGGCAAGAGTAGGGTGTAGAGAAACATGGAAAATATGGAGTACCACAGGGTACTAGCCAACTAGCATTCAAAAACAGTCAGCCATGAAGAATGACTGCTGAGAGAAGATATAAGGGGAACCAGCTAGCCAGAGGCTTCCTCCTGCAAGGACAGGGCTAGGGAGATAAATATCATAAACTTACTGTCCTCTCTTCCTCCAGTCTCCAAATGGGGCTCCCCACTGACCAGAGGCAACTGGAAGTCAGAGGTTAAGATGGCATTTTATATGATCCACATAGATCAGCTTCCTGTGGCATACAGAAGGGTGGAAAAGGGTGGAGAAACGTCTGAAATGACAAATGGCAGCTAGACAGCAGAAGCCATCTCCTCACCCCCTCCAAGTCCATTCTTATTTTTCAGATGGGCGGAAACCATCTGTCCCCAGTACAAGGGACATGCATTTCCTTAACTCCCACATGAACACAAAGGGATGTCAATGTGCTCATACTCCCATCTAGAATCTAAAATGTTAGTAACGACAGGGCTCTTTGTAGAAGGTAAGAGGATAGAAGTAGTGGAAAATCATTAAGGGATTATAGTCCCTTCCTTGCCAGCTGGTGCCAATACCTGAGTTGGTAATATTACTGCCTTTTTCTACCACTCATTCCATGTTTCCCTCAAATTCCATTAGCGTCTTGGCTGGATGCAGTTCTTTTTATAGGGAAGCAACCACAAACTCCATCTCCCATGAAATCAATGTACTTAATGGTTGTATTATTGGACTGCCAAAGTTTTTCATTGACTGATATTACAGGGCAAGAAAGAAGGACTCTAGTCTTTCTCCTGGGTTCCAGACACACCTTCTTTGCCCCTATTCTGTAGCAGAAGCACAATTCCTCTTGGACATTAAGACCACTTACCCCAGTTGGTACAGAGACCCATTTCTTTGTCAGCTCACCAGCAGGAAAAGCCCAGAATGGCTAGGGGAGTGGTCTCATTTTTCAGTTCCTCAGAACTATGACTATGTTTCCTTGTGGAAGCATTCCTCACTTGGGTAATAAGCCCTCCAAACTCATCATCCATGGGACTGGAGGCAAAAACAAAATAAAACAAAACAAAATAATACAAGTGAGTTATTGGGGAATGCCTGGGTGCTCAGTCAGTTGGGTGTCTGCCTTTGGCTTAGGTCATGATCCCAGGTTAGAGCCCTAAGTCAGGCTCTGTGCTCAATGGGGGAGCCTACATCTCCCTCTCTTTCTCTCTCTTTCTCTGTCAAATAAATAAACAAACAAACAAGTGAGTTAGTAGGGATAATGGCGAGAGAGGCTACTCCCCATTCCTCCCCTGCCTCAATGTATTCTATGGGGAAAGCACCTTATACTGACTGCTAGTTTAAAAGAAGAACCTCATCCTTCAGGACAGCACCCCAGTCCTTCAGGATATTCTGCTCCAGCTGGCCCCATGACTGAGTCTTTACTGGGCATTCCACTATTCTATCATACTAGTTACTACAGAGGGGCAGGGTCAGACCATTTCACAAGGATAAGCCTCACTTTCTTTGCCGTAGAACGTGTCTCCTTGTCAGAGGTGATGTCGCATGGGAGACGGAGGCAATGAATGAAGCAGGCATCATGCTAGCCCATGAAGGGTAGGCTATCGGAAACCTGGCAAGCAGAAAAGGCAACTGCCTCATGAAGTAGGTATCTTTCCTGTAAGGACAAAGTGATGCATTCCGCATAATGGGAACGGTGACGTAGAATTATTCTACCATGAGGTAGTCAGTTTGACTGGGTAAATGGTGCTATAGGGGGCTCAGTACCAGCCAGATCAGCCTAGGTAAGGAAAGCCTACAAGTAACCTCTATCCCAGCTGCTATGGTCACGTGGTACATGGATCCCTTAGGCTGGTTTCAAGGCATCTGGGAACAGAGCTGACATCTAGAGAATGAGTCACTCTGTCCTGATTTCTGAGGTTCTCCTTCAGAGGGCTTGCCCACTGGAACACATGAACCTGGGACATGAATATCTTCATACCTTGTGCCATTCTGAGGGGACTATCCACATCTCTTGCTCCCAGAAGTCCTTCTCCATCATCTTCTGACTTGTTCCTAATCCCTGAATCAACGTGCCAGCTCCCGTCCATGACTCAGTGTAGATTTCCACCTTGGGCCATCTAACATAATAGCAAGCAGACAAGAGATGTACCACCTTAAGTTCTGTACATTGGCAGCATCTCCCTTCAGAGGGCCCACCCCACCCCCAGCACACCCAGTGAATGTGCAGCCTCATAGCTATTTTTCCTTAGCACGTGCAGCAGGTACACCCATAACCAGGACTGGGCTTTTCCCTCTTCCTTTAACCAGTCGGAGGGAACGAGCATGCAGTCAAAGGTGTGCGTTGAGGGAGAGGCAGCAAAGCATGAAAAGCAGGTGCCAGGGGATCTGAGCCACCTGAACTTGCAGTTTATTTTTGCCTTTTGGACCTGCTCCTTTTGGACCCCACATTCCACTTCCATTTCATAATAGAGCATGGCTGTGCATGTCCAATTTTATGGCTCAGTGGATTAGATAACACAGTCTGTGATTGGCAGCTGAGGTCACGTACTCAATGTGGAGACCCAGAGCCACCGGGTCAGTCTCCACCAGATCCAGGAGCCAGCCAGATGCTGGTTTATTTAAGAGTTGTTGGTTGTTGAAGGACAACAGATCTTACTCAAAAACCTTCTCTTCTCCTACTGTAGTTTGAACAGTGTAGGTTTTTAAAACTTCTTTTTTTTAAGATTTTGTTTATTTATTTGAGAGAGAGAGAGAGAGAGCATGAGCGCAGAGAAGGTCAGAGGGAGAAGTAGAATCCCCAGGAGCTGGGAACCTCATGCGGGACTCAATCCTGGGACTCCAGGATCATGACCTGAGCTGAAGGCAGTCGCCTAACCAACTGAGCCACCCAGGTCCCCCTTTAAAACTCATTTTATTTGTTCATGCTTAAATATCTTATTTTTTTAACCAGTCTTTATTTTTTTAATTATGTTAAATTAGCCAGCATATAGTACAACATTAGTTTTTGATGTAGCATTCAACGGTCCATTAGTTGCATATCACACCCAGTGCTCATCACGACACGTGCCCTTCTTAATACCCATATTTTAAAGCAAATGAATGCCATCTTGGTATCACATGCCTAAAGAGCTTTGTCTGCATCTCTAAAATTGAAAGTACTTTCTACTTAGTCATCCCTGTACTTAACAAAATTAGAATTCCTTAATAGCATTTCATACTCGGTCCATATTTAAATTTCTTTAGTCATGCAAGAAAAGTTCCTTACATTTAACTTATGACACCTGCACCTTTTTTCCAGCCTTGATCCCCTTTAAATGAAAATTTGGGGGAAAAAAGGCAAAATCAGGCAAAATTCAATTAGCCTGCCAAAAATTGCATACATAAGTAGCCAAACTTCAAAGAAAAGCAAGAAAATGTAGGATATAGTGGTCAACTCTGGGGAAAGGGCCATAGTTGGAATCAGTTAGGTGCAAACAGGGAGCCTTGGAAAGCTGGCAGTGTGCTATTCTCTGACCAGGGTGATGTTGTATAAGAACTTCCTTCATGAGTATTCTTTAAACTATAACCATATGCTTATGCATTTGAGAACAAAGTTGTGATATAACATATGAATAATTTTAATATATTAAAATATAATAACATATGATAATAATAAAATACTTTTGCAACAGAAGCAGATATGCAATTGTCAAGCATTTTTTAAAAAGATTCTTATTTTTACTTATTTATTTGACAGAGAGAGAGAGCACAAGTAGGCAGAGATGCAGGCAGAGAGAGAGGGGTAAGCAGGCTCCCTGCTGAGCAGAAAGCCCGATGTGGGGCTTGATCCCAGGACCCTAGACCATGAACTGAGGTGCCCACCCAGGCACCCAAGCATTATTATAATAAATAAAAACAGGAATGCCTGGGTGACTCAGTGGGTTAAGCATCTGCCTTAGGCTCAGGTCATGATCTCAGGGTCCTGGGATCGAGCCCTGTGTCGGGCTCCCTACTCAGCAGGAATTCTGTCCCTCTGCCCCCTCCCCCTTTCTGCCTGTGCGCTCTCTCTCTCTCTCTCTCTCTCTCAAACAAATAAGTAAAATATTTTACAAAATAATAAATAAATAAATAAATAAATAGAATAGAGCATTCACAGCATTTTGATTGATAGTGGTCTAATCTAAAGGTAATTTTTGCAAGGGGTATTTAAGTTTGACCTAATGAAAACCATTACTGAGGATCTATTTTTGAGGAGAGCATTAGAATAATAACATTTTTAGATAAGGCCATTGGCTTATAACATAACTTATCACCAATCAACTTTAAATCCTGTTCTGTCTGGTATTCTAAATAAATTCCCATACATTAAAAAATTATTGCCACAGTTTGCTTTGACAAATGTTCTAACAAAAGCTATTTGAAAATTTTACAAGAGGGCTTAGGAAGGAAGTTTTACAGTTATAAAATATTACATTGAAAATATTTCAATAAAATATTACACTGAAAAACTAAAAATTTCCCTGTATTGTCCTAAGACCAACACACGTATTAATCTGGGGTAATGGTATTAATGGGGTAAGAGCGTGACCTAGCCTCTCCCACAGAGATCAGCTTCAGAGTGGCTTAGCAGGTTGCAAATAATAGATCATTCCAACATCTCCATTTCCCCAAAGCTTCAGCCTCACATCCCTATGGCGTTCTGGGGAGAATTTCTCTTTCTTGACTTTTAAAAAATCGAGGCCATCATTGAGCTGATGCTTAGAATTCCCAACCTAGCAGATGATCAAAAATATCCCTTCCAAGCCCTTGAATCAGCACATCAAACCATGACCCCTTGTTGATACACCCTTAGCCATGGGTATTTGGCCTATCTGAGCCTTACCTTTCATCCCCTTGTTCAAACCCCCTTAGAATTCACCCCCCACTTCCTCTCTAGGCTCCTCCCATTCATAGAGATTGCTGAGGTCTTACACATGTTTGATCTCCAGGCTCTCTCTGCCCTGAGCAGACCTTCTATTTAAGCCTCCTGGCCAGGCTGATTTCTAAGTCTTACAAGTGCCCTGGAAGCAATAAGAGGTGAGAGGGATGGGTGCTAAAGAGAACTCCCATTGGTTTGTGAGCAGGTGCAGCAAGTGTAGTCATGTAGTCATGGAAAGTGTAGAAGGGAATTTGGAGAAGCATCAAGACTCTTTGGTCTTGCCTAGATCCACCCAATGTCTCTATGCTGTTTCTTGGGGTCCCACTTCTTCTGGTCCTCTGCCCTCACCTTAGTGTAAGAGACAGTGAAGTCTTCAACTCACTTATAATCTGTCCCGGGATCAGCCCATAGTTGTATCTTTTTTTATTTAAATTCAGTTAATTAATACATAATATGTTACTAGTTTCAGAGATAGAGATCAGAGGTCAGTGATTCATCAGTTGCATAGGACACCCAGTGCTCATCACATCCCATGCCCTCCTTAATGCCCATCATCCCTTACCCCATCCCTCTGCCCCCCCACCCCTCCAGCAACCCTCCGAGTTTGTTTCCTGTGATTAAGAGTCTCTTATGATTTGTCTCCCTCTCAGGTTTTTTCTTGTGGTCATATCTACCCTGAAACACTAGGAGTCAAAGCATTCCTTCAAAGCTTTCAGAGAGACCTTCAGGTTTTCCACGTGCTCTTTACTGGATGCCCACGGCCTTCCACGTCCCCTGTGTATGCTTTCTCAGACCATACTCAGGAGCCTGGAGAGTCCCTATCTTTATAATCACTTTGTGGCTATGGTGATACAAATTCCCATTCTATCGTACCAATGATAACCTGAGTAACCGTGATCCCACCGCCTGCTGTGGGGGACCCTGTTCCTTCCTCACCCCGTCACCATCAAAGAGACTCTACTCCCTCAAAACAAAGACAAATGTCACCCAGGGATATCACTTGAAGGGCCTGTTCCTTGAAGCCACTTCATTTAAGTCCTCTTTGAATTACTACAAAATTGTGCTCTTTTAAGCCCCTAAGTTTATGGCAATTTGTTACAGCATCAATAGAAAACTAATATATTTACTATTATTGTAGGGTGGGACCATCTTCCTTCATTTCATTTAATGGCTGGAGCATAGTTACCTAATGGTGGTGGGGATATAGCTCTTGGCACATCCTAAAGGGACCAAAAAGCATTTTTCATCAATCAGCTGTTTCTACTTCTTATCCAGGACTTATTATACACCTAGTTCTCTCGCTCGTGCTGTCTCTCTCTCAAAAAAATTAAAAATATTACTAATAATATACACACCCATTTTACTTAGAACCCTGGAGGTCGTTACCCTGAAACATTACTGCTATTACTCTTCACTTTAAAACTATACAAAGCCTTGGAGTGGTTAAACTACTTGCTTAAGGTCATAGAGTCAAGAGGCATTGGAACCAAAGATGAGGTCCCAGAACTGGAACCAAAGTCCATGCTCGTTTCATGACACAGTGTGGCCTCCAAAAAGCCAGCGACATTTGACTCTAAGTCCCTTAGCTAGATCATGCTGATCCTTCTTTTAGTATAGCAACCTAGAGATAGGTAGGTAGTATTAAAAAGTGATGCCTACTGAATAGGATCTGGAAGGAGAGGGTGTCAATAGGCACAGGTCCCCCACTTTATCCTAGCCCTTACTTTCAATGTACTCACCTTCACTTGCCCCAGGAAGAGAAATTTCATGGAACTAGAGACACGCAGTAAGCACAGGGCCTAATCTCTCAATCATAGCCCTGGATCACATTAAATCAGGTTGGCTCCAGTACGGAAGCTTCCGGGCCTGCTTTAAGAATTATAGGTCGGAGAATGGCTGCACAAAACTGTGATGTGATTAACCCATGGACAGGGAGCTCAAAATATCACCTTCTATCTACTAACCACAGAACCAGAAATGTACATTCTTAGAACACTTGCATACATGTGTACCAAAAGCGTATCCCCACCCCTGAGCTCAGATGGGTATCAACTTGGTGTTATTAACGGTGACAACTATGGAAGTCTGTTTTACAAACATCCAACTCTATTTAGTCCTCCCCAGCCCCCACATCTATAGGCTTAAAAACCCAAAAGAATGAACCAAAATGCCACACACTACAGGACCTTGTCATTGAGATTCTGGGATGGTGTGTTTTCTTATCAAAATCCAGTCATTTCTTTAAGAAAAAAAAAATCTATTCATTTCTCAAGAGCGTGTATTTTTCTTCCGTAATTGGTCTTACACAGGAAAGAAAATTGAGTTCACAATCAGTTTTTTACCCCCTCTGAAATTATATGTCTCTGCTGCTATAAATAACCAGCATTTCATTTCTATCAGCAGGAACCTACAGGTGATTGACTCTAAGTGGTCACCTGCACGGAGGACTGTCAGAGTGATTTCTTTAAGATGAGAAATGAGCTAGGCAACCCAGCTCAACGAGGTCAATGCGCCACCCAACGTCCCCATTCACCAGACCTGCGCGATGCTGCTACGTTGTCTTCATGCCATTGACCCAAACAGCGGGACCCAAACCACTAACGCGAAGTTGCTAAAGTGATGTCAAACAAGAAAGCTGGTTAAGATGTAAGCACCCACCGTTCGAACTAGAATCTAGGAATCAGGACAAAGAGTAAGTGGCTCTTTTGTCAGTAAAAATAGCTCCCCACCACCACCACCCAACTCCCCATAGCAAAAAGCGCAAGAGTGACACCTGGTGGCCAGTACGAAGCATCACAGAGGACTGAGCCATAGGGAACATTCTCCCCAACCTTCTTCTGGGAGTTTTGAAGATCACAGAGGGCTATGCTGTCCATAGAGAAAAAAGACCCGTGTTTGCAAGAAAAGCATTCTTCTCGCTCTGGTTAGTAGCTAAATATCAGAAATGACACTGCACTGCAGCTGTTCTGAATGAATACCAGTTAATGTGTCCAAAGAACCATCGTTCAGGGGAAAAAAAGTTTTGTTTTTTTTTTAAGATTTTATTTATTTGACAGACAGAGATCACAAGTAGGCAGAGAGGCAAGCGGGGGAGAGGGGAAGCAGGCTCCCCGCTGAGCAGAGAGTCCGATGTGGGGCTCGATCCCAGGACTCCAAGATCAAGACCTGAGCTGAAGGCAGAGGCTTAACCCACTGAGCCACCCAGGCGCCCCCCAAAAGTCTTTAGAACACAAATTCAGACACCCATTAGGAGTCTGGACAAAAATCTTTTCTGTGATAAATAACAACTTTGAATAGAGCCATTATCAGCCACTACACAGAACTTGGTGTCTCATTCCGATACCCGGAACTTAGCATTTCGCTAGGGCAAATGCCTCCAACCCTTATTTAAATCAAAACCCCCTCCTATTTACACCTCTGAGCAGGTGTGCCTGGCTGGCTCAGTTAATAGAACATGCAATTCTTGATCTTAGGGTTGTGAGTTCTCACCAACACCACTCTAACAACAGAATAGAAAATCACAAACTCACACATGAAAAGGAATAATAATTTCTTAAAACCCTATTTTGGGTTCCAAGCACAAGCCTCCTAATCTTTCAAAGTCCAATTTCAGCATGAGAAAGACAAGTCTTTCTCTCCTTTTGTCTTTGCTATAAAGAGATAAATAGCTTATAGCTAGAAATAACCAGAAAAAAAATTTTTTTCAAAGCATTTTTACTAAGTGAATAATCTTTCGTATCATAACAGTTTCAGAGAAAGAAGATTAATACTTGGCTTTCAACACAAAGAGGTCCATTTGTCCATTTTACTCAACTTCACCTAGACCTTCATTAGAATCTAGGGACAGGCAGTCTTTGGGATAGCAGATCTATGGGGCTTGTAGAGAGGAACACATTCTTCTTGGGATCGGTGTCAAATGGCTGTCTTCCTGGTTGCCTGTGGGTGGAGTCAGAAATTCACCACTGAGGGATGCCTGGGTGGCTCAGTGGGTTAAAGCCTCTGCCTTGGGCTCGGGTCATGATCCCAGGTCCTGGAATTGAGCCCCACATCAGGCTCTCTGCTCAGTGGGGAGTCTGCTCCCCCACCCCCTGCCTACTTGTGATCTCTGTCTGTCAAATAAATAAATAAAATTCTTTAAAAAAATTATAAAAAAAGAAATTCACCACTGAAAATTCAATCAAGTGTTTCAGATCGATGGCATGTGCCAGCCATCTTGGAGAAAGTGTCCTAGCCCTGTCTTCAAACTCTTTGAGGTGCAGGGACACCTGGGTGGCTCAGTTGGTTAAGCGGCTGCCTTCGGCTCAGGTCATGATCCCAGCGTCCTGAGATTGAGTCCCACATCGGGCTCCTGGCTCGGCGGGGAGCCTGCTTCTCCCTCTGCCTCTGCCTGCCACTCTGTCTGCCTGTGCTCGCGCGGTCTCTCTCTCTCTCTCTAACAAATAAATAAATAAAATCTTTAAAAAAAAACTCTCTGGGGTGCAGGAAGGGTTGGGAGAGGCAGGGGGAGGATAGTGGACTGAAAGGAAAAGTCCACGGTTTCCAATGTAGATTGAGAATAGGACACTGATCGGGGTCTGGGTGGAAACAGAGGGACCAGCAAACAAAGGTGGGGCAAAGGGGGAGTCAGACACTAGAGGCAAGTATCCATTAAAACGATAAATGTATAATGAACTGAACAACACGTTCCCCAGCTGGCCCTAGCGTCTTTTTCCATCCACATTATTGAGCACACAGACTGGTTCAATGTCAGAGTTGCATCCACTATGTTTATTTCCAACATACCTCAGCTCCGCGTGTCACGGGCCAAGTGTGCCATTCCAGATCCTTACGACGCTGAAGCACCAGCTCTCAAGGAATTGTTTGCAGGCATTGAAAAACTGCCTGAATAATTATCACAGGGCACGACTTAACCTTTTACTTATATTAAGGAATGCATGTTTGAGATTCCTTCACTGGATGATGATAATTCGTCTTAAACCTTTAACGTGACAAGAGACAACAAATTTAAACACCAGTTTAAAAACGGCCATGAGCGGAATCTTGGTCTCAAATGGTATTGGAAATGGCAGGATATTACAGCCGGTTACAGGAAACAGAAACTCTGCCCCAGGGAGGGTAGTAACACTGCGCACTTGCTACTCGTCCAACCTTGAGCTCCGTCTTTAGGATAATCCCGTACGTACTGGTATCCCCTTTTAACTGGGGAAGAAACAAAGTTAAGAGAGGCTATTTGACCTGCTTGTGGTCAGAGAACTGGTTACCTAGAAGAGCCAGGTTCCAAATATATTTGGAAACCTAGATGAATTCCAGAAGAATCTCTGGCCAGGAGATTCAGTGGTTGTGAGCTGATCTCCCAAGTGCCCAAGAGAATGGCTTGCCCATACATGGATTGTGTAGCAATGAAGAGAGCTGGAAGGAGCTGTGTGGGTGTCGGCCCTGCCCAGCTGAGCCCTGTGCAGAAGGGCTGTGCAGAAGTGAGGCCTCACTGGGCGTTAAGACTCCAGCAACTTTTAGTGTGGGGGACCACTACCTGATTAAGCATTTTGATAGGCTTCCCACTGTTCAGCTCTCTGTTAAAAGCAAGTGCAATACAATGAACCATGCTTGGTTAAGTCCATCCATAATTTAAGACCAGCCCAATTGGACCTGCCAGATTTTAAACTATGCAGTTGCCAAGTTTAAAAAAAGAAAATTACATTTTGGGCAAAACCTAGAATAATGCCAAGGGTTTTCTGCATGAAGAAGCCCATGTGATGTCTGGGATTTTAATTCTATTTGTAAAATAAATGGCTTTTCAAGGAAATGCACGGTTAACATGTTCAATACATACTTGATTTCTCAACGTTTTAGAACGTAATGTCATTGTTTTCTGTGCCTCCGTCTGATGCTTTTTCTGTAAAAGCAAGCAATGAGATTCAGCTCCCTAAAAGCACTTGTTATTGCCACAAGGCTCATACAGTTAGACCCCGGGGCCCAAAAGTCATCATTTATAAATGTATAAATCCTTTCTTATAGTCAGACAATTGCAGGATCTACTGAGAGTACCAGGTCAGCAAGTGTTGTTTTTTTTTTTTTAATTTACTTATTTACTTGTTTGTTTAAGAGAAAAAGAGAGAAGGGGTGGAAAGGGACAGAGGGACAGAGAATCCCAAGAACGCTCCACACCCATTGTGGAGCCCAACAAGGAACCCAACATGACGCCCAACACAGAGCTCAATCTCACAATCATGAGATCATGACCTCAGCCAAAATCAAGAGTGGGATGCTTAACCACTGAGCCACCCAAGTGCCCCAACGAGTGTTATTTAAGTGTACCAGGAAACACCAGGCTAGATTCTGAGGTAGAAAAGACCACAGCAAATGACTCAAGTAGGAGAACTCACATTTGGTATTCAAATAGTTTAGCTGACACTGTCTTTTTCACCCCAGAGCGAGCCTGATCTAGCCAGAGTCACTGAGGAAACTGGAAATGTGAATACAGCATGGGCCCTTTGTGAAACAAACCCAAACAATCTTGTTTGTTCAAAAATACACAAGGTAGGCATGCCTGCGTGGCTCAGTGTGTTAAGCATCTGCCTTCGGCTCAGGTCACGATCCCAGGGTCCTGGGATCAAATCTTGCATTGGGCTCCTTGCTCAGTGGGGACCCTGCTTCTTCCTCTCCTTCTGTCCCTGCTTGTGCTCTCTCTTTCTCTCTGACAAATAAATAAATCTTTTAAAAAAAATACACAATGCATAAGTTTGCAATTGTCACATGTCCCTTTTTCCTGGTGACGCAGCTGGGGACATATGTGGGTATGTCTTGCTCTGTCCATAAAATTTGTCTTGGTAAACTTGCTCAAGAGTTAGTATCTGGACATGACTCTAGAGCAAGGTGCAAAACACTGCCATTTCCTCTCTGTGTGGCCACAGAACAGCCACTTAAGTGAGGTACGTGTTTTTGCTGCAGAAGGTTGCTTTAAGAATTCAGTGGAACATTATACATGAATATTTAACACCATCACTGGTGCACAGTAAATGCTCAATAATGTGTCATAGAAATAAGTGATTCAGCTTCATTGAAAACTGATATAAATCTAGGAATTCAAAAGATTGGTCCTTGAGCTCAAATAGATCTGTCTTCCAATCTAAACTCTACTACTTCCTGTTGATGTGACTTTGAGAATGTTCCTTCATCTCTCTTAATCTTCCTTTTCCAAATCTTTTTTTTTTAATTGAGATGTAATTGACCCATAACATTCCATAGAATGCAGGTTGCTGGTGTACAACACAAGGATTCGATATTTGCACATCTTGTGAAACGATCACCACGGTAAGTCTAGTTGGCACCTTTTTCTTCATGCGATGTAAATGTTATTCTTTCCATTGGGCTGATTAAACCTACAGTGTGGGATTACTGGGAAAAAAAACAGATGATACATATCAAGTGTCTAACATTACAACAGCAACACATAGGAACCAAATAATGATCTGTTGCTGGTCAAAGTGGTTGAGGGCACAAGACGATGAACATCTCCAGCCCTCAAAGAGCTTCTATCCTAATGCCTCTAGAGGAAACGCAGCAAAGGAAGGGAAAGAGAAAGAGTAAGAAGCAAAGAAATGCTGGAGTTTATGGACACAGTGGATGAAAAAGAAAGGGAGGAAAAAAAAAACAGTGGAGAGTTTGGGGCAACCGAGTGGCTCAGTCAGTGGAGTGTCCAACTCGTGGTTTCAGTTCAGGTCATGACCTCAGGGTCACAAGATGGAACCCCAGTTCCGGGTTTGGTGCTCAGCAAAGTGTCTGCTTAAGATTCTCTCTGCCTGTCCCCACCCTAAAATAGGTAAATCTTAAAATAAAATAATGGAAAGTCAAGGTATGTGCTGTTAGAAGTAAGGAAACAACTCAGAGATTAACTAATTCAGCTTCATTTGACACACCCATTTCTTGGTAACACTCTCCAAAGTGAGGGAGACATCTCAACTATTCTTTGTGAGGAATTGAGGGTTTTCTCATTTAAATAACCCATTAGGAACCATCCTATAGAAGAAACGTGGGCGTAAATTAGTCTACTTCTCAAAATCACGCCTCTTCCATGACCTATGGGGTATGAACTAAAGGGCACCCCTGGGTACTGGCACATTGCTTTTTATCATCACCATGGTCAGATGTGGGGTATCAACGAACCACCAGATTCTGGCCTCTTCAGGAACTGATCACTCCATGTTTTGTGTTTGCCCTTATGGGAACTGTGGGGTATACTGTATGTCTTGAGTATATTTCCTTTTCTCTCGTATTCAGAATCATTCCATGGGTAATAAGCAAAGGGAGCTTTTAAGTTGAATGCTGAAATATTACTATACTCTCCTAGAAAGACATTTCCTTTGTATGGACTTTAAATGAGCATTTTATACTCGAATGAAGACATTAGAGACATAATGTGTCACAGCTTAACAAGATTGTCACCAAGAATCACTCCAAAGCAGTTTGCACTCTCAGACAGCCAGTCAAGCAGTTAATGATGAAGCAAATCCCCTAGTTAATTTGTCAGTTGAAAAATCAGTGGTTAAGAGCTTCATATAGTACATCGCCTGCATCCTACTCAACAACGTGTCACCCAGAAATCCCAGACATGGCTGATGTGTTAAAATCTTCTCCCTTCCCTTTCAAATGGCTGCTTTCTGGGAAAAACAGTCTTCTTGTCAATGCCTCCCTGTGCTCCAGTGACAAGGCTGACGGACAAGAGGCAGAGGGAGATCAACAGCTTGCCAGCCTGCTCAGTGTTCTTGGAAAGCCCAACACAGCAAGGGAGGACATTCCTGCCACCAAGGTCAAGGGACCCACACCAGCACAGGTGAATGGGAGCATGCCCAGGCAGGACTGACTGTCTTGACCGTTATTACCAAATTCAAAATGCCACAGAGTCAAAAGCAGCATTTAGCTATACAATCACTCCCGGAAAGTTAGCACATATGATCTTAAATATTTCCAAGGGGTCAAATGAAAGAGAACAAGCGGTCTTCCCACAGTCTTCTGAGGGTGACATGTGGGTGACACGTGGGAAGCAGAATGAGTCCACAGCCGCCAGACCCCTCCATTGCCTGGAGGCCCTCAAGCCCCAAAGTCTGGAATCATGCCTATAAAATACTTGAATTTGCTTCAACCATGTTTCCAAGAACAAGGAGCAATCTATGAAGGGAAGAGAAAGACAGGGGCAAAAAAGGAGGGACAGACAAGCTGTTTGGTTGGATAGAAAAGAATTTTTATATTCACACTTGACAAAAAAAAAAAAGGAAAATGGGCTTAGGAATGACAAAATGCTAAAATTCTTCTAGTTGACTGTAGAAGCTGAATTCTGTGTACCTCATCTAAAGCCACTTTTTTTTGGTCTTTTTTTAATTGAAGTATGGTTGACATGCAATGTTACATTTCAGGTGTACGACAGTGATTCATCAGTTCTGTCCATTACAAAATGCTGCCTACAGTAAGTAGGGTCACCATCTGTGACCTTATAAAGTTATTATATAATATTATTGACTATACTCACTAGGCTGTACTTTTCATCCCTGGGACTTATTTATAACTAGACATTTGTACCTCTTTACCCCATCTAAGTATCCCCTATATCATCCCTCTTCCCATTCCCCTCCCTTCTGGCAACCACCAGGTTGTTCTCTATATTTATCACTCTGTTTCTATTTTGTTTCTTCACTTGTTTATTTCTCAGAATCCCCCATATGAGTGAAATCATGCAGTATTCATCTTTCTGTGTCTGACTTGGGTCACTTAGCATCATATCCTCCAGGTCTATCCATGTGGTTGCACATGGCAAGATTTCATTCTTTGGTAGGGCTGAGTCATGTTTCACTGTGTATATAGACTGTATCTTCTTTACCCATGCATCTGTCGATGGACACTTGGGTCGCAAAGCTATTTTCTTCACCTGCCAGGTTCCTGGAGAAGCTCTCTGAGAAATTCAATCAGCTACTTCTATCACCTGCCCCAGCCTCTTTGAAAAATAGGCTTGGAAGGGACAAAGAGAGCTTCTTGTCTAATAGCTTCCCCCCTTAAAAAGGAAAAGTGAGGTCAGAGCACTAAGAGGTTTTCCCCAAGGTTACGAGTTAAACTAGAGGGAGAGCTGAGACCGAAGCACGTCCTGATTCCTTGTGCAGCGACAGTTCTGACTACCATGTAGGTGACAAGAAACAGTGAAATATTCTGCTCACAAGTCTCCAAACCACTTAAGACCCCAAAAAACAAATAACCCAATCAATAAATGGGCAGAAGACATGAACAGACTCTTCTTCAAAGAAGACATGCAAATGGCTACCAGACACATGAAAAAATGTTCATCATCAATAACCATCAGGGAAATACAAATCAAAACCACATTGAGATACCACCTTACACCAGTTAGAATGGCAAAAATTAATAAGACAGGAAACAACAAGTGTTGGCAAGGATGTGGAGAAAGGGGAACCCCCTTGCACTGCTGGTGGAATGCAAGCTGGTGCAGCCACTCTGGAGGACAGTATGGAGGTTCCTCAAGACATTAAAAAGAGAACTACCCTATGACCAGCAATTGCACTACTGGGTATTTACCCCAAAGATAAAGATGTAGTGAAAAGAAGGGCCATATGAACCCCAATGTTCATAGCAGCAATGTCCACAATAGCAAAACTGTGGAAAGAGCCAAGATGCCCTTCAATGGACGAATGGATAAGGAAAATGTGGTCCATATATACTATGGAATATTACTCAGCCATCAGAAAGGATGAATACCAAACTTTTGCATCCACATGGATGGAACTGGAGGGGATTATGCTGAGTGAAATAAGTCAAGCAGAGGAATACAATTATCATATGGTCTCACTCATATGTGGAACATAAGAAATAGTGTGAAGGACCATACAGGAAGGGAGGGAAAATTAAGTGGGAGGAAATCAGAGAGGGAGACAAACCATGAAATACTCTGAACTCTGGGAACCAAACTGAGAGTTACAGAAGGGAGGAGGTGGGGGGATGGGGTGACCGGTGATGGGTATTAAGGAGGACACATGTGATGATGAGCACTGGGTGTTATATGCAACTAATGAATCACTGAACACTACATCAAAAACTAATGATGTACTATATGTTGGCTAATTGAACATAATAAGAAAAAAAGGAAGGAAGAAAGGGAGGGATGGAGGAGGGAAAGAGAGAGAAAGAGAGAAAGAAAGAAGAAAGAGAGGAAAGAAAGAAGGAAGGAAGGGAGGGAGGAAGGAAGGAAAGAAAGAAGGAAATAAACCTTGAAGGCACCCAAAACGGGGGGTGGGGGGCGGGCAGAAGAAGAAGTCTTCAAATCAGTGACTCTCATTACAAGGCTACACTGGTGTTTACCTGTAGATGGTTGGCAAACTTCTACAAGTTTGAGGACAAACTTGGGAAATGGCATCTTATTTCTCCCTGGCGAGGTATGAGGTCTTCATGCTAACTTCCAACCCTCCATTTTCCTCTGAGCAACTCCCCACCGTTCTCGATTCTGTGCACAATCACATTCTCTTACGCTGAACTAACCTGTCCTTAGACCCTTTCTCTCAAAGTCTCTGCACACACTTGGCTGAAAAATCTGAGAAACTTACCTGATAAACTTGGACCGTGAGGTTTCTTAACCTGTCTCCACTTAGCTGAGTCCTCGGATTAGGTGGCACTGTCCACACCCCCTTGAGCTCCCAGCATGCTGAGGACTTGCGTGTGTGGTCTGTGTATTTGCCATATGCTGTGTGTGTGAAAGTGTGTATGTGTGTGGGTAGGTGTGTACCTGTGTGCACACAACACCTTTTTTGACAGCAACTGTATAAGGGACAGTTGAGAATTTCTATATCCTTCTGGTTTCACGGTGGTGTTCCTAACCAAAAGCATGAACATAAAGTAAACAGCTAATTTTGTTTACCATTCCTTCCCCCTCACACCTTGCCAACAGCCACTAAAAGTTCAGGGGTGCCTGGGTGGCTCAGTTGGTTAAGTGACTGCCTTCCCCTCGGGTCATGATCCTGGAGTCCTGGGATCGAGTCCTGCATTGGGCTCCCTGCTCAAGGGGGAGTCTGCTTCTCCCTCTGACCCTCCCCTCTTCTCATGCTCTCTCTCTCTCCCTCTCATTCTCTCTCTCTCAAATACATAAAGTCTTAAAAATAAAGTTTAGGCATTTGTGACTTAAAACTTGATTGCTTTGTGACAGAAAGCATTAGGTCTGAATGAAAAGAAACTGCTTGCTGACCATCTATCTTCTTAACTAAGTATAGTTCCCATCCAGGGTTTTTTTCCTCAAGGATGTACACTATGCTATTTATATCACACCGATTTTTTTTACTATCTTTCTGTTTTTATATTTGCTTTCATCAATTTTGCTACAAATATTTTAATGTGTTGAATGGCTTCCAACACTTCATTTTTCTTTCTTTTTTTTTTTAAGATTTTATTTATTTATTTGACAGGCAGAGATCACAAGCAGGCAGAGAGGCAGACAGAGAAAGAGGGGGAAGCAGGCTCCCCGCTGAGCAGAGAGCCCGATGCGGGGGCTCCATCCCAGGAACCCTGAGATCATGACCTGAGCCGAAAGCAGAGGCATAACCCATTGAGCCACTCAGGTGCCCCTAACACTTCATTTTTCACTGGCATAATTAAAAATTTTTATTTCTGCCTTGTATTTCAATTCTCCAGGTTTTGAGGAAATAACAAAAAAGAGCTCTTTTATTTCTTGAGGGAGATGTCTCCTCAGGAAACCACCACATCAATCATGCGTCAAATTCTGTCTACCTGAGCACAAAGCAAATTAATCCCAGTCTTGGTATTACTGACAGATTGGAAGAAAATATAAAAATGGTGCCCTGGGAAGCTCTAACTTATTAAAGTGCCTGCTGACTTAAGATCATTTAATAAGTTCAGGGCGCCTGGGTTGCTCGGTTGGTTGAGCAACTGCCTTCGGCTCAGGTCATGATTCCGGAGTCCCTGGATCGAGTCCCACATCCGGCTCCCTGCTCCATGGAGAGTCTGCTTCTCCCTCTGACCTTCTCCCTTTTCATGCTCTCTCTCACTGTCTCTCTCTCAAATAAATAAATAAAATCTTTTCTTAAAAAGATCACTTAATAAGTTCAGAACCCATGTCTTTGGTGAACCAAAAGAGCCAAACAGAACCCTGAACACTGTATTCCCTAGAATTTAAGAAATGCTTCCCTTCTCCCACACTAATGCATTTTTAAACATTCTGAGAATCTTTTCTTGAAGTTTATTTCTTTATTTATGTCTACACCCATCGTGCGGCTCGAAATCATGACCCTGAGATCAAGAGTGGCATGCTCTACCAGCTGAGCCAGCCAGGGGGCCCCTGGAGAATCATTTTAGATTTACAGAAGAGTTACAAATATTGACAGAATTTCCTGGATACTTCATACTTAATTTCTCCTAGTGCCAACAACTGTATGGTATATTTATCATGACTAATGAGCCAATATTGATAATATCTTTAGCCAAAGACCACACTTCATTCAAATTTCCTTAGTTTTTACCTAATGCGTGTTTTTGCTGCAAGAGTACAACAGTACACTTAGTTGATGTGTTTCCCTCGTCTCCTCTAGACTGTGACAGTTTCTCAGACTTCATGTTTGGAATCCCTTTGACAATCTTGAGTAGTACTGCCCAGCTACTATATGCAGAATGTCCCCCAGTTTGGGTTGGTCTTCTGTTTTTCTCATGATGCAAATGGAATCATGGACTCTTGGGAAGGAAGACCACACAGGTCAAATACCACTTTTGCCACATTATACCAAGGCTACATGCTGTCAACAGGACTGATCACAGATGATGTTAGCCCTGATCGCTTGGCTGAGGTGGCAGCTGGCAGGTGTAAAGTTACTCCTTTTGGCTCTTTCCAGACAATGCTGTTTCAAAGGAAGCCACCAGGAGTGGGAAGTTTGGTTCCATCCCTTCAAGAGAGATCATCTATATAAATTATTCTAGTTCTATGTAGAATATGTGTGTCTTCTCCTTATGTATCTCCTTATGTATCCTTATGTATGTATCTCCTTATGTATCTCCTTATGTATGTATCTCCTTATGTATCTCCTTATGTATTAGCTTACGTCCGTATGGGCTCATGGATACTTAATATTTTGCATTAGAATCCAATGTTAAACCATTTATTTCATTTCTCAAATTATTCCTGCTTTGGTCACAGGAGCCCCTTCAGCTGGTTCCTGTGTTTTTGATATATCCCCATCAATTAATTTTTTTTTTCTTTAGGACTTCCTTTTCAGCACTATAAGATGCTCCAGGCTCATATTTTCACCTTCCCTGCCCCAACCCCAGAATCAGCCATTTCTCCAAGAAGCCCCGTTTCTCTTTGTAGGAGGATGGTATTTAAAACCAAAATCTGGGGGCACCTGGGTGGATCAGTGGGTTAAAGCCTCTGCCTTCGGCTCAGGTCATGATCCCAGGGTCCTGGGATCGAGCCCCCCATTGGGCTCTCTGCTCAGCAGGGAGCCTGCTTCCTCCTCTCTCTCTGCCTGCCTCTCTGCCTACTTGTGATCTCCGTCTGTCAAATAAATAAATAAAATCTTTAAAAAAAAAATCTGGGTGTTGGATTTTCTAATAGCCACAGAGGTAATGCTGTTTCCAGACTCTCTCAGATAACAGAGTAAGAAAATCTATGCATATACGCAAACCCGAGTATATACACATATCCACATCTATCCTCTGACGATCCTATTCTATCTCCCAAGTGCTGATCCCCTTCCAGAACTGGCCTATTTGAGGAGATGGTCTCGTGCTTTGAGGTGGTGGTTATTTTTTAACATTTGCTTGCAGTGTATAATTTTTATTTGAAGAGTTAGTTTGATAGGAATTAGTCATGATGAGAATCAGGATCTGTCTTTTCATCTATAACATGGGGAATAACAATTATATGCATTATGGTTCCTTTTGGAATTGTTATATCTATCCAATAAAATGATACATATAAGAATTATTTGCGAATGGTACAGCGCCATTCAGGGGTCATTGCACAAATAAGAAAATTCAGGCCCAGGGGTATCAGCTGGATGAACTGACAGTCAAAATCACAAAGCTGGGGCACCTGGGTGGCTCAGTGGGTTAAAGCCTCTGCTTTTGGCTCAGGTCATGATCCCGGGGTCCTGGGATCGAGCCCCGCATCGGGCTCTCTGCTCAGCAGGGAGCCTGCTTCCTCCTCTCTCTCTGCCTGCCTCTCTGCCTATTGTGATCTCTGTCTGTCAAATAAATAAATAAAAATCTTTAAAAAAAAAATCACAAAGCTGGTCAGTACCAAAACTAGGATAACAACCCACATGTCCCAAATCCCAGTCTAGTCCTGTTTCAACCATGCCATGCGATTTCCTCCTTTTTCAAAGTGTGACCTCATGGCACAAGACAGCCACCAGATATATCCAAATTTGGTGAAATATTGAGTCATTTCAGTGAATCAAAATTAGCCAGAGTGCTCGTCTGCCTGACAGGCTAGTTGAATGGCCAACATGTTTGCTCTGCTAATAGCTTATAGAAGTATTTAGAGGATCAGAAATGGCAAAGTGCATTTCCTTACTCCACACACAAAAATAGACTCCAAATGGATGAAAGACCTCAATGTGAGACAGGAATCCATCACAATCCTTGGGGAGAACTCAGGCAGCAACTTCTTCGATCTCAGCCACAGCAACTACTTCCTAGAAACACCACCAAAGACAAGGGAAGCAAGGGCAAAAATGAACTATTGGGACTTCATCAAGATCAAAAGCTTTTGCACAGCAAAGGAAACAATCAACAAAACCAAAAGACGACTGACAGAATTGGAGAAGATATTAGCAAATGTCGTATCAGATAAAGGTCTAGTATCCAAAATTTATAAAGAACTTAGCAAACTCAACACCCAAAGAACAATCCAATCAAGAAATGGACAGAGGACAAGAACAGACATTTCTGCAGAGAAGACATCCAGATGGCCAACAGACACATGAAAAAGTGCTCCACATCACTCGGCATCAGGGAAATACAAATCAAAACCACAATGAGATATCACCTCACACCAGTCAGAATGGCTAAAATTAACAAATCAGGAAATGACAGATGCTGGCGAGGATGTGGAGAAAGGGGAACCCTCCTACACTGTTGGTGGGAATGCAAGCTGGTGCAACCACTCTGGAAAACAGCATGGAGGTTCCTCAAAAAGTTGAAAATAGAGCTACCCTACAACCCAGCAATTGCACTACTGGGTATTTACCCTAAAGATACAAAGGTAGTGATCCAAAGGGGCACATGCATCCGAATGTTTATAGCAGCAATGTCCATAATAGCCAAACTATGGAAAGAACCTAGATGTCCATCAACAGATGAATGGATAAAGAAGAGGTGGCATATATATATATACAATGGAATACTATGCAGCCACCAAAAGAAATGAAATCTTGCCATTTGCGACGACGTGGATGGAACTAGAGAGTATTATGCTTAGCGAAGTAAGTCAATCGGAGAAAGACAATTATCATATGATCTCCCTGATATGAGGAAGTTGAGATGCAACGTGGGGGGTTTGGAGGGTAGGAAAAGAATAAATAAAACAAGATGGGATCGGGAGGGAGACAAACCATAAGAGACTCTTAATCTCACAAAACAAACTGAGGGTTGCTGGGGAGAGCGGGGTAGGGAGAGGGTCATTGGGTTATAGACATTGGGGAGGGTATGTGCTATGGTGAGTGCTGTGAAGTGTGTAAGCCTGATGATTCACAGACCTGTACCCCTAGGGCTAACAATACATTATATGTTTATTAAAAAAATTATAAATTATAAAAAAAAAAAAAAAAAGAAAGTCACAGGGATCATCCAGAGTCTTGGTAAAGCTGGTGCATTATCCTGGGCTCTCTGCCCATCTGAACTTGGGTGAAATGAGATGTGAACAGCAAAAAGAAGAAACTTTTCAAGAGCCTGTTCAAAGAGCTTATCGTGTTTTACCAAAATTTATTACAGAAGGGCCTTGAAATCTTCAAATTGGATGCTAAAATCAATGGGGGAAAAAAATCGCAAAACATGGACAAAGTCTCTCAAACAGTTACAAATCTTAAAACTCTTTCATTTTTATAGTTCCCGGCTTAGTGCTAGTGCAGGTTTCAGCTAAGGCATGCAGACTACGCAAACCTTTTATCTTTACCTAAATAATTCTGTACCTTTTATTGATCCTTCTCAGAACACTGGACGACTTACTTTAAGACCTTGGGTTTGGTCTCCCAAAGCAGGATTTCCCAGGGTTGTGTGTGGCCTGCCTTGGAGCATCGTGCAAATACCCAGGCAGCCAACTGAGTCCTTGGGTTTCCTAGACTGGTGTTTTCAACCTGTGGTCCACAGACCAACGTCAGAGTCTCGGGATGCTATATAAAATGAAGATTCCCAGGCCCCAGACAAACTATGGCATAGGGATCTCTTGAGGGTAGAGGAGGACAGAAACCCACATCTCTAACAAGGCATCACAAGCCATTGGGATAACTGACATGTCCATATCTGATCTTACACAGAATCAAGAACAGGGTGTTTTGATTGTTGGATTGGACCTTTGGAAATACATTTTCAGGAAGGATTTCTGGTTTGGAGCATGATTACCTGAAAAGGAGCTCTGACTTTCAAGGTGTACATATCAGGGATGAAACTTTTCTATTTGCCAGCATATCCCATGTTGCTATGCCTTCTCAAGAAGAACACACAACAACCCTTGTCCAGATGAAACACGAACAGAATCTGAAATTCTTAGAAAGTACATTCTGACAAGTCGTTAGACATTCATTCATTTAACACGTAACTATCAAGCACCTATCATGAGTAGCCATAATAGGCAGCAAGAGATATGCAGTAATGAACAAGGCAGATGATGTCTCTGGCCTCACATAGCTTGTATTTTAGTGAAGGGACAAACGCATACCTATCTACATGCAGACAAATGTACGTACTGGTTTTCGCCACTGCTGAGGAATAAAGGAACAGGATAATGACCTCCAGAGTGAATCAGAGGTAGGTGGGTGAGAGGGATTTAGCTAGATCATTGAAAACAGGACCACCCGAGAGGCTGGATCCGAAGAATGAGTCTGCCAAACATTTCAGGCACAGGTAAGAGTAAATAGAATAGCTAAAGACACAGAAAGGAGGTCAGGGCAGTGAGAGCCCTGGCGACCAAGGGGAAACACAGCAGGAGATGAGTTTGGATAATTAACAAGGTAAGGCCAGAGGTGCCTAGGTGGCTCAGCTGTTTAAGCATCTGCCTTCAGCTCAGGTCATGATCTCAGGGTCCTGGGATTGAGCCCTGTGTAGGTCTCCACGCCCAGTGGGGAGCCTGCTTCTCCCTCTCCCTCTGCCTCTTCCCCAGCTTGTATGCCTGCTCTCTCTCTCTCTCTCAAATAAATAAATAAAATCTTTTTTTAAAAAGAAGGTAAGGCCAAAAACGACAATGTGAGCTTTCCAGTCATATGAGCGCGTAATACA
Organism: Lutra lutra; assembly: GCF_902655055.1. Classification (NCBI taxonomy): domain Eukaryota; kingdom Metazoa; phylum Chordata; class Mammalia; order Carnivora; family Mustelidae; genus Lutra; species Lutra lutra. The sequence continues at coordinate 149,330,016 of NC_062282.1, forward strand.
GTAGGTTGACTGAAAATCATCTGATTCTCGGGGATCGTAACTCACCTGCTTAGCCCAGCTATTTTACATCTCTGTAAAGAGAGCTATAAATTTGCAGAAAACTGACACACGGATCTTTGCCTGGGAGGGCAAATAATCCCAAAGGCTAGGGTTTTAATTCTCTGTAGCATTTTTTAATTTTTATTTTATTTTATTTCAGTGTTCCAGAATTCATTGTTTGTGCACCACACCCAGTGCTCCATGCAATACGTGCCCTCCTTAATACCCATCACCAGGCTCACCCATCCCCCAACTCCCTCCCCTCCAAAACCCTCAGTTTGTTTCTCAGAGTCCACAGTCTCTCATGGTTCGTCTCCCCCTCCAATTTCCCCCAACTCACTTCTCTCCTTCTCCCAATGTCCTCCGTGTTATTCCTTATGCTCCACAAGTAACTGAAACCATATGATAATTGACTCTCTCTGCTTGACTTATTTCTCTTGTAGCATTTTACCCACATTGTACCAACTTAATGTTATTCTTATTCTAGCTTTGTTTTTCTTTTTCCACTGATCTTCCACATCTTTGTGTTTTTTATTCCTCTCTGCACCAACTTTAGGAGCTCACTAGCTTTCTCATTCATGAGTTAATGAATGTTTGAAAATCATACATATGTGGGACGCCTGGGTGGCTCAGTCAGTTAAGGGTCTGCCTCTGGCTCAGGTCATGATTGAGCCCTATGTGGGGCTCTCTGCTCTGGTGGGAGCCTGCTTCTCCTCTGCCTTCCACTCCCCCTGCTTGTGCTCTCTCTCTCTCTCTCTGAAGAATAAATAAGTAAAATCTTAGAAAGAAAGAAAGAAAGAAAGAAAGAAAGAAAGAAAGAAAGAAAGAAAGGAAATCAGACATTTGCAGTTAGAAAGATGTGGGAACTTGAGATAATCGCCAGGTGTCTTTTGGAGAGTAGATGTGAAGGAGGATGGTGGCAAGGGAGAAAGTGCTAGAAGCCTCCAGAAAGACCAAGAGATAAAGGCAGGCGGAAGAAGGGAGAAGTCTATAGAGACAGGAAAAAAAAAAAAAAAAAAAAAAAAAAAAAAAAAAAAATCAAATTGAGAACAAACTTTTGACCAGCTATTTACCGAGGTTTTGACTGAATGGGGCTCATAGTAGATCAGCTTTGATACTGGAAGAGCGGGGTGAATGAGGGGAAATCAAGAAACAAGTCTATTAGATCATGACGATCTTGGAGGGAAATCCAGAGCATGAGATCATCTTATAGGACATGAAACAACACACCTTGTGATAGGTGAGAATTTAGGTTCTTGGGTCCCTTCTTTTCAATCCTATATGGAATGTCCTGATTAAAAATAAAATTTAAACTAAATTGGTAAGAGCAGAAACAGATCGCTTATAAAAATTCAACATCAGAGTTTAAAAGCAGACTTAAATAGACTGTATTAAATGCATGAGCAGAAGAAAAGCATTAGAACCCTTGAGAAGATGTCATAAAAGTGCTTCAGTAATCACCAAGGTGAGACCAGCAAGAAATCGATTTTACTTCATGTGTTTAGGAAATGTATGAATCTGCGACTCAGCATTTTTCTGGCTATGGTTTTCAGAAACAAGTGTTGGGAAGGAATTGTGGAGTTTTCAATCTGTTCACCAAACCACTAGGAAATTCTATTTTAGAAGATTCATACAATCTCCACAAACCTCTCCCCAACTTCATTTCCTTTTTCCGTTGAGTTACAACACCATCAAGTGGTTTTCTTTTGTATGCGCTTTTTTCATCTCAGGAGTCAATCGATTCATTTCCTCATCATACTGCTCTAGTTTTGACCTTTCTGATAGCACAGCCACAGACGGTTAAAAGAGATTGCCCTCCGTCCTTACCATATCAGAGCCGTAACAAAAGAGAACTTACTTTTGTCGATGAGTTCAATTTTGTCTGCAAAAGCACACCAGCCCTCCAACACCGAGAATCTCAAATCTCTTAAAAATCTCTCAAAATCTCTTACAAATGGGAAGCCCATGTTCAGATTCAGCTCCCCGTGCATTACATGTCAAAGTGAAAATAAGCAATGGCCAATTACAAAGATGGAATAAAGATATTCTGTCATTTAGGTACATGTAGTAAGGAAAGCATGAAAGAAAAGAGCTCATCTATCAACAGTATCACTGTTGTATAGTTATTGAACCTTTATAAGCAGGAGGCCCCAAGTGATTTACTCAGGGCTGAAGGTCTGGACTTATTACATAACATATCCATCAAAGCCAAGATGATGAAGGATAAGCAGCTTCTGAGTGATTAATAGGTACAAGAGCACAAAACAAAGGAGATTAAGAAAGCCAATGGGTTTTATTGATAGAGTCAACCTCATTCTCTCACCAAGGCAAAATATACATTCAGCCAGCAACTCACTAAACTGCTTAGAAAAAGCAGTTTTTCTGCTTTTTTTTTTTTTTTGTAGGGGTGCCTGGGTGGCTCAGTTGGTTAAGTATCTGCCTTCTGCTCAGTTCATGATCCCGCAGTCCTGGGATCAAGCCCTGCATCAGGTTCTCTGTGCCTCTGCTGCTCCCCCTGCTTGTGCTCTCTATCTCACTCATTCTCTCTCTCAAATAAAGAAATAAAATCCAAAGAAGGAAGGAAGAAAGGAAGGAAGGGAGGGTAGGTAGGTGGATAGATACACTTATGCCCCAAGTCAAGACCTAACATATGCCTGTATTTGATAGCACCATTAGCAAACTGATTCATGAAGGTCAATAAGAAATATCTACTAGAAATAAAAATCACTATTTAAGAGACCAAACCAAGATAGTCTTACAGTCAAGGGAAAGGATTTTTATTCCATCCAGAAAATACTTTGAGTTCAGGTGAAAAATTATATTGAAGTCACTGCAGGTTCAATTAGGAAGGAATTACATAAACCATGCTAATCTAAGAACCCGTCTCTGTTTCTTCTTGCGAACTGATTCTTTTCCTATGTGTGAGTCTCTCTGTCTTACAGTAGCCATATTTACCTGGTAAAAATACAAAATACCCAGTTAAATGTGAATTTGAGATAAACAACAAATAATTTTTATAATGTTGGATCATTTTTACTGTGCCTGAGATTATTTGTTGTTTACCCCAAATTCACATTTAACTGAGTTTCCTGTATTTTGTTCAGCAATCTCGTGTGCCTGTGTATGTATGTCTCTGTGTCCTCACTTTTCTTGTTATATACTGTTCTTAACACAAGAACAGGTAACACTTGCATATCTGATATCCCTGGGATTACAGAATTGAGAGCAGGAAAACACTTAGATGTAAAGTAGTTTGAAAATTTTATTCCACAGTTAGGGAAACCGAGGCTCCAATCATTTAAAAGACTTGACAAGATCCTATAGCTAGCCGCTATCCTTTTCAGAGAAGGATGTGGAATAGAGTTGTCCTGGCTCCTGGTTCTTTCTCTTTCTAGAATGTATTTTCTCTTACATCTGAACTACCACTTGGTTTTTCAGTAATACATCTGGGCCACACTGATGCCTTCATTTAGACAGACGTACCTATATACAAATCATTTCGGTTTCTGTGTATGAGATGGACTACAACACACACACGCGTGCGCGTGCGCGCGCACACCCACAGGCGCGTGCCAGAAAGA